>NC_134703.1:240155641-240475953 GCF_043290135.1 Rhipicephalus microplus
AGACAATTACCAAAAAATTATTAAGCTTCACTGGATCGAAAAAGCACTGTGGTAAAGCCAGCGTGAACAGAAGAGCATTACATGATACGAAATGAACGCATGCACAAGCCACCTGTGCATCAAACAAATATAAGCATTTGCGACTGCTCGGGCCAAATACGCATCTTGGCACGTCCGTTTCAGGCAAACGAAAAGACAAATACTTAAATTTATTCAAACTTCACTGCATCGCAAAAGCACTGCGGTAATGCCAGCATGAGCAGAAGAGCATTACATGATACGAAATGAACGCATGCACAAGCCACTTGTGCATCAAACAAATATAAGCATTTGCGACTGCTCGAGCCAAATACGCATCTTGGCACGTCCGTTTCAGGCAAACAAAAGGACAAATACTTAAATATGATCAAGCTTCACTGCATTGCAAAAACACTACGGTAAAGCCAGCTTGAGCAGAAGAGCATTACAAGATACGAATTGAACGCATGCACAGGCCACTTGTGCATTAAACAAATATAAGTATTTGCGACTGCTCAGGCCAAATATTCATCTTGGCACATCCGTTTTAGGGAGACAAAAAGACAATTACCAAAAAATTATTAAGCTTCACTGGGTCGAAAAAGCACTGCGGTAAAGCCAGCGTGAACAGAAGAGCATTACATGATACGAAATGAACGCATGCACAACCCACTTGTGCATCAAACAAATATAAGCGTTTGCGACTGCTCGGGCCCAATATGCATCTTGGCATGTCCGTTTCATGGAGACAAAAAGACAATTACCAAAACATGATTAGGCTTCACTGCATCGCGAAAGCAATGCGGTAAAGCCACCGTGAGCAGAAAAGCATTACATGATACGAAATGAACGCAAGAACAGGCCACTTGTGCATCAAACAAATATGAGCATTTGCGACTGCACAGTCCAAATATGCATTTTGGCACGTCCCTTTCTGGCAAACAAAAGGACAAATACTTATATATGATTAAGCTTCACTGCATCACAAAAGCACTGCGGTAAAGCCAGCTTGAGCACAAGAGCATTAGATCATACGAAATGAACGCAAGCCCACGCCACTTGTGCATCAAAAAAATATAAGTACTAGCGACTGCTCAGGCCAATATGCATCTTGGCACGTCCATTTCAGGGAGATAAAAAGACACATACCAAAAGGTGATTAAGCTTCACTGCATCGCAAAAGCACTGCGCTAAATCCAGCGTGAGCAGAAGAGCATTACATGATACGAAACGAACGCATGCACAGGCCACTTGTGCATCAAACAAATATAAGCATTTGCGACTGCTCAGGCCAAATATGCATCTTGGCACGTCCGTTTCAGGCAAACAAAAGGACAAATACTAAATAATGATCAAGCTTCACTGCATCGCGAAAGCACTGCGGTAATGCCAGCGTGAGCAGAAGGGCATTACATGATACGAATTGAACGCATGCACAGGCCACTTGTGCATGAAACAATTATAAGCATTTGCGACTGCTCAGGCTAAATATGCATCTTGGCACGTCCGTTTCAGGCAAACAAAAGGACAAATACTAAAATATGATCAAGCTTCACTGCATCGCGAAAGCACTGCGGTAAAGCCAGCGTGAGCACAATAGCATTACTTGATACGAAATGAACGCATGCCCACGCCACTTGTGCATCAAACAAATATAAGTATTTGCGACTGCTCAGGCCAAATATGCATCTTCGCACGTCCGTTTTAGGGAGACAAAAAGACAATTACCAAAAAATTATTAAGCTTCACAGGATCGAAAAAGCACTGCGGTAAAGCCGGCGTGAACAGAAGAGCATTACATGATTCGAAATGAACGCATGCACAAGCCACTTGTGCATCAAACAAATATAAGCATTTGCGACAGCTCAGGCCAAATATGCATCTTGGCACGTCCGTTTCAGAGAGACAAAAAGACAATTACCAAAAGACGATTAAGCTTCACTGCATCACGAAAGCACTGTGGTAAAGCCAACATGAGCAGAAGAGTAATACATGATACGAAATGAACGCAAGCACAGGCCACTTGTGCATCAAACAAATATAAGCATTTGCGACTGCACAGTCCAAATATGCATTTTGGCACGTCCCTTTCTGGCAAACAAAAGGACAAATACTTATATATGATTAAGCTTCACTGCATCACAAAAGCACTGCGGTAAATCCAGCTTGAGCACAAGAGCATTACATCATACGAAATGAACGCAAGCCCACGCCACTTGTGCATCAAAAAAATATAAGTATTAGCGACTGCTCAGGCCAATATGCATCTTGGTACGTCCATTTCAGGGAGATAAAAAGACACATACCAAAAGATGATTAAGCTTCACTGCATCGCAAAAGCACTGCGCTAAAGCCAGCGTGAGCAGAAGAGCATTACATGATACGAAACGAACGCATGCACAGGCCACTTGTGCATCAAACAAATATAAGCATTTGCGACTGCTCAGGCCAAATATGCATCTTGGCACGTCCGTTTCAGAGAGACAAAAAGACAATTACCGAAAGATGACTAAGCTTCACTGCATTGCGAAATTCACAGCGGTAAAGCCAGCGTGAGCGGATAAGCATTACATGATACGAAATGAACGCAAGAACAGGCCACTTGTGCATCAATAAATATAAGCATTTGCGACTGCTCAGGCCAAATATGCATCTTGGCATGTTCGTCTCAGACAAACGAAAAGACAAATACTAAAATATGATCAAGCTTCACTGCATCGAAAAAGCACTGCGGTAAAGCCAGCGTGAGCAGAAGAGCATTAGATGATACGAAATGAACGCAAGCCCAGGCCACTGGCGCATCTAACAAAGATAGGCATTTGCGGCTGCTCAAGCCAAATATACATCTTGGCACGTCCATTTCAGGCAAACAAAAGGACAAATACTTAAATTTGATCAAGCTCCCTGCATCGCAAAAGCACTGCGGTAATGCCAGCGTGAGCAGAAGAGCATTACATGATACGAAATGAACGCATGCACAGGCCACTTGTGCATCAAACAAATATAAGCATTTGCGACTGCTCAGGCCAAATATGCATCTTGGCACGTCCGTTTCAGAGAGACAAAAAGACAATTACCGAAAGATGACTAAGCTTCACTGCATTGCGAAATTCACAGCGGTAAAGCCAGCGTGAGCGGATAAGCATTACATGATACGAAATGAACGCAAGAACAGGCCACTTGTGCATCAATAAATATAAGCATTTGCGACTGCTCAGGCCAAATATGCATCTTGGCATGTTCGTCTCGGACAAACGAAAAGACAAATACTAAAATATGATCAAGCTTCACTGCATCGAAAAAGCACTGCGGTAAAGCCAGCGTGAGCAGAAGAGCATTAGATGATACGAAATGAACGCAAGCCCAGGCCACTTGCGCATCTAACAAAGATAGGCATTTGCGGCTGCTCAAGCCAAATATACATCTTGGCACGTCCATTTCAGGCAAACAAAAGGACAAATACTTAAATTTGATCAAGCTTCACTGCATCGCAAAAGCACTGCGGTAATGCCAGCGTGAGCAGAAGAGCATTACATGATACGAAATGAACGCATGCACAGGCCACTTGTGCATCAAACAAATATAAGCATTTGCGACTGCTCAGGCCAAATATGCATCTTGGCACGTCCGTTTCATGGAGACAAAAAGATAATTACCAAAAGATGATTAAGCTTCACTGCATCGCGAAAGCACTGCGGTAAAGCCACCGTGAGCAGAAAAGCATTACATGATACGAAATTAACGCATGCACAGGCCACTTTTGCATCAAACAAATATAAGCATTCGCGACTGCTCAGGCCAAATATGCATCTTGGCACGTCCGTTTCAGGCGAACAAAAGGACAAATACTAAAATATCATCAAGCTTCACTGCATCGAAACAGCACTGCGGTAAAGCCAGCATGAGCAGAAGAGCATTACATGATACGAAATGAACGCATGCACAAGCCACTTGTGCATCAAACAAATATAAGCATTTGCGACTGCTCGAGCCAAATACGCATCTTGGCACGCCCGTTTCAGGCAAACAAAAAGACAAATACTTAAATTTATTCAAGCTTCACTGCATCGCGAAAGCACTGCGGTAAAGCCAGCGTGAGCAGAAGAGCATTACATGATACGAAATGAACGCATACACAGGCCACTAGTGCATCAAACAAATATAAGTATTTGCGACTGCTCAGGCCAAATATGCATCTTGGCACGTCCGTTTTAGGGAGACAAAAAGACAATTACCAAAAAATTATTAAGCTTCACTGGATCAAAAAAGCACTGTGGTAAAGCCAGCGTGAACAGAAGAGCATTACATGATACGAAATGAACGCATGCACAAGCCACCTGTGCATCAAACAAATATAAGCATTTGCGACTGCTCGGGCCAAATACGCATCTTGGCACGTCCGTTTCAGGCAAACAAAAAGACAAATACTTAAATTTATTCAAACTTCACTGCATCGCAAAAGCACTGCGGTAATGCCAGCGTGAGCAGAAGGGCATTACTTGATACGAATTGAACGCATGCACAATCCACTTGTGCATGAAACAATTATATTCATTTTCGACTGCTCAGGCTAAATATGCATCTTGGCACGTCCGTTTCAGGCAAACAAAAGGACAAATACTAAAATATGATCAAGCTTCACTGCATCGCGAAAGCACTGCGGTAAAGCCAGCGTGAGCACAATAGCATTACTTGATACGAAATGAACGCATGCCCACGCCACTTGTGCATCAAACAAATATAAGTATTTGCGACTGCTCAGGCCAAATATGCATCTTCGCACGTCCGTTTTAGGGAGACAATAAGACAATTACTAAAAAATTATTAGGCTTCCCAGGATCGAAAAAGCACTGCGGTAAAGCCAGCGTGAACAGAAGAGCATTACATGATACGAAAAGAACGCTTGCACAAGCCACTTGTGCATCAAACAAATATAAGCATTTGCGACAAATCAGGCCAAATATGCATCTTGGCATGTCCGTTTCAGAGAGACAAAAAGACAATTACCAAAAGACGATTAAGCTTCACTGCATCACGAAAGCACTGTGGTAAAGCCAACATGAGCAGAAGAGCAATACAAGATACGAAATGAACGCAAGCACAGGCCACTTGTGCATAAAAAAATATAGGCATTTGCGACTGCTCAGGCCAAATATGCATCTTAGCACGTCCGTTTTAGGGAGACAATAAGACAATTACGGAAAGATGCCTAAGCTTCACTGCATCGCGAAATTCACTGCGGTATAGCCAGCGTGAGCAGAAAAGCATTACATGATACGAAATGAACGCAAGAACAGGCCACTTGTGCATCAAACAAATATAAGCATTTGCGACTGCACAGGCCAAATATGCATCTTGGCACGTCCGTTTCTGGCAAACAAAAGGACAAATACTTAAATACGATCAAGCTTCACTGCATTGCAAAAACACTACGGTAAAGCCAGCTTGAGCAGAAGAGCATTACAAGATACGAATTGAACGCATGCACAGGCCACTTGTGCATCAAACAAATATAAGTATTTGCGACTGCTCAGGCCAAATATGCATCTTGGCACATCCGTTTTAGGGAGACAAAAAGACAATTACCAAAAAATTATTAAGCTTCACTGGATCGAAAAAGCACTGCGGTAAAGCCAGCGTGAACAGAAGAGCATTACATGATACGAAATGAACGCATGCACAACCCACTTGTGCATCAAACAAATATAAGCGTTTGCGACTGCTCGGGCCCAATATGCATCTTGGCATGTCCGTTTCATGGAGACAAAAAGACAATTACCAAAACATGATTAGGCTTCACTGCATCGCGAAAGCAATGCGGTAAAGCCACCGTGAGCAGAAAAGCATTACATGATACGAAATGAACGCAAGAACAGGCCACTTGTGCATCAAACAAATATAAGCATTTGCGACTGCACAGTCCAAATATGCATTTTGGCACGTCCCTTTCTGGCAAACAAAAGGACAAATACTTATATATGATTAAGCTTCACTGCATCACAAAAGCACTGCGGTAAAGCCAGCTTGAGCACAAGAGCATTAGATCATACGAAATGAACGCAAGCCCACGCCACTTGTGCATCAAAAAAATATAAGTATTAGCGACTGCTCAGGCCAATATGCATCTTGGCACGTCCATTTCAGGGAGATAAAAAGACACATACCAAAAGGTGATTAAGCTTCACTGCATCGCAAAAGCACTGCGCTAAATCCAGCGTGAGCAGAAGAGCATTACATGATACGAAACGAACGCATGCACAGGCCACTTGTGCATCAAACAAATATAAGCATTTGCGACTGCTCAGGCCAAATATGCATCTTGGCACGTCCGTTTCAGGCAAACAAAAGGACAAATACTAAATAATGATCAAGCTTCACTGCATCGCGAAAGCACTGCGGTAATGCCAGCGTGAGCAGAAGGGCATTACATGATACGAATTGAACGCATGCACAGGCCACTTGTGCATGAAACAATTATAAGCATTTGCGACTGCTCAGGCTAAATATGCATCTTGGCACGTCCGTTTCAGGCAAACAAAAGGACAAATACTAAAATATGATCAAGCTTCACTGCATCGCGAAAGCACTGCGGTAAAGCCAGCGTGAGCACAATAGCATTACTTGATACGAAATGAACGCATGCCCACGCCACTTGTGCATCAAACAAATATAAGTATTTGCGACTGCTCAGGCCAAATATGCATCTTCGCACGTCCGTTTTAGGGAGACAAAAAGACAATTACCAAAAGACGATTAAGCTTCACTGCATCACGAAAGCACTGTGGTAAAGCCAACATGAGCAGAAGAGCAATACATGATACGAAATGAACGCAAGCACAGGCCACTTGGGCATAAAAAAATATAGGCATTTGCGACTGCTCAGGCCAAATATGCATCTTAGCACGTCCGTTTCAGGGAGACAATAGGACAATTACGGAAAGATGCCTAAGCTTCACTGCATCGCGAAATTCACTGCGGTAAAGCCAGCGTGAGCAGAAAAGCATTACATGATACGAAATGAACGCATGCACAGGCCACTTGTGCATCAAACAAATATAAGCATTTGCGACTGCTCAGGCCAAATATGCATCTTGGCACGTCCGTTTCAGAGAGACAAAAAGACAATTACCGAAAGATGACTAAGCTTCACTGCATTGCGAAATTCACAGCGGTAAAGCCAGCGTGAGCGGAAAAGCATTACATGATACGAAATGAACGCAAGAACAGGCCACTTGTGCATCAAACAAATATAAGCATTTGCGACTGCACAGGCCAAATATGCATTTTGGCACGTCCCTTTCTGGCAAACAAAAGGACAAATACTTATATATGATTAAGCTTCACTGCATCACAAAAGCACTGCGGTAAAGCCAGCTTGAGCACAAGAGCATTACATCATACAAAATGAACGCAAGCCCACGCCACTTGTGCATCAAAAAAATATAAGTATTAGCGACTGCTCAGGCCAATATGCATCTTGGTACGTCCATTTCAGGGAGATAAAAAGACACATACCAAAAGATGATTAAGCTTCACTGCATCGCAAAAGCACTGCGCTAAAGCCAGCGTGAGCAGAAGAGCATTACATGATACGAAATGAACGCATGCACAGGCCACTTGTGCATCAAACAAATATAAGCATTTGCGACTGCTCAGGCCAAATATGCATCTTGGCACGTCCGTTTCATGGAGACAAAAAGATAATTACCAAAAGATGATTAAGCTTCACTGCATCGCGAAAGCACTGCGGTAAAGCCACCGTGAGCAGAAAAGCATTACATGATACGAAATTAACGCATGCACAGGCCACTTTTGCATCAAACAAATATAAGCATTCGCGACTGCTCAGGCCAAATATGCATCTTGGCACGTCCGTTTCAGGCGAACAAAAGGACAAATACTAAAATATCATCAAGCTTCACTGCATCGAAACAGCACTGCGGTAAAGCCAGCATGAGCAGAAGAGCATTACATGATACGAAATGAACGCATGCACAAGCCACTTGTGCATCAAACAAATATAAGCATTTGCGACTGCTCGAGCCAAATACGCATCTTGGCACGCCCGTTTCAGGCAAACAAAAAGACAAATACTTAAATTTATTCAAGCTTCACTGCATCGCGAAAGCACTGCGGTAAAGCCAGCGTGAGCAGAAGAGCATTACATGATACGAAATGAACGCATACACAGGCCACTAGGGCATCAAACAAATATAAGTATTTGCGACTGCTCAGGCCAAATATGCATCTTGGCACGTCCGTTTCAGGCAAACAAAAGGACAAATACTAAAATATGATCAAGCTTCACTGCATCGCGAAAGCACTGCGGTAAAGCCAGCGTGAGCACAATAGCATTACTTGATACGAAATGAACGCATGCCCACGCCACTTGTGCATCAAACAAATATAAGTATTTGCGACTGCTCAGGCCAAATATGCATCTTCGCACGTCCGTTTTAGGGAGACAATAAGACAATTACTAAAAAATTATTAGGCTTCCCAGGATCGAAAAAGCACTGCGGTAAAGCCAGCGTGAACAGAAGAGCATTACATGATACGAAATGAACGCTTGCACAAGCCACTTGTGCATCAAACAAATATAAGCATTTGCGACAAATCAGGCCAAATATGCATCTTGGCACGTCCGTTTCAGAGAGACAAAAAGACAATTACCAAAAGACGATTAAGCTTCACTGCATCACGAAAGCACTGTGGTAAAGCCAACATGAGCAGAAGAGCAATACAAGATACGAAATGAACGCAAGCACAGGCCACTTGTGCATAAAAAAATATAGGCATTTGCGACTGCTCAGGCCAAATATGCATCTTAGCACGTCCGTTTTAGGGAGACAATAAGACAATTACGGAAAGATGCCTAAGCTTCACTGCATCGCGAAATTCACTGCGGTATAGCCAGCGTGAGCAGAAAAGCATTACATGATACGAAATGAACGCAAGAACAGGCCACTTGTGCATCAAACAAATATAAGCATTTGCGACTGCACAGGCCAAATATGCATCTTGGCACGTCCGTTTCTGGCAAACAAAAGGACAAATACTTAAATACGATCAAGCTTCACTGCATTGCAAAAACACTACGGCAAAGCCAGCTTGAGCAGAAGAGCATTACAAGATACGAATTGAACGCATGCACAGGCCACTTGTGCATCAAACAAATATAAGTATTTGCGACTGCTCAGGCCAAATATGCATCTTGGCACATCCGTTTTAGGGAGACAAAAAGACAATTACCAAAAAATTATTAAGCTTCACTGGATCGAAAAAGCACTGCGGTAAAGCCAGCGTGAACAGAAGAGCATTACATGATACGAAATGAACGCATGCACAACCCACTTGTGCATCAAACAAATATAAGCGTTTGCGACTGCTCGGGCCCAATATGCATCTTGGCATGTCCGTTTCATGGAGACAAAAAGACAATTACCAAAACATGATTAGGCTTCACTGCATCGCGAAAGCAATGCGGTAAAGCCACCGTGAGCAGAAAAGCATTACATGATACGAAATGAACGCAAGAACAGGCCACTTGTGCATCAAACAAATATAAGCATTTGCGACTGCACAGTCCAAATATGCATTTTGGCACGTCCCTTTCTGGCAAACAAAAGGACAAATACTTATATATGATTAAGCTTCACTGCATCACAAAAGCACTGCGGTAAAGCCAGCTTGAGCACAAGAGCATTAGATCATACGAAATGAACGCAAGCCCACGCCACTTGTGCATCAAAAAAATATAAGTATTAGCGACTGCTCAGGCCAATATGCATCTTGGCACGTCCATTTCAGGGAGATAAAAAGACACATACCAAAAGGTGATTAAGCTTCACTGCATCGCAAAAGCACTGCGCTAAATCCAGCGTGAGCAGAAGAGCATTACATGATACGAAACGAACGCATGCACAGGCCACTTGTGCATCAAACAAATATAAGCATTTGCGACTGCTCAGGCCAAATATGCATCTTGGCACGTCCGTTTCAGGCAAACAAAAGGACAAATACTAAATAATGATCAAGCTTCACTGCATCGCGAAAGCACTGCGGTAATGCCAGCGTGAGCAGAAGGGCATTACATGATACGAATTGAACGCATGCACAGGCCACTTGTGCATGAAACAATTATAAGCATTTGCGACTGCTCAGGCTAAATATGCATCTTGGCACGTCCGTTTCAGGCAAACAAAAGGACAAATACTAAAATATGATCAAGCTTCACTGCATCGCGAAAGCACTGCGGTAAAGCCAGCGTGAGCACAATAGCATTACTCGATACGAAATGAACGCATGCCCACGCCACTTGTGCATCAAACAAATATAAGTATTTGCGACTGCTCAGGCCAAATATGCATCTTCGCACGTCCGTTTTAGGGAGACAAAAAGACAATTACCAAAAGACGATTAAGCTTCACTGCATCACGAAAGCACTGTGGTAAAGCCAACATGAGCAGAAGAGCAATACATGATACGAAATGAACGCAAGCACAGGCCACTTGGGCATAAAAAAATATAGGCATTTGCGACTGCTCAGGCCAAATATGCATCTTAGCACGTCCGTTTCAGGGAGACAATAGGACAATTACGGAAAGATGCCTAAGCTTCACTGCATCGCGAAATTCACTGCGGTAAAGCCAGCGTGAGCAGAAAAGCATTACATGATACGAAATGAACGCATGCACAGGCCACTTGTGCATCAAACAAATATAAGCATTTGCGACTGCTCAGGCCAAATATGCATCTTGGCACGTCCGTTTCAGAGAGACAAAAAGACAATTACCGAAAGATGACTAAGCTTCACTGCATTGCGAAATTCACAGCGGTAAAGCCAGCGTGAGCGGAAAAGCATTACATGATACGAAATGAACGCAAGAACGGGCCACTTGTGCATCAAACAAATATAAGCATTTGCGACTGCACAGGCCAAATATGCATTTTGGCACGTCCCTTTCTGGCAAACAAAAGGACAAATACTTATATATGATTAAGCTTCACTGCATCACAAAAGCACTGCGGTAAAGCCAGCTTGAGCACAAGAGCATTACATCATACAAAATGAACGCAAGCCCACGCCACTTGTGCATCAAAAAAATATAAGTATTAGCGACTGCTCAGGCCAATATGCATCTTGGTACGTCCATTTCAGGGAGATAAAAAGACACATACCAAAAGATGATTAAGCTTCACTGCATCGCAAAAGCACTGCGCTAAAGCCAGCGTGAGCAGAAGAACATTACATGATACGAAACGAACGCATGCACAGGCCACTTGTGCATCAAACAAATATAAGCATTTGCGACTGCTCAGGCCAAATATGCATCTTGGCACGTCCGTTTCAGAGAGACAAAAAGACAATTACCGAAAGATGACTAAGCTTCACTGCATTGCGAAATTCACAGCGGTAAAGCCAGCGTGAGCGGAAAAGCATTACATGATACGAAATGAACGCAAGAACAGGCCACTTGTGCATCAAACAAATATAAGCATTTGCGACTGCACAGGCCAAATATGCATTTTGGCACGTCCCTTTCTGGCAAACAAAAGGACAAATACTTATATATGATTAAGCTTCACTGCATCACAAAAGCACTGCGGTAAAGCCAGCTTGAGCACAAGAGCATTACGTCATACGAAATGAACGCAAGCCCACGCCACTTGTGCATCAAAAAAATATAAGTATTAGCGACTGCTCAGGCCAATATGCATCTTGGTACGTCCATTTCAGGGAGCTAAAAAGACACATACCAAAAGATGATTAAGCTTCACTGCATCGCAAAAGCACTGCGCTAAAGCCAGCGTGAGCAGAAGAGCATTACATGATACGAAACGAACGCATGCACAGGCCACTTGTACATCAAACAAATATAAGCATTTGCGACTGCTCAGGCCAAATATGCATCTTGGCACGTCCGTTTCAGAGAGACAAAAAGACAATTACCGAAAGATGACTAAGCTTCACTGCATTGCGAAATTCACAGCGGTAAAGCCAGCGTGAGCGGATAAGCATTACATGATACGAAATGAACGCAAGAACAGGCCACTTGTGCATCAATAAATATAAGCATTTGCGACTGCTCAGGCCAAACATGCATCTTGGCATGTTCGTCTCAGACAAACGAAAAGACAAATACTAAAATATGATCAAGCTTCACTGCATCGAAAAAGCACTGCGGTAAAGCCAGCGTGAGCAGAAGAGCATTAGATGATACGAAATGAACGCAAGCCCAGGCCACTTCCGCATCTAACAAAGATAGGCATTTGCGGCTGCTCAAGCCAAATATGCATCTTGGCACGTCCATTTCAGGCAAACAAAAGGACAAATACTTAAATTTGATCAAGCTTCACTGCATCGCAAAAGCACTGCGGTAATGCCAGCGTGAGCAGAAGAGCTATACATGATACGAAATGAACGCATGCACAGGCCACTTGTTCATCAAACAAATATAAGCATTTGCGACTGCTCAGGCCAAATATGCATCTTGGCACGTCCGTTTCATGGAGACAAAAAGAGAATTACCAAAAGATGATTAAGCTTCACTGCATCGCGAAAGCACTGCGGTAAAGCCACCGTGAGCAGAAAAGCATTACATGATACGAAATTAACGCATGCACAGGCCACTTTTGCATCAAACAAATATAAGCATTCGCGACTGCTCAGGCCAAATATGCATCTTGGCACGTCCGTTTCAGGCAAACAAAAGGACAAATACTAAAATATCATCAAGCTTCACTGCATCGAAACAGCACTGCGGTAAAGCCAGCTTGAGCAGAAGAGCATTACATGATACGAAATGAACGCATGCACAAGCCACTTGTGCATCAAACAAATATAAGCATTTGCGACTGCTCGAGCCAAATACGCATCTTGGCACGTCCGTTTCAGGCAAACAAAAAGACAAATACTTAAATTTATTCAAGCTTCACTGCATCGCGAAAGCACTGCGGTAAAGCCAGCGTGAGCAGAAGAGCATTACATGATGCGAAATGAACGCATACACAGGCCACTTGTGCATCAAACAAATATAAGCATTTGCGACTGCACAGGCCAAATATGCATCTTGGCACGTCCGTTTCTGGCAAACAAAAGGACAAATACTTAAATATGATCAAGCTTCACTGCATTGCAAAAACACTACGGTAAAGCCAGCTTGAGCAGAAGAGCATTACAAGATACGAAATGAACGCATGCCCACGCCACTTGTGCATCAAACAAATATAAGTATTTGCGACTGCTCAGGCCAAATATGCATCTTCGCACGTCCGTTTTAGGGAGACAATAAGACAATTACTAAAAAATTATTAAGCTTCCCAGGATCGAAAAAGCACTGCGGTAAAGCCAGCGTGAACAGAAGAGCATTACATGATACGAAATGAACGCTTGCGCAAGCCACTTGTGCATCAAACAAATATAAGCATTTGCGACAAATCAGGCCAAATATGCATCTTGGCACGTCCGTTTCAGAGAGACAAAAAGACAATTACCAAAAGACGATTAAGCTTCACTGCATCACGAAAGCACTGTGGTAAAGCCAACATGAGCAGAAGAGCAATACAAGATACGAAATGAACGCAAGCACAGGCCACTTGTGCATAAAAAAATATAGGCATTTGCGACTGCTCAGGCCAAATATGCATCTTAGCACGTCCGTTTTAGGGAGACAATAAGACAATTACGGAAAGATGCCTAAGCTTCACTGCATCGCGAAATTCACTGCGGTATAGCCAGCGTGAGCAGAAAAGCATTACATGATACGAAATGAACGCAAGAACAGGCCACTTGTGCATCAAACAAATATAAGCATTTGCGACTGCACAGGCCAAATATGCATCTTGGCACGTCCGTTTCTGGCAAACAAAAGGACAAATACTTAAATATGATCAAGCTTCACTGCATTGCAAAAACACTACGGTAAAGCCAGCTTGAGCAGAAGAGCATTACAAGATACGAATTGAACGCATGCACAGGCCACTTGTGCATCAAACAAATATAAGTATTTGCGACTGCTCAGGCCAAATATGCATCTTGGCACATCCGTTTTAGGGAGACAAAAAGACAATTACCAAAAAATTATTAAGCTTCACTGGATCGAAAAAGCACTGCGGTTAAGCCAGCGTGAACAGAAGAGCATTACATGATACGAAATGAACGCATGCACAACCCACTTGTGCATCAAACAAATATAAGCGTTTGCGACTGCTCGGGCCCAATATGCATCTTGGCATGTCCGTTTCATGGAGACAAAAAGACAATTACCAAAACATGATTAGGCTTCACTGCATCGCGAAAGCAATGCGGTAAAGCCACCGTGAGCAGAAAAGCATTACATGATACGAAATGAACGCAAGAACAGGCCACTTGTGCATCAAACAAATATAAGCATTTGCGACTGCACAGTCCAAATATGCATTTTGGCACGTCCCTTTCTGGCAAACAAAAGGACAAATACTTATATATGATTAAGCTTCACTGCATCACAAAAGCACTGCGGTAAAGCCAGCTTGAGCACAAGAGCATTAGATCATACGAAATGAACGCAAGCCCACGCCACTTGTGCATCAAAAAAATATAAGTATTAGCGACTGCTCAGGCCAATATGCATCTTGGCACGTCCATTTCAGGGAGATAAAAAGACACATACCAAAAGGTGATTAAGCTTCACTGCATCGCAAAAGCACTGCGCTAAATCCAGCGTGAGCAGAAGAGCATTACATGATACGAAACGAACGCATGCAGAGGCCACTTGTGCATCAAACAAATATAAGCATTTGCGACTGCTCAGGCCAAATATGCATCTTGGCACGTCCGTTTCAGGCAAACAAAAGGACAAATACTAAATAATGATCAAGCTTCACTGCATCGCGAAAGCACTGCGGTAATGCCAGCGTGAGCAGAAGGGCATTACATGATACGAATTGAACGCATGCACAGGCCACTTGTGCATGAAACAATTATAAGCATTTGCGACTGCTCAGGCTAAATATGCATCTTGGCACGTCCGTTTCAGGCAAACAAAAGGACAAATACTAAAATATGATCAAGCTTCACTGCATCGCGAAAGCACTGCGGTAAAGCCAGCGTGAGCACAATAGCATTACTTGATACGAAATGAACGCATGCCCACGCCACTTGTGCATCAAACAAATATAAGTATTTGCGACTGCTCAGGCCAAATATGCATCTTCGCACGTCCGTTTTAGGGAGACAAAAAGACAATTACCAAAAGACGATTAAGCTTCACTGCATCACGAAAGCACTGTGGTAAAGCCAACATGAGCAGAAGAGCAATACATGATACGAAATGAACGCAAGCACAGGCCACTTGGGCATAAAAAAATATAGGCATTTGCGACTGCTCAGGCCAAATATGCATCTTAGCACGTCCGTTTCAGGGAGACAATAGGACAATTACGGAAAGATGCCTAAGCTTCACTGCATCGCGAAATTCACTGCGGTAAAGCCAGCGTGAGCAGAAAAGCATTACATGATACGAAATGAACGCATGCACAGGCCACTTGTGCATCAAACAAATATAAGCATTTGCGACTGCTCAGGCCAAATATGCATCTTGGCACGTCCGTTTCAGAGAGACAAAAAGACAATTACCGAAAGATGACTAAGCTTCACTGCATTGCGAAATTCACAGCGGTAAAGCCAGCGTGAGCGGAAAAGCATTACATGATACGAAATGAACGCAAGAACAGGCCACTTGTGCATCAAACAAATATAAGCATTTGCGACTGCACAGGCCAAATATGCATTTTGGCACGTCCCTTTCTGGCAAACAAAAGGACAAATACTTATATATGATTAAGCTTCACTGCATCACAAAAGCACTGCGGTAAAGCCAGCTTGAGCACAAGAGCATTACATCATACGAAATGAACGCAAGCCCACGCCACTTGTGCATCAAAAAAATATAAGTATTAGCGACTGCTCAGGCCAATATGCATCTTGGTACGTCCATTTCAGGGAGATAAAAAGACACATACCAAAAGATGATTAAGCTTCACTGCATCGCAAAAGCACTGCGCTAAAGCCAGCGTGAGCAGAAGAACTTTACATGATACGAAACGAACGCATGCACAGGCCACTTGTGCATCAAACAAATATAAGCATTTGCGACTGCTCAGGCCAAATATGCATCTTGGCACGTCCGTTTCAGAGAGACAAAAAGACAATTACCGAAAGATGACTAAGCTTCATTGCATTGCGAAATTCACAGCGGTAAAGCCAGCGTGAGCGGAAAAGCATTACATGATACGAAATGAACGCAAGAACAGGCCACTTGTGCATCAAACAAATATAAGCATTTGCGACTGCACAGGCCAAATATGCATTTTGGCACGTCCCTTTCTGGCAAACAAAAGGACAAATACTTATATATGATTAAGCTTCACTGCATCACAAAAGCACTGCGGTAAAGCCAGCTTGAGCACAAGAGCATTACGTCATACGAAATGAACGCAAGCCCACGCCACTTGTGCATCAAAAAAATATAAGTATTAGCGACTGCTCAGGCCAATATGCATCTTGGTACGTCCATTTCAGGGAGCTAAAAAGACACATACCAAAAGATGATTAAGCTTCACTGCATCGCAAAAGCACTGCGCTAAAGCCAGCGTGAGCAGAAGAGCATTACATGATACTAAACGAACGCATGCACAGGCCACTTGTACATCAAACAAATATAAGCATTTGCGACTGCTCAGGCCAAATATGCATCTTGGCACGTCCGTTTCAGAGAGACAAAAAGACAATTACCGAAAGATGACTAAGCTTCACTGCATTGCGAAATTCACAGCGGTAAAGCCAGCGTGAGCGGATAAGCATTACATGATACGAAATGAACGCAAGAACAGGCCACTTGTGCATCAATAAATATAAGCATTTGCGACTGCTCAGGCCAAACATGCATCTTGGCATGTTCGTCTCAGACAAACGAAAAGACAAATACTAAAATATGATCAAGCTTCACTGCATCGAAAAAGCACTGCGGTAAAGCCAGCGTGAGCAGAAGAGCATTAGATGATACGAAATGAACGCAAGCCCAGGCCACTTGCGCATCTAACAAAGATAGGCATTTGCGGCTGCTCAAGCCAAATATGCATCTTGGCACGTCCATTTCAGGCAAACAAAAGGACAAATACTTAAATTTGATCAAGCTTCACTGCATCGCAAAAGCACTGCGGTAATGCCAGCGTGAGCAGAAGAGCTATACATGATACGAAATGAACGCATGCACAGGCCACTTGTGCATCAAACAAATATAAGCATTTGCGACTGCTCAGGCCAAATATGCATCTTGGCACGTCCGTTTCTGGCAAACAAAAGGACAAATACTTAAATATGATCAAGCTTCACTGCATTGCAAAAACACTACGGTAAAGCCAGCTTGAGCAGAAGAGCATTACAAGATACGAATTGAACGCATGCACAGGACACTTGTGCATCAAACAAATATAAGTATTTGCGACTGCTCAGGCCAAATATGCATCTTGGCACATCCGTTTTAGGGAGACAAAAAGACAATTACCAAAAAATTATTAGGCTTCACTGGATCGAAAAAGCACTGCGGTAAAGCCAGCCTGAACAGAAGAGCATTACATGATACGAAATGAACGCATGCACAACCCACTTGTGCATCAAACAAATATAAGCGTTTGCGACTGCTCGGGCCCAATATGCATCTTGGCATGTCCGTTTCATGGAGACAAAAAGACAATTACCAAAACATGATTAGGCTTCACTGCATCGCGAAAGCAATGCGGTAAAGCCACCGTGAGCAGAAAAGCATTACATGATACGAAATGAACGCAAGAACAGGCCACTTGTGCATCAAACAAATATAAGCATTTGCGACTGCACAGTCCAAATATGCATTTTGGCACGTCCCTTTCTGGCAAACAAAAGGACAAATACTTATATATGATTAGGCTTCACTGCATCACAAAAGCACTGCGGTAAAGCCAGCTTGAGCACAAGAGCATTAGATCATACGAAATGAACGCAAGCCCACGCCACTTGTGCATCAAATAAATATAAGTATTAGCGACTGCTCAGGCCAATATGCATCTTGGCACGTCCGTTTTAGGGAGACAAAAAGACAATTACCAAAAAATTATTAAGCTTCACAGGATCAAAAAAGCACTGCGGTAAAGCCGGCGTGAACAGAAGAGCATTACATGATAAGAAATGAACGCATGCACAAGCCACTTGTGCATCAAACAAATATAAGCATTTGCGACAGCTCAGGCCAAATATGCATCTTGGCACATCCGTTTCAGAGAGACAAAAGGACAATTACCAAAAGACGATTAAGCTTCACTGCATCACAAAAGCACTGTGGTAAAGCCAACATGAGCAGAAGAGCAATACATGATACGAAATGAACGCAAGCACAGGCCACTTGTGCATAAAAAATATAGGCATTTGCGACTGCTCAGGCCAAATATGCATCTTAGCACGTCCGTTTCAGGGAGACAATAAGAATATAACGGAAAGATGCCTAAGCTTCACTGCATCGCGAAATTCACTGCGGTAAAGCCAGCGTGAGCAGAAAAGCATTACATGATACGAAATGAACGCATGCACAGGCCACTTGTGCATCAAACAAATATAAGCATTTGCGACTGCTCATGCCAAATATGCATCTTGGCACGTCCGTTTCAAAGAGACAAAAAGACAATTACCGAAAGATGACTAAGCTTCACTGCATTGCGAAATTCACAGCGGTAAAGCCAGCGTGAGCGGAAAAGCATTACATGATACGAAATGAATGCAAGAACAGGCTACTTGTGCATCAAACAAATATAAGCATTTGCGACTGCACAGTCCAAATATGCATTTTGGCACGTCCCTTTCTGGCAAACAAAAGGACAAATACTTATATATGATTAAGCTTCACTGCATCACAAAAGCACTGCGGTAAAGCCAGCTTGAGCACAAGAGCATTAGATCATACGAAATGAACGCAAGCCCACGCCACTTGTGCATCAAAAAATATAAGTATTAGCGACTGCTCAGGCCAATATGCATCTTGGCACGTCCATTTCAGGGAGATAAAAAGACACATACCAAAAGATGATTAAGCTTCACTGCATCGCAAAAGCACTGCGCTAAAGCCAGCGTGAGCCGAAGAGCATTACATGATACGAAACGAACGCATGCACAGGCCACTTGTGCATCAAACAAATATAAGCATTTGCGACTGCTCAGGCCAAATATGCATCTTGGCACGTCCGTTTCAGGCAAACAAAAGGACAAATACTAAATAATGATCAAGCTTCACTGCATCGCGAAAGCACTGCGGTAATGCCAGCGTGAGCAGAAGGGCATTACATGATACGAATTGAATGCATGCACAGGCCACTTGTGCATGAAACAATTATAAGCATTTGCGACTGCTCAGGCTAAATATGCATCTTGGCACGTCCGTTTCAGGCAAACAAAAGAACAAATACTAAAATATGATCAAGCTTCACTGCATCGCGAAAGCACTGCGGTAAAGCCAGCGTGAGCACAATAGCATTACTTGATACGAAATGAACGCATGCCCACGCCACTTGTGCATCAAACAAATATAAGTATTTGCGACTGCTCAGGCCAAATATGCATCTTGGCACATCCGTTTTAGGGAGACAAAAAGACAATTACCAAAAAATTATTAAGCTTCACTGGATCGAAAAAGCACTGCGGTTAAGCCAGCGTGAAGAGAAGAGCATTACATGATACGAAATGAACGCATGCACAACCCACTTGTGCATCAAACAAATATAAGCGTTTGCGACTGCTCGGGCCCAATATGCATCTTGGCATGTCCGTTTCATGGAGACAAAAAGACAATTACCAAAACATGATTAGGCTTCACTGCATCGCGAAAGCAATGCGGTAAAGCCACCGTGAGCAGAAAAGCATTACATGATACGAAATGAACGCAAGAACAAGCCACTTGTGCATCAAACAAATATAAGCATTTGCGACTGCACAGTCCAAATATGCATTTTGGCACGTCCCTTTCTGGCAAACAAAAGGACAAATACTTATATATGATTAAGCTTCACTGCATCACAAAAGCACTGCGGTAAAGCCAGCTTGAGCACAAGAGCATTAGATCATACGAAATGAACGCAAGCCCACGCCACTTGTGCATCAAAAAAATATAAGTATTAGCGACTGCTCAGGCCAATATGCATCTTGGCACGTCCATTTCAGGGAGATAAAAAGACACATACCAAAAGGTGATTAAGCTTCACTGCATCGCAAAAGCACTGCGCTAAATCCAGCGTGAGCAGAAGAGCATTACATGATACGAAACGAACGCATGCACAGGCCACTTGTGCATCAAACAAATATAAGCATTTGCGACTGCTCAGGCCAAATATGCATCTTGGCACGTCCGTTTCAGGCAAACAAAAGGACAAATACTAAATAATGATCAAGCTTCACTGCATCGCGAAAGCACTGCGGTAATGCCAGCGTGAGCAGAAGGGCATTACATGATACGAATTGAACGCATGCACAGGCCACTTGTGCATGAAACAATTATAAGCATTTGCGACTGCTCAGGCTAAATATGCATCTTGGCACGTCCGTTTCAGGCAAACAAAAGGACAAATACTAAAATATGATCAAGCTTCACTGCATCGCGAAAGCACTGCGGTAAAGCCAGCGTGAGCACAATAGCATTACTTGATACGAAATGAACGCATGCCCACGCCACTTGTGCATCAAACAAATATAAGTATTTGCGACTGCTCAGGCCAAATATGCATCTTCGCACGTCCGTTTTAGGGAGACAAAAAGACAATTACCAAAAGACGATTAAGCTTCACTGCATCACGAAAGCACTGTGGTAAAGCCAACATGAGCAGAAGAGCAATACATGATACGAAATGAACGCAAGCACAGGCCACTTGGGCATAAAAAAATATAGGCATTTGCGACTGCTCAGGCCAAATATGCATCTTAGCACGTCCGTTTCAGGGAGACAATAGGACAATTACGGAAAGATGCCTAAGCTTCACTGCATCGCGAAATTCACTGCGGTAAAGCCAGCGTGAGCAGAAAAGCATTACATGATACGAAATGAACGCATGCACAGGCCACTTGTGCATCAAACAAATATAAGCATTTGCGACTGCTCAGGCCAAATATGCATCTTGGCACGTCCGTTTCAGAGAGACAAAAAGACAATTACCGAAAGATGACTAAGCTTCACTGCATTGCGAAATTCACAGCGGTAAAGCCAGCGTGAGCGGAAAAGCATTACATGATACGAAATGAACGCAAGAACAGGCCACTTGTGCATCAAACAAATATAAGCATTTGCGACTGCACAGGCCAAATATGCATTTTGGCACGTCCCTTTCTGGCAAACAAAAGGACAAATACCTATATATGATTAAGCTTCACTGCATCACAAAAGCACTGCGGTAAAGCCAGCTTGAGCACAAGAGCATTACATCATACGAAATGAACGCAAGCCCACGCCACTTGTGCATCAAAAAAATATAAGTATTAGCGACTGCTCAGGCCAATATGCATCTTGGTACGTCCATTTCAGGGAGATAAAAAGACACATACCAAAAGATGATTAAGCTTCACTGCATCGCAAAAGCACTGCGCTAAAGCCAGCGTGAGCAGAAGAACATTACATGATACGAAACGAACGCATGCACAGGCCACTTGTGCATCAAACAAATATAAGCATTTGCGACTGCTCAGGCCAAATATGCATCTTGGCACGTCCGTTTCAGAGAGACAAAAAGACAATTACCGAAAGATGACTAAGCTTCACTGCATTGCGAAATTCACAGCGGTAAAGCCAGCGTGAGCGGAAAAGCATTACATGATACGAAATGAACGCAAGAACAGGCCACTTGTGCATCAAACAAATATAAGCATTTGCGACTGCACAGGCCAAATATGCATTTTGGCACGTCCCTTTCTGGCAAACAAAAGGACAAATACTTATATATGATTAAGCTTCACTGCATCACAAAAGCACTGCGGTAAAGCCAGCTTGAGCACAAGAGCATTACGTCATACGAAATGAACGCAAGCCCACGCCACTTGTGCATCAATAAAATAAAAGTATTAGCGACTGCTCAGGCCAATATGCATCTTGGTACGTCCATTTCAGGGAGCTAAAAAGACACATACCAAAAGATGATTAAGCTTCACTGCATCGCAAAAGCACTGCGCTAAAGCCAGCGTGAGCAGAAGAGCATTACATGATACGAAACGAACGCATGCACAGGCCACTTGTACATCAAACAAATATAAGCATTTGCGACTGCTCAGGCCAAATATGCATCTTGGCACGTCCGTTTCAGAGAGACAAAAAGACAATTACCGAAAGATGACTAAGCTTCACTGCATTGCGAAATTCACAGCGGTAAAGCCAGCGTGAGCGGATAAGCATTACATGATACGAAATGAACGCAAGAACAGGCCACTTGTGCATCAATAAATATAAGCATTTGCGACTGCTCAGGCCAAACATGCATCTTGGCATGTTCGTCTCAGACAAACGAAAAGACAAATACTAAAATATGATCAAGCTTCACTGCATCGAAAAAGCACTGCGGTAAAGCCAGCGTGAGCAGAAGAGCATTAGATGATACGAAATGAACGCAAGCCCAGGCCACTTGCGCATCTAACAAAGATAGGCATTTGCGGCTGCTCAAGCCAAATATGCATCTTGGCACGTCCATTTCAGGCAAACAAAAGGACAAATACTTAAATTTGATCAAGCTTCACTGCATCGCAAAAGCACTGCGGTAATGCCAGCGTGAGCAGAAGAGCTATACATGATACGAAATGAACGCATGCACAGGCCACTTGTGCATCAAACAAATATAAGCATTTGCGACTGCTCAGGCCAAATATGCATCTTGGCACGTCCGTTTCATGGAGACAAAAAGAGAATTACCAAAAGATGATTAAGCTTCACTGCATCGCGAAAGCACTGCGGTAAAGCCACCGTGAGCAGAAAAGCATTACATGATACGAAATTAACGCATGCACAGGCCACTTTTGCATCAAACAAATATAAGCATTCGCGACTGCTCAGGCCAAATATGCATCTTGGCACGTCCGTTTCAGGCAAACAAAAGGACAAATACTAAAATATCATCAAGCTTCACTGCATCGAAACAGCACTGCGGTAAAGCCAGCTTGAGCAGAAGAGCATTACATGATACGAAATGAACGCATGCACAAGCCACTTGTGCATCAAACAAATATAAGCATTTGCGACTGCTCGAGCCAAATACGCATCTTGGCACGTCCGTTTCAGGCAAACAAAAAGACAAATACTTAAATTTATTCAAGCTTCACTGCATCGCGAAAGCACTGCGGTAAAGCCAGCGTGAGCAGAAGAGCATTACATGATGCGAAATGAACGCATACACAGGCCACTTGTGCATCAAACAAATATAAGCATTTGCGACTGCACAGGCCAAATATGCATCTTGGCACGTCCGTTTCTGGCAAACAAAAGGACAAATACTTAAATATGATCAAGCTTCACTGCATTGCAAAAACACTACGGTAAAGCCAGCGTGAACAGAAGAGCATTACATGATACGAAATGAACGCATGCACAACCCACTTGTGCATCAAACAAATATAAGCGTTTGCGACTGCTCGGGCCCAATATGCATCTTGGCATGTCCGTTTCATGGAGACAAAAAGACAATTACCAAAACATGATTAGGCTTCACTGCATCGCGAAAGCAATGCGGTAAAGCCACCGTGAGCAGAAAAGCATTACATGATACGAAATGAACGCAAGAACAGGCCACTTGTGCATCAAACAAATATAAGCATTTGCGACTGCACAGTCCAAATATGCATTTTGGCACGTCCCTTTCTGGCAAACAAAAGGACAAATACTTATATATGATTAGGCTTCACTGCATCACCAAAGCACTGCGGTAAAGCCAGCTTGAGCACAAGAGCATTAGATCATACGAAATGAACGCAAGCCCACGCCACTTGTGCATCAAATAAATATAAGTATTAGCGACTGCTCAGGCCAATATGCATCTTGGCACGTCCGTTTTAGGGAGACAAAAAGACAATTACCAAAAAATTATTAAGCTTCACAGGATCAAAAAAGCACTGCGGTAAAGCCGGCGTGAACAGAAGAGCATTACATGATAAGAAATGAACGTATGCACAAGCCACTTGTGCATCAAACAAATATAAGCATTTGCGACAGCTCAGGCCAAATATGCATCTTGGCACATCCGTTTCAGAGAGACAAAAGGACAATTACCAAAAGACGATTAAGCTTCACTGCATCACAAAAGCACTGTGGTAAAGCCAACATGAGCAGAAGAGCAATACATGATACGAAATGAACGCAAGCACAGGCCACTTGTGCATAAAAAATATAGGCATTTGCGACTGCTCAGGCCAAATATGCATCTTAGCACGTTCGTTTCAGGGAGACAATAAGAATATAACGGAAAGATGCCTAAGCTTCACTGCATCGCGAAATTCACTGCGGTAAAGCCAGCGTGAGCAGAAAAGCATTACATGATACGAAATGAACGCATGCACAGGCCACTTGTGCATCAAACAAATATAAGCATTTGCGACTGCTCATGCCAAATATGCATCTTGGCACGTCCGTTTCAAAGAGACAAAAAGACAATTACCGAAAGATGACTAAGCTTCACTGCATTGCGAAATTCACAGCGGTAAAGCCAGCGTGAGCGGAAAAGCATTACATGATACGAAATGAATGCAAGAACAGGCTACTTGTGCATCAAACAAATATAAGCATTTGCGACTGCACAGTCCAAATATGCATTTTGGCACGTCCCTTTCTGGCAAACAAAAGGACAAATACTTATATATGATTAAGCTTCACTGCATCACAAAAGCACTGCGGTAAAGCCAGCTTGAGCACAAGAGCATTAGATCATACGAAATGAACGCAAGCCCACGCCACCTGTGCATCAAAAAATATAAGTATTAGCGACTGCTCAGGCCAATATGCATCTTGGCACGTCCATTTCAGGGAGATAAAAAGACACATACCAAAAGATGATTAAGCTTCACTGCATCGCAAAAGCACTGCGCTAAAGCCAGCGTGAGCCGAAGAGCATTACATGATACGAAACGAACGCATGCACAGGCCACTTGTGCATCAAACAAATATAAGCATTTGCGACTGCTCAGGCCAAATATGCATCTTGGCACGTCCGTTTCAGGCAAACAAAAGGACAAATACTAAATAATGATCAAGCTTCACTGCATCGCGAAAGCACTGCGGTAATGCCAGCGTGAGCAGAAGGGCATTACATGATACGAATTGAACGCATGCACAGGCCACTTGTGCATGAAACAATTATAAGCATTTGCGACTGCTCAGGCTAAATATGCATCTTGGCACGTCCGTTTCAGGCAAACAAAAGAACAAATACTAAATTATGATCAAGCTTCACTGCATCGCGAAAGCACTGCGGTAAAGCCAGCGTGAGCACAATAGCATTACTTGATACGAAATGAACGCATGCCCACGCCACTTGTGCATCAAACAAATATAAGTATTTGCGACTGCTCAGGCCAAATATGCATCTTCGCACGTCCGTTTTAGGGAGACAAAAAGACAATTACCAAAAGACGATTAAACTTCACTGCATCACGAAAGCACTGTGGCAAAGCCCACATGAGCAGAAGAGCAATACATGATACGAAATGAACGCAAGCACAGGCCACTTGTGCATAAAAAATATAGGCATTTGCGACTGCTCAGGCCAAATATGCATCTTAGCACGTCCGTTTCAGGAAGACAATAAGACAATTACGGAAAGATGCCTAAGGTTCACTGCATCGCGAAATTCACTGCGGTAAAGCCAGCGTGAGCAGAAAAGCATTACATGATACGAAATGAACGCATGCACAGGCCACTTGTGCATCAAACAAATATAAGCATTTGCGACTGCACAGGCCAAATATGCATTTTGGCATGTCCCTTTCTGGCAAACAAAAGGACAAATACTTATATATGATTAAGCTTCACTGCATCACAAAAGCACTGCGGTAAAGCCAGCTTGAGCACAAGAGCATTACGTCATACGAAATGAACGCAAGCCCACGCCACTTGTGCATCAAACAAATATAAGCATTTGCGACTGCTCAGGCCAAATATGCATCTTGGCACGTCCGTTTCAGAGAGACAAAAAGACAATTACCGAAAGATGACTAAGCTTCACTGCATTGCGAAATTCACAGCGGTAAAGCCAGCGTGAGCGGATAAGCATTACATGATACGAAATGAACGCAAGAACAGGCCACTTGTGCATCAATAAATATAAGCATTTGCGACTGCTCAGGCCAAATATGCATCTTGGCATGTTCGTCTCAGACAAACGAAAAGACAAATACTAAAATATGATCAAGCTTCACTGCATCGCAAAAGCACTGCGGTAATGCCAGCGTGAGCAGAAGAGCATTACATGATACGAAATGAACGCATGCACAGGCCACTTGTGCATCAAACAAATATAAGCATTTGCGACTGCTCAGGCCAAATATGCTTCTTGGCACGTCCGTTTCAGGGAGACAAAAAGACAGTTACCGAAAGATGACTAAGCTTCACTGCATCGCGAAATTCACTGCCGTAAAGCCAGCGTGAGCAGAAAAGCATTACATGATACGAAATGACTGCAAGAAAGGCTACTTGTGCATCAAACAAATATAAGCATTTGCGACTGCACAGGCCAAATATGCTTTTTGGCACGTCCGTTTCTGGCAAACAAAAGGACAAATACTTAAATATGATCAAGCTTCACTGCATTGCAAAAGCACTACGGTAAAGCCAGCGTGAGCAGAAGGGCATTACAAGATACGGAATGAACGCATGCACAGGCCACTTGTGCATCAAACAAATATAAGTATTTGCGACTGCTCAGGCCAAATATGCATCTTGGCACGTCCGTTTTAGGGAGACAAAAAGACAATTACCAAAAAATTATCAAGCTTGACTGGATCGAAAAAGCACTGTGGTAAAGCCAGCGTGAACAGAAGAGCATTACATGATACGAAATGAACGCATGCACAAGCCACCTGTGCATCAAACAAATATAAGCATTTGCGACTGCTCGGGCCAAATACGCATCTTGGCACGTCCGTTTCAGGCAAACAAAAAGACAAATACTTAAATTTATTCAAGCTTCACTGCATCGCAAAAGCACTGCGGTAATGCCAGCGTGAGCAGAAGAGCAATACATGATACGAATTGAACGCATGCACAGGCCACTTGTGCATGAAACAATTATAAGCATTTGCGACTGCTCAGGCTAAATAGGCATCTTGTCACGTCCGTTTCAGGCAAACAAAAGGACAAATACTAAAATATGATCAAGCTTCACTGCATCGCGAAAGCACTGCGGTAAAGCCAGCGTGAGCACAATAGCTTTACTTGATACGAAATGAACGCATGCCCACGCCACTTGTGCATCAAACAAATATAAGCATTTGCGACTGCACAGTCCAAATATGCATTTTGGCACGTCCCTTTCTGGCAAACAAAAGGACAAATACTTATATATGATTAGGCTTCACTGCATCACAAAAGCACTGCGGTAAAGCCAGCTTGAGCACAAGAGCATTAGATCATACGAAATGAACGCAAGCCCACGCCACTTGTGCATCAAATAAATATAAGTATTAGCGACTGCTCAGGCCAATATGCATCTTGGCACGTCCGTTTTAGGGAGACAAAAAGACAATTACCAAAAAATTATTAAGCTTCACAGGATCAAAAAAGCACTGCGGTAAAGCCGGCGTGAACAGAAGAGCATTACATGATAAGAAATGAACGCATGCACAAGCCACTTGTGCATCAAACAAATATAAGCATTTGCGACAGCTCAGGCCAAATATGCATCTTGGCACATCCGTTTCAGAGAGACAAAAGGACAATTACCAAAAGACGATTAAGCTTCACTGCATCACAAAAGCACTGTGGTAAAGCCAACATGAGCAGAAGAGCAATACATGATACGAAATGAACGCAAGCACAGGCCACTTGTGCATAAAAAATATAGGCATTTGCGACTGCTCAGGCCAAATATGCATCTTAGCACGTCCGTTTCAGGGAGACAATAAGAATATAACGGAAAAATGCCTAAGCTTCACTGCATCGCGAAATTCACTGCGGTAAAGCCAGCGTGAGCAGAAAAGCATTACATGATACGAAATGAACGCATGCACAGGCCACTTGTGCATCAAACAAATATAAGCATTTGCGACTGCTCATGCCAAATATGCATCTTGGCACGTCCGTTTCAAAGAGACAAAAAGACAATTACCGAAAGATGACTAAGCTTCACTGCATTGCGAAATTCTCAGCGGTAAAGCCAGCGTGAGCGGAAAAGCATTACATGATACGAAATGAATGCAAGAACAGGCTACTTGTGCATCAAACAAATATAAGCATTTGCGACTGCACAGTCCAAATATGCATTTTGGCACGTCCCTTTCTGGCAAACAAAAGGACAAATACTTATATATGATTAAGCTTCACTGCATCACAAAAGCACTGCGGTAAAGCCAGCTTGAGCACAAGAGCATTAGATCATACGAAATGAACGCAAGCCCACGCCACTTGTGCATCAAAAAATATAAGTATTAGCGACTGCTCAGGCCAATATGCATCTTGGCACGTCCATTTCAGGGAGATAAAAAGACACATACCAAAAGATGATTAAGCTTCACTGCATCGCAAAAGCACTGCGCTAAAGCCAGCGTGAGCCGAAAAGCATTACATGATACGAAACGAACGCATGCACAGGCCACTTGTGCATCAAACAAATATAAGCATTTGCGACTGCTCAGGCCAAATATGCATCTTGGCACGTCCGTTTCAGGCAAACAAAAGGACAAATACTAAATAATGATCAAGCTTCACTGCATCGCGAAAGCACTGCGGTAATGCCAGCGTGAGCAGAAGGGCATTACATGATACGAATTGAACGCATGCACAGGCCACTTGTGCATGAAACAATTATAAGCATTTGCGACTGCTCAGGCTAAATATGCATCTTGGCACGTCCGTTTCAGGCAAACAAAAGAACAAATACTAAATTATGATCAAGCTTCACTGCATCGCGAAAGCACTGCGGTAAAGCCAGCGTGAGCACAATAGCATTACTTGATACGAAATGAACGCATGCCCACGCCACTTGTGCATCAAACAAATATAAGTATTTGCGACTGCTCAGGCCAAATATGCATCTTCGCACGTCCGTTTTAGGGAGACAAAAAGACAATTACCAAAAGACGATTAAACTTCACTGCATCACGAAAGCACTGTGGCAAAGCCCACATGAGCAGAAGAGCAATACATGATACGAAATGAACGCAAGCACAGGCCACTTGTGCATAAAAAATATAGGCATTTGCGACTGCTCAGGCCAAATATGCATCTTAGCACGTCCGTTTCAGGAAGAGAATAAGACAATTACGGAAAGATGCCTAAGGTTCACTGCATCGCGAAATTCACTGCGGTAAAGCCAGCGTGAGCAGAAAAGCATTACATGATACGAAATGAACGCATGCACAGGCCACTTGTGCATCAAACAAATATAAGCATTTGCGACTGCACAGGCCAAATATGCATTTTGGCATGTCCCTTTCTGGCAAACAAAAGGACAAATACTTATATATGATTAAGCTTCACTGCATCACAAAAGCACTGCGGTAAAGCCAGCTTGAGCACAAGAGCATTACGTCATACGAAATGAACGCAAGCCCACGCCACTTGTGCATCAAACAAATATAAGCATTTGCGACTGCTCAGGCCAAATATGCATCTTGGCACGTCCGTTTCAGAGAGACAAAAAGACAATTACCGAAAGATGACTAAGCTTCACTGCATTGCGAAATTCACAGCGGTAAAGCCAGCGTGAGCGGATAAGCATTACATGATACGAAATGAACGCAAGAACAGGCCACTTGTGCATCAATAAATATAAGCATTTGCGACTGCTCAGGCCAAATATTCATCTTGGCATGTTCGTCTCAGACAAACGAAAAGACAAATACTAAAATATGATCAAGCTTCACTGCATCGCAAAAGCACTGCGGTAATGCCAGCGTGAGCAGAAGAGCATTACATGATACGAAATGAACGCATGCACAGGCCACTTGTGCATCAAACAAATATAAGCATTTGCGACTGCTCAGGACAAATATGTATGTTGGCACGTCCGTTTCAGAGAGACAAAAAGACAATTACCGAAAGATGACCAAGCTTCACTGCATTGCGAAATTCACAGCGGTAAAGCCAGCGTGAGCGGAAAAGCATTACATGATACGAAATGAACGCAAGAACAGGCCACTTGTGCATCAAACAAATATAAGCATTTGAGACTGCACAGGCCAAATATGCATCTTGGCACGTCCCTTTCTGGCAAACAAAAGGACATATACTTATATATGATCAAGCTTCACTGCATTGCAAAAGCACTGCGGTAAAGCCAGCGTGAGCAGAAGAGCATTACAACATACGAAATGAACGCATGCACAGGCCACTTGTGCATCAAACAAATATAAGTATTTGCGACTGCTCAGGCCAAATATGCATCTTGGCACGTTCATTTCAGGGAGACAAAACTACAATTACCAAAAGCTGATTAGGCTTCACTGCATCGCCAAAGCACTGCGGTAAAACCAGCATGAGCAGAAGAGCATTCGATTATACGAAATGAACGCATACACAGGCCACCTGTGCATCAAACAAATATAAGCATTTGCGACTGCTCAGGCCAAATATGCATCTTGGCATGTCCGTCTCAGACAAACGAAAAGACAAATACTAAAATATGATCAAGCTTCACTGTATCCAAAAAGCACTGCAGTAAAGCCAGCGTGAGCAGAAGAGCATTAGATGATACGAAGTGAACGCAAGCCCAGGCCACTTGCGCATCAAACAAAGATAGGCATTTGCGGCTGCTCAAGCCAAATATGCATCTTGGCACGTCCATTTCAGGCAAACAAAAGGACAAATACTTAAATTTGATCAAGCTTCACTGCATCGCAAAAGCACTGCGGTGATGCCAGCGTGAGCAAATAGCATTACATGATACGAAATGAACGCATGCACAGGCCACTTGTGCATCAAACAAATATAAGCATTTGCGACAGCTCAGGCCAAATATGCATCTTGGCACGTCCGTTTCATGGAGACAAAAAGACAATTACCAAAAGATGATTAAGCTTCACTGCATCGCGATAGCACTGCGGTAAAGCCACCGTGAGCAGAAAAGCATTACATGATACGAAATTAACGCATGCACAGGCCACTTTTGCATAACAAATATAAGCATTCGCGACTGCTCAGGCCAAATATGCATCTTGGCACGTCCGTTTCAGGCAAACAAAAGGACAAATACTAAAATATCATCAAGCTTCACTGCATCGAAACAGCACTGCGGTAAAGCCAGCATGAGCAGAAGAGCACTACATGATACGAAATGAACGCATGCACAGGCCACTTGTGCATCAAACAAATATAAGCATTTGCGACTGCTTAGGCCAAATATGCATCTTGGCATGTCCGTCTCAGACAAAAGAAAGGACAAATACTACAATATGATCAAGCTTCACTGCATCGAAAAAGCACTGCGGTAAAGCCAGCGTGAGCAGAAGAGCATTACATGATACGAAATGAATGCATGCCCAGGCCACTTGTGCATCAAACAAAGATAGGCATTTGCGGCTGCTCAAGCCAAATATGCATCTTGGCACGTCCGTTTCAGGCAAACATAAGGACCAATACTTAAATTTGATCAAGCTTCACTGCATCGCAAAAGCACTGTGGTAATGCCAGCGTGAGTAGAAGAGCATTACATGATACGAAATGAACGCATACACAGGCCACTTGTGCATCAATCAAATATAAGCATTTGCGACTGCTCAGGCCAAATATGCATCTTGACATGTTTTCAGGGAGACAAAAAAACAATTACCAAGAGATGATTAGGCTTCACTGCATTGCGAAAGCACTGCAGTAAACTAGCGTGAGAACAAGAGCATTACTTAATACGAAATGAACGCATGCCCACGCCACTTGTGCATCAAACAAATATAAGCATTTGCGACTGCACAGGCCAAATATGCATCTTGGCACGTCTGTTTCTGGCAAACAAAACGACAAATACTTAAATATGATCAAGCTTCACTGCATTGCAAAAGCACTGTGGAAAAGCCAGCGTGAGCAAAAGAGCATTACAAGATACGAAATGAACGCATGCACAGGCCACTTGTGCATCAAACAAATATTAGTATTTGCGACTGCTCAGGCCAAATATGCATCTTGGCACGTCCGTTTTAGGGAGACAAAAAGACAATTACAAAAAATCATTAAGCTTCACTGGATCGAAAAAGCACTGCGGTAAAACCAGCGTTAACAGAAGAGCATTACATGATACGAAATGAACGCATGCACAAGCCACTTGTGCATCAAACAAATATAAGCATTTGCGACTGCTCGGGCCAAATATGCAACTTGGCACGTTCGTTTCAGGGAGACAAAACTACAATTACCAAAAGCTGATTAAGCTTCACTCCATCTCCAAAGCACTGCGGTAAAACCAGCATGAGCAGAAGAGCAATACATGATACGAAATGAACGCATGCACAGGCCACTTGTGCATCAAACAAATATAAGCATTTGCGACTGCTCTGGCCAAATATGCATCTTGGCACGTCCGTTTCAGGGAGACAAAAAGACAGTTACCGAAAGATGACTAAGCTTCACTGCATCGCGAAATTCACTGCGGTAAAGCCAGCGTGAGCAGAAAAGCATTACATGATACGAAAAGACTGCAAGAACAGGCCACTTGTGCATCAAACAAATATAAGCATTTGCGACTGCACAGGCCAAATATGCATCTTGGCACGTCCGTTTCTGGCAAACAAAAGGAGAAATACTTAAATATGATCAAGCTTCACTGCATTGCAAAAGCACTACGGTAAAGCCAGCGTGAGCAGAAGAGCATTACAAAATACGAAATGAACGCATGCACAGGCCACTTGTGCATCAAACAAATATAAGTATTTGCGACTGCTCAGGCCAAATATGCATCTTGGCACGTCCGTTTCAGGGAGACAAAAAGACAATTACCAAAAAATTATTAAGCTTCACTGGATCGAAAAAGCACTGTGGTAAAGCCAGCGTGAACAGAAGAGCATTACATGATACGAAATGAACGCATGCACAAGCCACTTGTGCATCAAACAAATTTAAGCATTTGCGACTGCTCGGGCCAAATACGCATCTTGGCACGTCCGTTTCAGGCAAACAAAAAGACAAATACTAAAATTTAATCAAGCTTCACTGCATCGCAAAAGCACTGCGGTAATGCCAGCGTGAGCAGAAGAGCATTACATGATACGAATATAACGCATGCACAGGCCACTTGTGCATGAAACAATTATAAGCATTTGCGACTGCTCAGGCTAAATATGCATCTTGGCACGTCCGTTTCAGGCAAACAAAAGGACAAATACTAAAATATGATCAAGCTTCACTGCATCAAAAAAGCACTGCGGTAAAGCCAGCTTGAGCAGAAGAGCATTACATGATACGAATTGAACGCAGGCCAAGGCCACTTGCGCATCAAACAAATATAGGCATTTGCGACTGCTCAAGCCAAATATGCGTCTTGGCACGTCCGTTTCAGGCAAACAAAAGGACAAATACTTAAATTTGATCAAGCTTCTTTGCATCGCAAAAGCACTGAGGTAAATCCAGCGTGAGCAGAAGAGCATTACATGATACGAAATGAACGCATGCCCACGCCACTTGTGCATCAAAAAAATACAAGTATTTGCGACTCCTCCGGCCACATATGCATCTTGGCATGTCCGTTTCAGGCAAACAAAAGGACAAATACTTAAATATGATCAAGCTTCACTGCATCGCAAAAGTACTGCGGTTAAGCCAGCGTAAGCAGAAGAGCATTACATGTTATGAAATGAACGCATGCACAGGCCACTTGTGCATCAATCAAATATAAGCATTTGCGACTGCTCAGGCAAAATATGCATCTTAACATGTCGGTTTCAGGGAAACAAAAAAACAATTACCAAGAGATGATTAGGCTTCACTGCATTGCGAAAGCACTGCAGTAAAGCTAGCGTGAGATCAAGAGCATTACTTAATACGAAATGAACGCATGCCCAGGCCACTTGTGCATCAAATATAAGCATTTGCGACTGCACAGGCCAAATATGCATCTTGGCACGTCCGCTTCAGGCAAACAAAAGGACAAATATTTAAATATGATCAAGCTTCACTGCATCGCAAAAGTACTGCGGTTAAGCCAGCGTGAGCTAAGAGCATTACATGATACGAAATGAACGCATGCACAGGCCACTTGTGCATCAAACAAATATAAGCATTTGCGACAGCTCAGGCCAAAAATGCATCTTGGCACGTCCGTTTCAGAGAGACAAAAAGAGAATTACCAAAAGACGATTAAGCTTCACTGCATCACGAAAGCACTGCAGTAAAGCCAGCGTGAACAGAAGAGCATTACATGATACGAAATGAACGCACGCACAAGCCACTTGTGCATCAAACAAATATAAGCATTTGCGACTGCTCGGGCCAAATATGCAACTTGGCACGTTCGTTTAAGGGGACAAAACTACAATTACCAAAAGCTGATTAGGCTTCACTGCATCGCCAAAGCACTGCGGTAAAGCCAGCATGAGCAGAAGAGCACTACATGATACAAAATGAACGCATGCCCAGGCCACTTGTGCATCAAACAAATATAAGCATTTGCGACTGCTCGGGCCAAATATGCAACTTGGCACGTTCGTTTCAGGGAGACAAAACTACAATTACCAAAAGCTGATTAAGCTTCACTGCATCGCCAAAGCACTGCGGTAAAACCAGCATGAGCAGAAGAGCATGACATGATACGAAATGAACACATGCACAGGCCACTTGTGCATCAACAAATATAAGCATTTGCGACTGCACAGGCCACTTGTGCATCAAACAATTATATGCATTTTCGACCTCTCAGGTCAAATATGCATCTTGGCATGTCCGTCTGAAACAAACGAAAAGACAAATACTAAAATATGATCAAGCTTCCCTGCATCGAAAAAGCACTGCGGTAAAGCCAGCGTGAGCAGAAGAGTATTACATGATACGAAATGAACGCATGCCCAGGCCACTTGAGCATCAAATAAAGATAGGCATTTGCGGCTGCTCAAGCCAAATATGCATCTTGGCACGTCCGTTTCAGGAAAACAAAAGGACAAATACCTAAATTTTATCAAGCTTCACTGCATCGCAAAAGCACTGCGGTAATGCCAGCGTGAACAGAAGAGGATTACATGATACGAAATGAACTCATGCACAGGCCACTTGTGCATCAATCAAATATAAGCATTTGCGACTGGTCAGGCCAAATATGCATCTTGGCACGTCCGTTTCATAGAGACAAAAAGACAATTACCAAAAGATGATCAAGCTTCACTGCATCGAAAAAGCATTGCGGTAAAGCCAGCATAAGCAGAAGAGCACTACATGATACGAAATGAACGCATGCCCAGGCCACTTGTGCATCAAACAAATATAATCATTTGCGACTGCTCAGGCCAATTATGCATCTTGGCACGTCCGTTTCGGGCAAACAAAAAGACAAATACTTAAATATGATCATGCTTCACTGCATAACAAAAGCACTGCGGTAAAGCCAGCGTGAGCAGAAGAGCAATACATGTTACGAAATGAAGGCATGCACAGGGTACATGTGCATCAAACAAATATAAGCATTTGCGATTGCCCAGGCCAAATATGCATCTTGGCATGTCCGTTTCAGGCAAACAAAAGGACAAATACTTAAATATGATCAAGCTTCACTGCATCGCGAAAGCACTGCGGTAAAGCCAGCATGAGCAGAAGAGCATTACATGATACGAAATGAACGCATGCACAGGCCACTTGTGCATCAAACAAATATAAGCATTTGCGACTGCTCAAGCCAATTATGCATCTTGGCACGTCCGTATCATGGAGACAAAAAGACAATTACCAAAAGATGATTAGGCTTCACTGCATCGCGAAAGCACTGCAGTAAAGCCACCGTGAGCAGAAAAGCATTACATGATACGAAATTAACGCATGCACAGGCCACTTTTGCATCAAACAAATATAAGCATTCGCGACTGCACAGGCCAAATATGCATCTTGGCATGTCCGTTTCAGGCAAACAAAAGGACAAATACTAAAATATCATCAAGCTTCACTGCATCGAAACAGCACTGCGGTAAAGCCAGCATGAGCAGAAGAGCACTACATGATACGAAATGAACGCATCCACAGGCCACTTGTGCATCAAACAAATATAAGCATTTGCGACTGCTTAGGCCAAATATGCATCTTGGCATGTCCGTCTCAGACAAACGAAAATACAAATACTAAAATATGATCAAGCTTCACTGCATCGAAAAAGCACTGCGGTAAAGCCAGCGTGAGCAGAAGAGCATTACATGATACGAAATGAACGCATGCCCAGCCCACTTGTGCATCAAACAAAGATAGGCATTTGCGGCTGCTCAAGCCAATAATGCATCTTGGCACGTCCGTTTAAGGGAGACAAAAAAACAATTACCAAGAGATGATTAGGCTTCACTGCATTGCGAAAGCACTGCAGTAAACTAGCGTGAGAACAAGAGCATTACTTAATACGAAATGAACGCATGCCCACGCCACTTGTGCATCAAACAAATATAAGCATTTGCGACTGCACAGGCCAAATATGCATCTTGGCACATCTGTTTCTGGCAAACAAAACGACAAATACTTAAATATGATCAAGCTTCGCTGCATTGCAAAAGCACTTTGGAAAAGCCAGCGTGAGCAAAAGAGCATTACAAGATACGAAATGAACGCATGCACAGGCCACTTGTACATCAAAAAATATAAGTAATTGCGACTGCTCAGGCCAAATATGCATCTTGGCACGTCCGTTTTAGGGAGACAAAAAGACAATTACCAAAAAATATTAAGCTTCACAGGATCGAAAAAGCACTGCGGTAAAACCAGCGTGAACAGAAGAGCATTACATGATACAAAATGAACGCATGCACAAGCCACTTGTGCATCAAACAAATATAAGCATTTGCGACTGCTCGGGCCAAATATGCAACTTGGCACGTTCGTTTCAGGGAGACAAAACTACAATTACCAAAAGCTGATTAAGCTTCACTCCATCTCCAAAGCACTGCGGTAAAACCAGCATGAGCAGAAGAGCATTACATGATACGAAATGAACGCATGCACAAGCCACTTGTGCATCAAACAAATATAAGCATTTGCGACTGCTCGGGCCAAATATGCAACTTGGCACGTTCGTTTCAGGGAGACAAAACTACAATTACCAAAAGCTGATTAAGCTTCACTCCATCTCCAAAGCACTGCGGTAAAACCAGCATGAGCAGAAGAGCATTACATGATACGAAATGAACGCATGCACAGGCCACTTTTGCATCAAACAAATATAGGCATTTGCGACTGCGCAGGCCAAATATGCATCTTGGCACGTCCGTTTCTGGCAAACAAAAGGACATATACTTAAATATGATCAAGCTTCACTGCATTGCAAAAGCACTGTGCTAAAGCCAGCGTGAACAGAAGAGCATTACATGATACGAAATGAACGCATGCACAAGCCACTTGTGCATCAAACAAATTTAAGCATTTGCGACTGCTCGGGCCAAATACGCATCTTGGCACGTCCGTTTCAGGCAAACAAAAAGACAAATACTAAAATTTATTCAAGCTTCACTGCATCGCAAAATCACTGCGGTAAAGCGAGCGTGAGCAGAAGAGCATTACATGATACGAATTGAACGCATGCACAGGCCACTTGTGCATGAAACAATTATAAGCATTTGCGACTGCACAGGCTAAATATGCATCTTGGCACGTCCGTTTCAGGCAAACAAAAGGACAAATACTAAAATATGATCAAGCTTCACTGCATCGAAAAAGCACTGCATTAAAGCCAGCTTGAGAAAAACAGCATTACATGATACGAATTGAACGCAGGCCAAGGCCACTTGCGCATCAAACAAATATAGGCATTTGCGACTGCTCAAGCCAAATATGCATCTTGGCACGTCCGTTTCAGGCAAACAAAAGGACAAACACTTAAATTTGATCAAGCTTCACTGCATCGCAAAAGCACTGTGGTAAATCCAGCGTGAGCAAAAGAGCATTACATGATACGAAATGAACGCATGCCCACGCCACTTGTGCATCAAAAAAATATAAGTATTTGCGACTGCACAGGCCAAATATGCATCTTGGCACATCTGTTTCTGGCAAACAAAACGACAAATACTTAAATATGATCAAGCTTCGCTGCATTGCAAAAGCACTTTGGAAAAGCCAGCGTGAGCAAAAGAGCATTACAAGATACGAAATGAACGCATGCACAGGCCACTTGTGCATCAAAAAATATAAGTATTTGCGACTGCTCAGGCCAAATATGCATCTTGGCACGTCCGTTTTAGGGAGACAAAAAGACAATTACCAAAAAATATTAAGCTTCACAGGATCGAAAAAGCACTGCGGTAATACCAGCGTGAACAGAAGAGCATTACATGATACAAAATGAACGCATGCACAAGCCACTTGTGCATCAAACAAATATAAGCATTTGCGACTGCTCGGGCCAAATATGCAACTTGGCACGTTCGTTTCAGGGAGACAAAACTACAATTACCAAAAGCTGATTAAGCTTCACTCCATCTCCAAAGCAGTGCGGTAAAACCAGCATGAGCAGAAGAGCATTACATGATACGAAATGAACGCATGCACAAGCCACTTGTGCATCAAACAAATATAAGCATTTGCGACTGCTCGGGCCAAATATGCAACTTGGCACGTTCGTTTCAGGGAGACAAAACTACAATTACCAAAAGCTGATTAAGCTTCACTCCATCTCCAAAGCACTGCGGTAAAACCAGCATGAGCAGAAGAGCATTACATGATACGAAATGAACGCATGCACAGGCCACTTTTGCATCAAACAAATATAGGCATTTGCGACTGCGCAGGCCAAATATGCATCTTGGCACGTCCGTTTCTGGCAAACAAAAGGACATATACTTAAATATGATCAAGCTTCACTGCATTGCAAAAGCACTGTGCTAAAGCCAGCGTGAACAGAAGAGCATTACATGATACGAAATGAACGCATGCACAAGCCACTTGTGCATCAAACAAATTTAAGCATTTGCGACTGCTCGGGCCAAATACGCATCTTGGCACGTCCGTTTCAGGCAAACAAAAAGACAAATACTAAAATTTATTCAAGCTTCACTGCATCGCAAAATCACTGCGGTAAAGCGAGCGTGAGCAGAAGAGCATTACATGATACGAATTGAACGCATGCACAGGCCACTTGTGCATGAAACAATTATAAGCATTTGCGACTGCTCAGGCTAAATATGCATCTTGGCACGTCCGTTTCAGGCAAACAAAAGGACAAATACTAAATTATGATCAAGCTTCACTGCATCGAAAAAGCACTGCATTAAAGCCAGCTTGAGAAAAACAGCATTACATGATACGAATTGAACGCAGGCCAAGGCCACTTGCGCATCAAACAAATATAGGCATTTGCGACTGCTCAAGCCAAATATGCATCTTGGCACGTCCGTTTCAGGCAAACAAAAGGACAAACACTTAAATTTGATCAAGCTTCACTGCATCGCAAAAGCACTGTGGTAAATCCAGCGTGAGCAAAAGAGCATTACATGTTACGAAATGAACGCATGCCCACGCCACTTGTGCATCAAAAAAATATAAGTATTTGCGACTCCTCAGGCCACATATGCATCTTGGCATGTCCGTTTCAGGCAAACAAAAGGACAAATACTTAAATATGATCAAGCTTCACTGCATCGCAAAAGTACTGCAGTTAAGCCAGCGTGAGCTAAGAGCATTACATGATACGAAATGAACGCATGCACAGGCCACTTGTGCATCAAACAAATATAAGCATTTGCGACAGCTCAGGCCAAATATGCATCTCGGCACGTCCATTTCAGAGAGACAAAAAGACAATTACCAAAAGACGATTAAGCTTCACTGCATCACGAAAGCACTGTGGTAAAGCCAACATGAGCAGAAGAGCAATTCGTGATACGAAATGAAAGCATGCACAAGCCACTTGTGCATCAAACAAATATAAGCATTTGCGACTGCTCGGGCCAAATATGCAACTTGGCACGTTCGTTCCAGGGAGACAAAACTACAATTACCAAAAGCTGATTAAGCTTCACTGCATCGCGAAATTCACTGCGGTAAAGCCAGCGTGAGCAGAAAAGCATTACATGATACGAAATGAACGCAAGAACAGACCACTTGTGCATCAAACAAATAAAAGCATTTGCGACTGCACAGGCCAAATATGCATCTTGGCACGTCCGTTTCTGGCAAACAAAAGGACAAATACTTAAATATGATCAAGCTTCACTGCATTGCAAAAACACTACGGTAAAGCAAGCGTGAGCAGAAGAGCATTACAAGATACGAAATGAACGCATGCACAGGCCACTTGTGCATCAAACAAATATAAGCATTTGCGACAGCTCAGGCCAAATATGCATCTTGGCACGTCCATTACAGAGAGACAAAAAGACAATTACCAAAAGACGATTAAGCTTCACTGCATCACGAAAGCACTGTAGTAAAGCCAACATGAGCAGAAGAGCAATACGTGATACGAAATGAACGCATGCACAAGCCACTTGTGCATCAAACAAATATAAGCATTTGCGACTGCTCGGGCCAAATATGCAACTTGGCACGTTCGTTCCAGGGAGACAAAACTACAATTACCAAAAGCTGATTAAGCTTCACTGCATTGCGAAAGCACTGCAGTAAACTAGCGTGAGAACAAGAGCATTACTTAATACGAAATGAACGCATGCCCACGCCACTTGTGCATCAAACAAATATAAGCATTTGTGACTGCACAGGCCAAATATGCATCTTGGCACATCTGTTTCTGGCAAACAAAACGACAAATACTTAAATATGATCAAGCTTCGCTGCATTGCAAAAGCACTTTGGAAAAGCCAGCGTGAGCAAAAGAGCATTACAAGATACGAAATGAACGCATGCACAGGCCACTTGTGCGTCAAAAAATATAAGTATTTGCGACTGCTCAGGCCAAATATGCATCTTGGCACGTCCGTTTTAGGGAGACAAAAAGACAATTACCAAAAAATATTAAGCTTCACTGGATCGAAAAAGCACTGCGGTAAAACCAGCGTGAACAGAAGAGCATTACATGATACAAAATGAACGCATGCACAAGCCACTTGTGCATCAAACAAATATAAGCATTTGCGACTGCTCGGGCCAAATATGCAACTTGGCACGTTCGTTTCAGGGAGACAAAACTACAATTACCAAAAGCTGATTAAGCTTCACTCCATCTCCAAAGCACTGCGGTAAAACCAGCATGAGCAGAAGAGCATTACATGATACGAAATGAACGCATGCACAGGCCACTTGTGCATCAAACAAATATAAGCATTTGCGACTGCTCAGGCCAATTATGCATCTTGGCACGTCCGTTTCAGGGAGACAAAAAGACAGTTACCAAAAGATGACTAAGCTTCACTTCATCGCGAAATTCACTGCGGTAAAGCCAGCGTGAGCAGAAAAGCTTTACATGATACGAAATGACTGCAAGAACAGGCACTTGTGCATCAAACAAATATAAGCATTTGCGACTGCGCAGGCCAAATATGCATCTTGGCACGTCCGTTTCTGGCAAACAAAAGGACATATACCTAAATATGATCAAGCTTCACTGCATTGCAAAAGCACTACGGTAAAGCCAGCGCGAGCAGAAGAGCATTACAAGATACGAAATGAACGCATGCACAGGCCACTTGTGCATCAAACAAATATAAGTATTTGCGACTGCTCAGGCCAAATATGCATCTTGGCTCGTCCGTTTTAGGGAGAGAAAAAGACAATTACCAAAAAATTATTAAGCTTTACTGGATCGAAAAAGCACTGTGCTAAAGCCAGCGTGAACAGAAGAGCATTACATGATACGAAATGAACGCATGCACAAGCCACTTGTGCATCAAACAAAGTTAAGCATTTGCGACTGCTCGGGCCAAATACGCATCTTGGCACGTCCGTCTCAGGCAAACAAAAAGACAAATACTAAAATTTAATCAAGCTTCACTGCATCGCAAAATCACTGCGGTAAAGCGAGCGTGAGCAGAAGAGCATTACATGATACGAATTGAACGCATGCACAGGCCACTTGTGCATGAAACAAATATAGGCATTTGCGACTGCTCAAGCCAAATATGCATCTTGGCACGTCCGTATCAGGCAAACAAAAGGACAAACACTTAAATTTGATCAAGCTTCACTGCATCGCAAAAGCACTGAGGTAAATCCAGCGTGAGCAAAAGAGCATTACATGATACGCAATGAACGCATGCCCACGCCACTTGTGCATCAAAAAAATATAAGTATTTGTGACTCCTCAGGCCACATATGCATCTTGGCATGTCCGTTTCAGGCAAACAAAAGGACAAATACTTAAATATGATCAAGCTTCACTGCATCGCAAAAGTACTGCAGTTAAGCCAGCGTGAGCTAAGAGCATTACATGATACGAAACGAACGCATGCACAGGCCACTTGTGCATCAAACAAATATAAGCATTTGCGACAGCTCAGGCCAAATATGCATCTTGGCGCGTCCATTTCAGAGAGACAAAAAGACAATTACCAAAAGCTCATTAAGCTTCACTGCATCGCCAAAGCACTGCGGTAAAACCAGCATGAGCAGAAGAGCATTACATGATACGAAATGAACGCATGCACAGGCCACTTGTGCATCAATAAATATAAGCATTTGCGACTGCACAGGCCACTTGTGCATCAAACAAATATAAGTATTTTTGACCTCTCAGGCCAAATATGCATCTTGGCACGTCCGTTTTATGGAGACAAAAAGACAATTACCAAAAAATTATTAAGCTTCACTGGATCGAAAAAGCACTGTGGTAAAGCCAGCGTGAACAGAAGAGCATTACATTATACGAAATGTACGCATGCACAAGCCACCTGTGCATCAAACAAATATAAGCATTTGCGACTGCTCGGGCCAAATACGCATCTTGGCACGTTCGTTTCAGGGAGACAAAACTACAATTACCAAAAGCTCATTAAGCTTCACTGCATCGCCAAAGCACTGCGGTAAAACCAGCATGAGCAGAAGAGCATTACATGATACGAAATGAACGCATGCACAGGCCACTTGTGCATCAATAAATATAAGCATTTGCGACTGCACAGGCCACTTGTGCATCAAACAAATATAAGTATTTTCGACCTCTCAGGCCAAATATGCATCTTGGCATGTCCGTCTAAAACAAACGAAAAGACAAATACTAAAATATGATCAAGCTTCACTGCATCGAAAAAGCACTGCGGTAAAGCCAGCGTGAGCAGAAGAGCATTACATGATACGAAATGAACGCATGCCCAGGCCACTTGCGCATCAAACAAAGATAGGCATTTACGGCTGCTCAAGCCAAATATGCATCTTGGCACATCCGTTTCAGGAAAACAAAAGGACAAATACTTAAATTTGATCAAGCTTCACTGCATCGCAAAAGCACTGCGGTAATGCCAGCGTGAGCAGAAGAGGATTACATGATACGAAATGAACGCATGCACAGGCCACTTGTGCATCAATCAAATATAAGCATTTGCGACTGCTCAGGCCAAATATGCATCTTGGCATGTCCGTTTCATGGAGACAAAAATACAATTACCAAGAGATGATTAGGCTTCACTGCATTGCGAAAGCACTGCAGTAAAGCTAGCGTGAGAACAAGAGCATTACTCAATACGAAATGAACCTATGCCCACGCCACTTGTGCATCAAAAAATATAAGTATTTGCGACTGCTCAGGCCAAATACGCATCTTGGCACGTCCGTTTCAGGCAAACAAAAGGACAAATACTAAAACATGATCAAGCTTCACTGCATCGAAAAAGCACTGCGGTAAAGCCAGAATGAGCAGAAGAGCCATACATGATACAAAATGAACGCATGCCCAGGCCACTTGTGCATCAAACAAATATAAGCATTTGCGACTGCACAGGCCAAATTTGCATCTTGGCACGGCCGCTTCAGGCAAACAAAAGGACAAATACTAAAATATGATCAAGCTTCACTGCATCGAAAAAGCACTGCGGTAAAGCCAGAATGAGCAGAAGAGCCATACATGATACAAAATGAACGCATGCCCAGGCCACTTGTGCATCAAACAAATATAAGCATTTGCGACTGCTCAGGCCAAATACGCATCTTGGCACGTCCGTTTCAGGCAAACAAAAGGACAAATACTAAAATATGATCAAGCTTCACTGCATCGAAAAAGCACTGCGGTAAAGCCAGAATGAGCAGAAGAGCATTCGATGATACGAAATGAACGCATACACAGGCCACTTGCGCATCAAACAAATATAAGCATTTGCGACTTCTCAGGCCAAATATGCATCTTGGCATGTTCGTCTCAGACAAACGAAAAGACAAATACTAAAATATGATCAAGCTTCACTGCATCGAAAAAGCACTGCGGTAAAGCCAGCGTGAGCAGAAGAGCATTAGATGATACGAAATGAACGCAAGCCCAGGCCACTTGCGCATCTAACAAAGATAGGCATTTGCGGCTGCTCAAGCCAAATCTTGGCACGTCCATTTCAGGCAAACAAAAGGACAAATACTTAAATTTGATCAAGCTTCACTGCATCGCAAAAGCACTGCGGTAATGCCAGCGTGAGCAGAAGAACATTACATAATACGAAATGAACGCATGCACAGGCCACTTGAACATCAAACAAATATAAGCATTTGCGACTGCTCAGGCCAAATATGCATCTTGGCACGTCCGTTTCATGGAGACAAAAAGATAATTACCAAAAGATGATTAAGCTTCACTGCATCGCGAAAGCACTGCGGTAAAGCCACCGTGAGCCGAAAAGCATTACATGATACGAGATTAACGCATGCACAGGCCACTTTTGCATCTAACAAATATAAGCATTCGCGACTGCTCAGGCCAAATATGCATCTTGGCACGTCCGTTTCAGGCAAACAAAAAGACAAATACTTAAATTTATTCAAGCTTCACTGCATCGCGAAAGCACTGCGGTAAAGCCAGCGTGAGCAGAAGAGCATTACATGATACGAAATGAACGCATGCACAGGCCACTAGTGCATCAAACAAATATAAGTATTTGCGACTGCTCAGGCCAAATATGCATCTTGGCACGTCCGTTTTATGGAGACAAAAAGACAATTACCAAAAAATTATTAAGCTTCACTGGATCGAAAAAGCACTGCGGTAAAGCCAGCGTGAACAGAAGAGCATTACATGATACGAAATGAACGCATGCACAAGCCACTTGTGCATCAAACAAATATAAGCATTTGCGACAGCTCAGGCCAAATATGCATCTTGGCACGTCCGTTTCAGAGAGACAAAAAGACAATTACCAAAAGACGATTAAGCTTCACTGCATCACGAAAGCACTGTGGTAAAGCCAACATGAGCAGAAGAGCAATACATGATACGAAATGAACGCAAGCACAGGCCACTTGTGCATAAAAAAATATAGGCATTTGCGACTGCTCAGGCCAAATATGCATCTTAGCACGTCCGTTTCAGGGAGACAACAAAACAATTACGGAAAGATGCCTAAGCTTCACTGCATCGCGAAATTCACTGCGGTAAAGCCAGCGTGAGCAGAAAAGCATTACATGATACGAAATGAACGCAAGAACAGGCCACTTGTGCATCAAACAAATATAAGCATTTGCGACTGCACAGGCCAAATATGCATCTTGGCACGTCCGTTTCTGGCAAACAAAAGGACAAATACTTAAATATGATCAAGCTTCACTGCATTGCAAAAACACTACGGTAAGGCCAGCGTGAGCAGAAGAGCATTACAAGATACGAATTGAACGCATGCACAGGGCACTTGTGCATCAAACAAATATAAGTATTTGCGGCTGCTCAGGCTAAATATGCATCTTGGCACATCCGTTTCAGGGAGACAAAAAGACAATTACCAAAAAATTTTTAAGCTTCACTGGATCAAAAAAGCACTGCGGTAAAGCCAGCGTGAACAGAAGAGCATTACATGATACGAAATGAACGCATGCACAAGTAACTTGTGCATCAAACAAATATAAGCGTTTGCGACTGCTCGGGCCCAATATGCATCTTGGCATGTCCGTTTCATGGAGAAAAAAAGACAATTACCAAAACATGATTAGGCTTCACTGCATCACGAAAGCAATGCGGTAAAGCCACCGTGAGCAGAAAAGCATTACATGATACGAAATTAACGCATGCACAGGCCACTTTTGCATCAAACAAATATAAGCATTTGCGACTGCACAGGCAAAATATGCATCTTGGCACGTCCGTTTCAGGCAAACAAAAGGACAAATACTTAAATATAATCAAGCTTCACTGCATCACAAAAGCACTGCGGTAAAGCCAACTTGAGCACAAGAGCATTACATCATACGAAATGAACTCAAGCCCACGCCGCTTGTGCATCAAAAAAAAGTATTTGAGACTGCTCAGGCCAATATGCATATTGGCACGTCCATTTCATGGAGACAAAAAGACACATACTAAAAGATGATTAAGCTTCACTGCATTGGAAAAGCACTGCGCTAAAGCCAGCGTGAGCAGAAGAGCATTACATGATACGAAACGAACGCATGCACAGGCCACTTGTGCATCAAACAAATATAAGCATTTGCGACTGCTCAGGCCAAATATGCATCTTGGCACGTCCGTTTCAGAGAGACAAAAAGACAATTAACGAAAGATGACTAAGCTTCACTGCATTGCGAAATTCACAGCAGTAAAGCCAGCGTGAGCGGAAAAGCATTACATGATACGAAATGAACGCAAGAACAGGCCACTTGTGCATCAAACAAATATAAGCATTTGCGACTGCACAGGCCAAATATGCATCTTGGCACGTCCCTTTCTGGCAAACAAAAGGACAAATACCTATATATGATTAAGCTTCACAAAAGCACTGCGGTAAAGCCAGCTTGAGCACAAGAGCATTACATCATACGAAATTAACGCAAGCCCACGCCACTTGTGCATCAAAAAAATATAAGTATTAGCGACTGCTCAGGCCAATATGCATCTTGGCACGTCCATTTCAGGGAGATAAAAAGACACATACCAAAAGATGATTAAGCTTCACTGCATCGCAAAAGCACTGCGCTAAAGCCAGCGTGAGCAGAAGAGCATTACATGATACGAAACGAACGCATGCACAGGTTACTTGTGCATCAAACAAATATAAGCATTTGCGACTGCTCAGGCCAAATATGCATCTTGGCACGTCCGTTTCAGAGAGACAAAAAGACAATTACCGAAAGATGACTAAGCTTCACTGCATTGCGAAATTCACAGCGGTAAAGCCAGCGTGAGCGGATGAGCATTACATGCTACGAAATGAACGCAAGAACAGGCCACTTGTGCATCAAACAAATATAAGCATTTGCGACTGCACAGGCCAATTATGCGTCTTGGCACATCCCTTTCTGGTAAACAAAAGGACAAATACTTATATATGATCAAGCTTCACTGCATTGCAAAAGCACTGCGGTAAAGCCAGCGTGAGCAGAAGAGCATTACAACATACGAAATGAACGCATGCACAGGCCGCTTGTGCATCAAACAAATATAAGTATTTGCGACTGCTCAGGCCAAATATGCATCTTGGCACGTTCATTTCCGGGAGACAAAACTACAATTACCAAAAGCTGATTAGGCTTCACTGCATCGCCAAAGCACTGCGGTAAAACCAGCATGAGCAGAAGAGCATTCGATAATACGAAATGAACGCATACACAGGCCACTTTTGCATCAAACAAATATAAGCCTTTGCGACTGCTCAGGCCAAATATGCATCTTGGCATGTTCGTCTCAGACAAACGAAAAGACAAATACTAAAATATGATCAAGCTTCCCTGCATCGAAAAAGCACTGCGGTAAAACCAGCGTGAGCAGAAGAGCATTAGATGATACGAAATGAACGCAAGCCCAGGCCACTTGCGCATCTAACAAAGATAGGCATTTGCGGCTGCTCAAGCCAAATATGCATCTTGGCACGTCCATTTCAGGCAAACAAAAGGACAAATACTTAAATTTGATCAAGCTTCACTGCATCGCAAAAGCACTGCGGTAATGCCAGCGTGAGCAGAAGAGGATTACATGATACGAAATGAACGCATGCACAGGCCACTTGTGCATCAATCAAATATAAGCATTTGCGACTGCTCAGGCCAAATATGCATCTTGGCATGTCCGTTTCATGGAGACAAAAATACAATTACCAAGAGATGATTAGGCTTCACTGCATTGCGAAAGCACTGCAGTAAAGCTAGCGTGAGAACAAGAGCATTACTCAATACGAAATGAACCTATGCCCACGCCACTTGTGCATCAAAAAATATAAGTATTTGCGACTGCTCAGGCCAAATACGCATCTTGGCACGTCCGTTTCAGGCAAACAAAAGGACAAATACTAAAACATGATCAAGCTTCACTGCATCGAAAAAGCACTGCGGTAAAGCCAGAATGAGCAGAAGAGCCATACATGATACAAAATGAACGCATGCCCAGGCCACTTGTGCATCAAACAAATATAAGCATTTGCGACTGCACAGGCCAAATTTGCATCTTGGCACGGCCGCTTCAGGCAAACAAAAGGACAAATACTAAAATATGATCAAGCTTCACTGCATCGAAAAAGCACTGCGGTAAAGCCAGAATGAGCAGAAGAGCCATACATGATACAAAATGAACGCATGCCCAGGCCACTTGTGCATCAAACAAATATAAGCATTTGCGACTGCTCAGGCCAAATACGCATCTTGGCACGTCCGTTTCAGGCAAACAAAAGGACAAATACTAAAATATGATCAAGCTTCACTGCATCGAAAAAGCACTGCGGTAAAGCCAGAATGAGCAGAAGAGCATTCGATGATACGAAATGAACGCATACACAGGCCACTTGCGCATCAAACAAATATAAGCATTTGCGACTTCTCAGGCCAAATATGCATCTTGGCATGTTCGTCTCAGACAAACGAAAAGACAAATACTAAAATATGATCAAGCTTCACTGCATCGAAAAAGCACTGCGGTAAAGCCAGCGTGAGCAGAAGAGCATTAGATGATACGAAATGAACGCAAGCCCAGGCCACTTGCGCATCTAACAAAGATAGGCATTTGCGGCTGCTCAAGCCAAATCTTGGCACGTCCATTTCAGGCAAACAAAAGGACAAATACTTAAATTTGATCAAGCTTCACTGCATCGCAAAAGCACTGCGGTAATGCCAGCGTGAGCAGAAGAGCATTACATAATACGAAATGAACGCATGCACAGGCCACTTGTACATCAAACAAATATAAGCATTTGCGACTGCTCAGGCCAAATATGCATCTTGGCACGTCCGTTTCATGGAGACAAAAAGATAATTACCAAAAGATGATTAAGCTTCACTGCATCGCGAAAGCACTGCGGTAAAGCCACCGTGAGCCGAAAAGCATTACATGATACGAGATTAACGCATGCACAGGCCACTTTTGCATCTAACAAATATAAGCATTCGCGACTGCTCAGGCCAAATATGCATCTTGGCACGTCCGTTTCAGGCAAACAAAAAGACAAATACTTAAATTTATTCAAGCTTCACTGCATCGCGAAAGCACTGCGGTAAAGCCAGCGTGAGCAGAAGAGCATTACATGATACGAAATGAACGCATGCACAGGCCACTAGTGCATCAAACAAATATAAATATTTGCGACTGCTCAGGCCAAATATGCATCTTCGCACGTCCGTTTTAGGGAGACAAAAAGACAATTACCAAAAAATTATTAAGCTTCACAGGATCAAAAAAGCACTGCGGTAAAGCCAGCGTGAACAGAATAGCATTACACTATACGAAATGAACGCATGCACAGGCCACCTGTGCATCAAACAAATATAAGCATTTGCGACAGCTCAGGCCAAATATGCATCTTGGCACGTCCGTTTCAGAGAGACAAAAAGACAATTACCAAAAGACGATTAAGCTTCACTGCATCACGAAAGCACTGTGGTAAAGCCAACATGAGCAGAAGAGCAATACATGATACGAAATGAACGCAAGCACAGGCCACTTGTGCATAAAAAAATATAGGCATTTGCGACTGCTCAGGCCAAATATGCATCTTAGCACGTCCGTTTCAGGGAGACAACAAAACAATTACGGAAAGATGCCTAAGCTTCACTGCATCGCGAAATTCACTGCGGTAAAGCCAGCGTGAGCAGAAAAGCATTACATGATACGAAATGAACGCAAGAACAGGCCACTTGTGCATCAAACAAATATAAGCATTTGCGACTGCACAGGCCAAATATGCATCTTGGCACGTCCGTTTCTGGCAAACAAAAGGACAAATACTTAAATATGATCAAGCTTCACTGCATTGCAAAAACACTACGGTAAGGCCAGCGTGAGCAGAAGAGCATTACAAGATACGAATTGAACGCATGTACAGGGCACTTGTGCATCAAACAAATATAAGTATTTGCGGCTGCTCAGGCTAAATATGCATCTTGGCACATCCGTTTCAGGGAGACAAAAAGACAATTACCAAAAAATTTTTAAGCTTCACTGGATCAAAAAAGCACTGCGGTAAAGCCAGCGTGAACAGAAGAGCATTACATGATACGAAATGAACGCATGCACAAGTAACTTGTGCATCAAACAAATATAAGCGTTTGCGACTGCTCGGGCCCAATATGCATCTTGGCATGTCCGTTTCATGGAGAAAAAACGACAATTACCAAAACATGATTAGGCTTCACTGCATCACGAAAGCAATGCGGTAAAGCCACCGTGAGCTTCTAGAAAAGCATTACATGATACGAAATTAACGCATGCAGAGGCCACTTTTGCATCAAACAAATATAAGCATTTGCGACTGCACAGGCAAAATATGCATCTTGGCACGTCCGTTTCAGGCAAACAAAAGGACAAATACTTAAATATAATCAAGCTTCACTGCATCACAAAAGCACTGCGGTAAAGCCAACTTGAGCACAAGAGCATTACATCATACGAAATGAACTCAAGCCCACGCCGCTTGTGCATCAAAAAAAAGTATTTGAGACTGCTCAGGCCAATATGCATATTGGCACGTCCATTTCAGGGAGACAAAAAGACACATACTAAAAGATGATTAAGCTTCTCTGCATTGGAAAAGCACTGCGCTAAAGCCAGCGTGAGCAGAAGAGCATTACATGATACGAAACGAACGCATGCACAGGCCACTTGTGCATCAAACAAATATAAGCATTTGCGACTGCTCAGGCCAAATATGCATCTTGGCACGTCCGTTTCAGAGAGACAAAAAGACAATTAACGAAAGATGACTAAGCTTCACTGCATTGCGAAATTCACAGCAGTAAAGCCAGCGTGAGCGGAAAAGCATTACATGATACGAAATGAACGCAAGAACAGGCCACTTGTGCATCAAACAAATATCAGCATTTGCGACTGCACAGGCCAAATATGCATCTTGGCACGTCCCTTTCTGGCAAACAAAAGGACAAATACTTATATATGATTAAGCTTCACAAAAGCACTGCGGTAAAGCCAGCTTGAGCACAAGAGCATTACATCATACGAAATGAACGCAAGCCCACGCCACTTGTGCATCAAAAAAATATAAGTATTAGCGACTGCTCAGGCCAATATGCATCTTGGCACGTCCATTTCAGGGAGATAAAAAGACACATACCAAAAGATGATTAAGCTTCACTGCATCGCAAAAGCACTGCGCTAAAGCCAGCGTGAGCAGAAGAGCATTACATGATACGAAACGAACGCATGCACAAGTTACTTGTGCATCAAACAAATATAAGCATTTGCGACTGCTCAGGCCAAATATGCATCTTGGCACGTCCGTTTCAGAGAGACAAAAAGACAATTACCGGAAGATGACTAAGCTTCACTGCATTGCGAAATTCACAGCGGTAAAGCCAGCGTGAGCGGATGAGCATTACATGCTACGAAATGAACGCAAGAACAGGCCACTTGTGCATCAAACAAATATAAGCATTTGCGACTGCACAGGCCAATTATGCGTCTTGGCACATCCCTTTCTGGTAAACAAAAGGACAAATACTTATACAGGATCAAGCTTCACTGCATTGCAAAAGCACTGCGGTAAAGCCAGCGTGAGCAGAAGAGCATTACAACATACGAAATGAACGCATGCACAGGCCGCTTGTGCATCAAACAAATATAAGTATTTGCGACTGCTCAGGCCAAATATGCATCTTGGCACGTTCATTTCCGGGAGACAAAACTACAATTACCAAAAGCTGATTAGGCTTCACTGCATCGCCAAAGCACTGCGGTAAAACCAGCATGAGCAGAAGAGCATTCGATAATACGAAATGAACGCATACACAGGCCACTTTTGCATCAAACAAATATAAGCCTTTGCGACTGCTCAGGCCAAATATGCATCTTGGCATGTTCGTCTCAGACAAACGAAAAGACAAATACTAAAATATGATCAAGCTTCCCTGCATCGAAAAAGCACTGCGGTAAAGCCAGCGTGAGCAGAAGAGCATTAGATGATACGAAATGAACGCAAGCCCAGGCCAGTTGCGCATCTAACAAAGATAGGCATTTGCGGCTGCTCAAGCCAAATATGCATCTTGGCACGTCCATTTCAGGCAAACAAAAGGACAAATACTTAAATTTGATCAAGCTTCACTGCATCGCAAAAGCACTGCGGTAATGCCAGCGTGAGCAGAAGAGCATTACATGATACGAAATGAACGCATGCACAGGCCACTTGTGCATCAAACAAATATAAACATTTGCGACTGCTCAGGCCAAATATGCATCTTGGCACGTCCGTTTCATGGAGACAAAAAGATAATTACCAAAAGATGATTAAGCTTCACTGCATCGCGAAAGCACTGCGGTAAAGCCACCGTGAGCAGAAAAGCATTACATGATACGAAATTAACGCATGCACAGGCCACTTTTGCATCAAACAAATATAAGCATTCGCGACTGCTCAGGCCAAATATGCATCTTGGCACGTGCGTTTCAGGCAAACAAAAGGACAAATACTAAAATATCATCAAGCTTCACTGCATCGAAACAGCACTGCGGTAAAGCCAGAATGAGCAGAAGAGCATTACATGATACGAAATGAACGCATGCACAAGCCACTTGTGCATCAAACAAATATAAGCATTTGCGACTGTTCGCGCCAAATACGCATCTTGGCACGTCCGTTTCAGGCAAACAAAAAGACAAATACTTAAATTTATTCAAGCTTCACTGCATCGCGAAAGCACTGCGGTAAAGCCAGCGTGAGCAGAAGAGCATTACATGATACGAAATGAACGCATACACAGGCCACTTGTGCATCAAACAAATATAAGCATTTGCGACTGCTCAGGCCAAATATGCATCTTGGCACGTTCGTTTCTGGCAAACAAAAGGACAAATACTTAAATATGATCAAGCTTCACTGCATTGCAAAAGCACTGCGGTAATGCCAGCGTGAGCAGAAGAGCATTACATGATACGAATTGAACGCATGCACAGGCCATTTGTGCATGAAACAATTATAAGCATTTGCGACTGCTCAGGCTAAATATGCATCTTGGCATGTCCGTTTCAGGCAAACAAAAGGACAAATACTAAAATATGATCAAGCTTCACTGCATCGCGAAAGCGCTGCGGTAAAGCCAGCGTGAGCACAATAGCATTACTTGATACGAAATGAACGCATGCCCACGCCACTTGTGCATCAATCAAATATAAATATTTGCGACTGCTCAGGCCAAATATGCATCTTCGCACGTCCGTTTTAGGGAGACAAAAAGACAATTACCAAAAAATTATTAAGCTTCACAGGATCAAAAAAGCACTGCGGTAAAGCCAGCGTGAACAGAATAGCATTACACTATACGAAATGAACGCATGCACAGGCCACCTGTGCATAAAACAAATATAAGCATTTGCGACAGCTCAGGCCAAATGTGCATCTTGGCACGTCCGTTTCAGAGAGACAAAAAGACAATTACCAAAAGACGATTAAGCTTCACTGCATCACGAAAGCACTGTGGTAAAGCCAACATGAGCAGAAGAGCAATACATAATACGAAATGAACGCAAGCACAGGCCACTTGTGCATAAAAAAATATAGGCATTTGCGACTGCTCAGGCCAAATATGCATCTTAGCACTTCCGTTTCAGGGAGACAATAAGACAATTACGGAAAGATGCCTAAGCTTCACTGCATCGCGAAATTCACTGCGGTAAAGCCAGCGTGAGCAGAAAAGCATTACATGATACGAAATAACGCAAGAACAGGCCACTTGTGCATCAAACAAATATAAGCATTTGCGACTGCACAGGCCAAATATGCATCTTGGCACGTCCGTTTCTGGCAAACAAAAGGACAAATACTTAAATATGATCAAGCTTCACTGCATTGCAAAACACTACGGTAAAGCCAGCGTGAGCAGAAGAGCATTACATGATACGAAATTAACGCATGCACAGGCCCCTTTTGCATCAAACAAATATAAGCGTTTGCGACTGCTCGGGCCCAATATGCATCTTGGCATGTCCGTTTCATGGAGACAAAAAGACAATTACCAAAACATGATTAGGCTTCACTGCATCGCGAAAGCACTGCGCTAAAGCCAGCGTGAGCAGAAGAGCATTACATGATACGAAACGAACGCATGCAGAGGCCACTTGTGCATCAAACAAATATAAGCATTTGCGACTGCACAGGCCAAATATGCATCTTGCCACGTCCCTTTCTGACAAACAAAAGGACAAATACTTATATATGATCAAGCTTCACTGCATTGCAAAAGCACTGCGGTAAAGCCAGCGTGAGCAGAAGAGCATTACAACATACGAAATGAACGCATGCACAGGCCACTTGTGCATCAAACAAATATAAGTATTTGCGACTGCTCAGGCCAAATATGCATCTTGGCACGTTCATTTCCGGGAGACAAAACTACAATTACCAAAAGCTGATTAGGCTTCACTGCATCGCCAAAGCACTGCGGTAAAACCAGCATGAGCAGAAGAGCATTCGATGATACGATATGAACGCATACACAGGCCACTTGTGCATCAAACAAATATAAACCTTTGCGACTGCTCAGGCCAAATATGCATCTTGGCATGTTCGTCTCAGACAAACGAAAAGACAAATACTAAAATATGATCAAGCTTCACTGCATCGAAAAAAGCACTGCGGTAAAGCCAGCGTGAGCAGAAGAGCATTAGATGATACGAAATGAACCCAAGCCCAGGCCACTTGCGCATCTAACAAAGATAGGCATTTGCGGCTGCTCAAGCCAAATATGCATCTTGGCACGTCCATTTCAGGCAAACAAAAGGACAAATACTTAAATTTGATCAAGCTTCACTGCATCGCAAAAGCACTGCGGTAATGCCAGCGTGAGCAGAAGAGCACAACATGGTACGAAATGAACGCATGCACAGGCCACTTGTGCATCAAACAAATATAAACATTTGCGACTGCTCAGGCCAAATATGCATCTTGGCACGTCCGTTTCATGGAGACAAAAAGATAATTACCAAAAAATGATTCAGCTTCACTGCATCGCGAAAGCACTGCGGTAAAGCCACCGTGAGCAGAAAAGCATTACATGATACGAAATTAACGCATGCACAGGCCACTTTTTCATCAAAAAATATAAGCATTCGCGACTGCTCAGGCCAAATATGCATCTGGGCACGTCCGTTTCAGGCAAACAAAAGGACAAATACTAAAATATCATCAAGCTTCACTGCATCGAAACAGCACTGCGGTAAAGCCAGCATGAGCAGAAGAGCATTACATGATACGAAATGAACGCATGCACAAGCCACTTGTGCATCAAACAAATATAAGCATTTGCGACTGCTCGAGCCAAATACGCATTTTGGCACGTCCGTTTCAGGCAAACAAAAAGACAACTACTTAAACTTATTCAAGCTTCACTGCATCGCGAAAGCACTGCGGTAAAGCCAGCGTGAGCAGAAGAGCATTACATGGTACGAAATGAACGCACACACAGGCCACTTGTGCATCAAACAAATATAAGCATTTGCGACTGCTCAGGCCAAATATGCATCTTAGCACGTCCGTTTCAGGGAGACAACAAGACAGTTACCGAAAGATGACTAAGCTTCACTGCATCGCGAAATTCACTGCGGTAAAGCCAGCGTGAGCAGAAAAGCATTACATGATACGAAATGAGATCAAGAAAGGCCACTTGTGCATCAAACAAATATAAGCATTTGCGACTGCACAGGCCAAATATGCATCTTGGCACGTTCGTTTCTGGCAAAGAAAAGGACAAATACTTAAATATAATCAAGCTTCACTGCATTGCAAAAGCACTACGGTAAAGCCAGCGTGAGCAGAAGAGCATTACAAGATACGATATGAACGCATGCACAGGCCAATAGTGCATCAAACAAATATAATTATTTGCGACTGCTCAGGCCAAATATGCATCTTGGCAAGTCCGTTTTAGGGAGACAAAAAGACAATTACCAAAAAATTATTAAGCTTGACTGGATCGAAAAAGCACTGTGGTAAAGCCAGCGTGAACAGAAGAGCATTACATGATACGAAATGAACGCATGCACAAGCCACCTGTGCATCAAACAAATATAAGCATTTGCGACTGCTCGGGCCAAATACGCATCTTGGCACGTCCGTTTCAGGCAAACAAAAAGACAAATACTTAAATTTATTCAAGCTTCACTGCATCGCAAAAGCACTGCGGTAATGCCAGCGTGAGCAGAAGAGCATTACATGATACGAATTGAACGCATGCACAGGCCACTTGTGCATGAAACAATTATAAGCATTTGCGACTGCTCAGGCTAAATATGCATCTTGGCACGTCCGTTTCAGGCAAACAAAAGGACAAATACTAAAATATGATCAAGCTTCACTGCATTGCGAAAGCACTGCGGTAAAGCCAGCGTGAACAGAAGAGCATTACATGATACGAAATGAACGCATGCACAGGCCACCTGTACATCAAACAAATATAAGCATTTGCGACAGCTCAGGCCAAATATGCATCTTGGCACGTCCGTTTCAGAGAGACAAAAAGACAATTACGAAAAGACGAATAAGCTTCACTGCATCACAAAAGCACTGTGGTAAAGCCAACATGGGCAGAAGAGCAATACATGATACGAATTGAACGCAAGCACAGGCCACTTGTGCATAAAAAAATATTGCCACGAGGAATTGCTAAGGCGCAGTACAACGCAGACGTTGTTAAAAGAGGAACGCTGACGGCATCGCTACGACTCATGAAGCCCGCCGGAAGGCACGAGCCGGCCCAGCCTGTGCACGAGCTGCTACCGAGCAGCGGCAAAGAAAAGAGGAGAAGAAGAGGACGACGAGCGTTCGCTGCTTTCTCCCAGCTACTGTGTAGTTCTTTTGGCTTTGGGCACAAGTTCGCCCTTATTAAACCTTGTAAATAGGACGTCCCGGTTGTGAGGTTGTTATATCCGTTACATTTTCTGGTGGAGGAGCCTGGGTACATGATTCCGAGCCCCACGCAAGAGCGAAGTCCAAGCACTGACCAGCCGCAACCAGTGGAGCTTACACCGGTGCACCAACGAGTCAGCCGCCGTATCCGAGGAGAGTTGCCAGAATTTGGGCCACTCCCTTCTGTATCAAGGGCATCGGTGACGGAGACAAGCGCCGCCACCACCATGACGAGCCAAGTTACGCCGGCACAACTCATCGTAAGCCAACCGGTCATTCCAAAGGTGTTTCATGGTGACCCATACGAGGACGCCGAAGACTGGTTAGAGCATTTCGAGAGAGTGGGAAATCTAAATCAGTGGAACGAGGAAGGCAAGCTGCGTAACGTCTACATTGCGTTGGAAGACTCTGCACGAGTGTGGTACGAAAACCACGAGGCATCTCTGACGTCGTGGCAAGAGTTTCGGCGGCAGCTACTGAGTACGTTCGCCAACAGTGATCGCCGGGAAAGGGCGGAAGCAGCTCTCCGCACACGGATTCAACGAACGAACGAAACTGTCGCGATGTACATCGAAGACATGTCCCGCCTTTTCAAGCGAGCTGATCCTGGCATGACGGAAGACAAGAAGGTGCGCCACCTCATGCACGGGGTAAAGCAAGAATTGTTCGCGGGACTCATCCGCAATCCGCCCCGTACTGTTGCTGAGTTTCGGTCGGAAGCAACAACCATCGAAACGACGCTTCAGCAGAGAGCCCGACAGTACAACCGCGACGTAGCCGGTGCATCCGCAGGAGTCTACTCAGCAGGCGTCGTGGATAATCTTGACACATTGCGCGAGCTCGTCCGGTCTGTTGTCAGGGAAGAATTAAGGAAACTGCAGTCACCTGATGTCACCCCCGAGCTGTCTCTTGCTGAAGTTGTCCGAGATGAAATTCGACAGGCCATGCGGGAGCCGCGGAGTGATGTGCCAGCGACACGACGGGCGGTAACGTACTCCGAGGTGCTCAGGCGACCTACTCCGCACTGTTCGCCGATCGAGACACCAAGTACTTATGTGCAGACAATGCGCAGCCCGCCTGAAATCGTAGAGGCAACACGCACTCCACCTCGTGCGAGAGAGATGATGCCACGGAAGAGCGATGTGTGGCGAGATGCCACACGTAGGCCCTTGTGTTTCCACTGTGGAGAGGCTGGCCACCTGTACCGATTCTGCCGATATCGTCAAGCTGGTCTTAGGGGATTCGCCATCAATGCACCGTGTCCGCGAAACGGCGAAAGACCTTCCGAGATTGAAGAATACCTATGCTCACGTCGGGAATTTGACCCGCCTCGTCGTCATCAACCACGCTCACCATCCCCTATGCGCTACCGCTCGTCTAGCCCACGTCCCTTCCCAAGCACGTCTAGGCAGCGTTCGCCTAGCCCAAATCCGGGAAACTGAAGAGGGCGACCTGTGGAGGCGAGGCCGCTGGCGACTTGGGATATGAAGATCCTCCACTGCGGTACGAGCCTGATAACGACGACTGTTTCCAGGTAAAGGAGTGCAGTACAGAGAAAATTACTTCAGACTTGCCGTTGGTGATTGACGGACTAGAGCTCAATGCTTTGATCGATACTGGTGCGGATTATTCTGTGATAAGTTACGAATTAGCGAAGCGACTCAAGAAAGTTCTGACCGAATGGGGTGGACCTCAAGTACGTACTGCAGGTGGTCACCTCATAACCCCTTCCGGCCGATGTACCGCAAGGGTCATGATACGGGGCTTCACTTACGTCGGTGACTTTGTCGTCCTACCTGTGTGCTCGAGGGAAGTGATACTGGGAATGGATTTCCTACAAGCTAATGGTGCGATTATCAATTTACAGAGGTCGAGCGTGTCCTTTTCGACGGAGCAAGCTTTAAAGGTAGCACGATCAGATGAACGATGTACCACTCCACTGCGCGTCGTCGACGATGATGTGACTGTACCGCCACGGAGCAGTATAATGGTTCTCGTGCATAATGATGCATTCAGCGACTACGAGGGTGTGGCGGAGAGCAACGTGGATGTTTTCTTGAAAAGAGGCGTTTGTGTGGCACGAGGGATTATCCAGCTGCGAAACGGGTGCACAGACATCCTCTTGACGAATTTCGGTAACGAATTCCAGCACATCGCAAAAGGGACGGCAATAGCGTTTCTTCATGAGTTCTGTGAAGTGACAGAAATATGCAGTCTTGAAACGACGTCACCGAATGTGAAACTTCCATCTGATGCCTGCGACACAATATACGTAAATCCTAATCTTTCAGAGATTCAACGTCAACAGCTATACGACCTCGTGCGGGAATTTGGCAGCTGTTTCTCCAACAGTTCAAAGGTACGGCGCACGAGCATTACAAAACACAGGATCATAACGGACGAGACAACCAGGCCGGTATGCCGGCACCCGTATCGTGTTTCCCCTAAGGAAAGGGAAGTCATCAAGAAGCAGGTACGAGAAATGCTTGAAGATGATGTTATCCAGCCTTCTAACAGCCCGTGGTCATCTCCCGTGGTGCTTGTCAAGAAGAAGGATAACACGCTACGGTTTTGTGTCGACTACAGGAAACTGAATGCTGTGACTAAACGGGATGTATATCCCCTTCCACGCATCGACGACACGTTAGATCGACTTCGGTGTGCCAAGTTCTTCTCATCACTAGATCTGAAAAGTGGATACTGGCAAATCGAGGTTGATGAACGTGATCGCGAAAAGACTGCTTTTGTTACCCCGGACGGACTTTACGAATTTAAGGCTCTCCCGTTTGGTCTCTGTTGTGCGCCGGCAACGTTCCAACGCATGATGGACACTGTGCTTTCCGGATTGAAGTGGCAGTGTTGCCTAGTGTACCTAGACGACGTGGTCATCTTCGCGGCTACATTTGAGGAGCACATCAAGCGCCTTCGGTCAGTGTTAGAGGCAATCCGTTCGGCAGATTTGACAATCAAGCCAGAGAAGTGCCGATTAGGTTTCGAAGAGCTTCGTTTTCTTGGGCATGTCGTCAGCGCCCAAGGTGTTCGCCCTGATCCTGATAAGACGACCGCCGTCGCAAGGTTTCCGGTGCCAACAGACAAAAAGTCAGTACGGAGATTTCTAGGTCTATGTGCGTACTATAGACGATTTGTGAGAAATTTTTCAAAGATCGCAGAACCCTTAACGAGACTTACGAAAGAAGATGTGCCTTTCCAGTGGCAAAACGAGCAACAAAGCGCCTTCAACGAATTGAGAAAGAGGTTAGAAAACCCCCCGATTCTTTCTCACTTTGATGAGACAGCCGACACGGAAATACACACAGATGCCAGTAACATCGGCCTTGGATGCGTTCTAATACAGTGGCAGAAAGGTGAAGAAAAAGTGATAGCTTATGCCAGTCGGACTCTAACAAAAGCAGAGACAAACTATTCGGCCACGGAAAAAGAATGCCTTGCCGTCATCTGGGCCATCAGTAAATTTCGGCCGTACCTATATGGTAGACCATTCAAGGCAGTCAGCGATCACCATGCGCTTTGCTGGCTGGCGAACATAAAGGAACCATCCGGACGACTAGCAAGGTGGAGCCTCAGACTGCAAGAATACGATATAACCGTGGTATACCGATCTGGCAAAAAACATACCGATGCCGACTGTTTGTCACGGGCTCCTACAGACACACCACCATCAGAAGAAGACGACTTTCCGTTCGTAGGAATTGTCGAGACCACTCAAATAGCCGAACTCCAACGTACAGACAAAGAATTACTCCCGCTTATCGAACACCTGCAAGGAATTGACGTACAAGTACCCCGTATATTTTCTCGAAGCCTCGCATCGTTCTGCCTCCGAGGAAACGTTCTCTACAAGAGAAACTTCAAGCCCAACCGCGAAAAGTTCCTGCTTGTCGTTCCAGCAACTATGCGACAAGAAATACTTCGAGCGTGTCACGATGAGCCCACATCTGGACATTTGGGTGTGACGCGAACGCTTGCAAGGATCAGTCTCCATTATTATTGGCCCAAGCTACTAGCTTCAGTGCAACACTACGTCAAAACATGCCGCGAGTGCCAAAGACGAAAAACACCAAGTTCTAAACCAGCGGGCCTTCTACAACCTATAGATCCACCGAAAGCGCCTTTCCGCCAAGTTGGAATGGACCTCCTTGGACCCTTCCCGACATCTTTACTCGGCAAGAAATGGATCGTTGTGGCCACTGATTATTTAACTAGATACGCCGAAACAGACTCTTTGGAACGAGGAACGGCAGCAGAAGTGGCCCAATTCTTCGTACACAAAATAGTCCTGCGACATGGCGCTCCAACGGTTGTAATCACCGATCGCGGAACGGCTTTCACGGCGCAACTTTTGAAGTGCCTGCTCAACATGACTCACACTGTTCATAGGAAAACCACTGCATATCATCCTCAATGCAATGGCCTGACCGAACGCCTTAACAGAACTCCAGCAGACATGATATCCATGTATGTGGATGTCGAGCACAAAAAGTGGGACGAAATTTTACCATACGTCACTTTCGCCTACAATACGGCTGTGCAAGAGACCACCAAAATCACCCCATTTGAACTAGTTTACGGTCGTGCTGTTACCACAACACTGGATGCTATGTTGCCAATAGACCAAGATGACTACCCCCCCGATCTTGACGACTTTCTACAAAGAGCGGAAGAAGCCCGCCAGTTAGCAAGATACCGAATACGCCACCAACACTGCATCGATGCCGACCGCTACAACCGAGGAAGACTTGACACGCGATATGACGTTGGCGACAAAGTGTGGATATGGACTCCAGTACGACGACGAGGCCTCTCCGAAAAACTCATTTCCCGGTATTTTGGCCCCTACGAGATCGTACAGCGACACAATGACCTCGTCTACGAAGTCAAGCCTGCAGGCCACCTGCATCCGAGGCGACGCAATCCCACGGAGCGTGTACACATTGTACGGATGAAACCGTACTACGACCGATTCCAAACCTAGCCACCCCAATCCCTTGACGTACTGCAACCTCATTTTTACAAACTTGTACACACACACAAAAAAAAAAAAAGTACTGAACAGCCTCATCGCAAGCATCGGGGCGATGCCGCTTGAGAGGGGGGATAATGCCACGAGGAATTGCTAAGGCGCAGTACAACGCAGACGTTGTTAAAAGAGGAACGCTGACGGCATCGCTACGACTCATGAAGCCCGCCGGAAGGCACGAGCCGGCCCAGCCTGTGCACGAGCTGCTACCGAGCAGCGGCAAAGAAAAGAGGAGAAGAAGAGGACGACGAGCGTTCGCTGCTTTCTCCCAGCTACTGTGTAGTTCTTTTGGCTTTGGGCACAAGTTCGCCCTTATTAAACCTTGTAAATAGGACGTCCCGGTTGTGAGGTTGTTATATCCGTTACAATATAGGCATTTGCGACTGCTCAGGCCAAATATGCATCTTAGCACGTCCGTTTCAGGGAGACAATAAGACAATTACAGAAAGATGCCTAAGCTTCACTGCATCGCGAAATTCACTGCGGTAAAGCCAGCGTGAGCAGAAAAGCATTACATGATACGAAATGAACGCAAGAACAGGCCACTTGTGCATCAAACAAATATAAGCATTTGCGACTGCACAGGCCAAATATGCATCTTGGCACGTCCGTTTCTGGCAAACAAAAGGACAAATACTTAAATATGATCAAGCTTCACTGCAATGCAAAAACACTACGGTAAAGCCAGCGTGAGCAGAAGAGCATTACAAGATACGAATTGAACGCATGCACAAGCCACTTGTGCATCAAACAAATATAAGCATTTGCGACTGCTCGAGCCAAATACGCATTTTGGCACGTCCGTTTCAGGCAAACAAAAAGACAACTACTTAAATTTATTCAAGCTTCACTGCATCGCGAAAGCACTGCGGTAAAGCCAGCGTGAGCAGAAGAGCATTATATGATACGAAATGAACGCATACACAGGCCACTTGTGCATCAAACAAATATAAGCATTTGCGACTGCTCAGGCCAAATATGCATCTTAGCACGTCCGTTTCAGGGAGACAACAAGACAGTTACCGAAAGATGACTAAGCTTCACTGCATCGCGAAATTCACTGCGGTAAAGCCAGCGTGAGCAGAAAAGCATTACATGATACGAAATGAGATCAAGAAAGGCCACTTGTGCATCAAACAAATATAAGCATTTGCGACTGCACAGGCCAAATGTGCATCTTGGCACGTTCGTTTCTGGCAAAGAAAAGGACATATACTTAAATATAATCAAGCTTCACTGCATTGCAAAAGCACTACGGTAAAGCCAGCGTGAGCAGAAGAGCATTACAAGATACGATATGAACGCATGCACAGGCCAATAGTGCATCAAACAAATATAAATATTTGCGACTGCTCAGGCCAAATATGCATCTTGGCATGTCCGTTTTAGGGAGACAAAAAGACAATTACCAAAAAATTAATAAGCTTGACTGGATCGAAAAAGCACTGTGGTAAAGCCAGCGTGAACAGAAGAGCATTACATGATACGAAATGAACGCATGCACAAGCCACCTGTGCATCAAACAAATATAAGCATTTGCGACTGCTCGGGCCAAATACGCATCTTGGCACGTCCGTTTCAGGCAAACAAAAAGACAAATACTTAAATTTATTCAAGCTTCACTGCATCGCAAAAGCACTGCGGTAATGCCAGCGTGAGCAGAAGAGCATTACATGATACGAATTGAACGCATGCACAGGCCACTTGTGCATGAAACAATTATAAGCATTTGCGACTGCTCAGGCTAAATATGCATCTTGGCACGTCCGTTTCAGGCAAACAAAAGGACAAATACTAAAATATGATCAAGCTTCACTGCATCACGAAAGCACTGCGGTAAAGCCAGCGTGAACAGAAGAGCATTACATGATACGAAATGAACGCATGCACAGGCCACCTGTGCATCAAACAAATATAAGCATTTGCGAAAGCTCAGGCCAAATATGCATCTTGGCACGTCCGTTTCAGAGAGACAAAAAGACAATTACCAAAAGACGATTAAGCTTCACTGCATCACAAAAGCACTGTGGTAAAGCCAACATGAGCAGAAGAGCAATACATGATACGAATTGAACGCAAGCACAGGCCACTTGTGCATAATAAAATATAGGCATTTGCGACTGCTCAGGCCAAATATGCATCTTAGCACGTCCGTTTCAGGGAGACAATAAGACAAATACAGAAAGATGCCTAAGCTTCACTGCATCGCGAAATTCACTGCGGTAAAGCCAGCGTGAGCAGAGAAGCATTACATGATACGAAATGAACGCAAGAACAGGCCACTTGTGCATCAAACAAATATAAGCATTTGCGACTGCACAGGCCAAATATGCATCTTGGCACGTCCGTTTCTGGCAAACAAAAGGACAAATACTTAAATATGATCAAGCTTCACTGCATTGCGAAAACACTACGGTAAAGCCAGCGTGAGCAGAAGAGCATTACAAGATACGAATTGAACGCATGCACAGGCCACTTGTGCATCAAACAAATATTAGTATTTGCGACTGCTCAGGCCAAATATGCATCTGGGCACATCCGTTTTAGGGAGACAAAAAGACAATTACCAAAAAATTATTAAGCTTCACTGGATCGAAAAAGCACTGCGGTAAAGCCAGCGTGAACAGAAGAGCATTACAAGATACGAAATGAACGCATGCACAAGCCACTTGTGCATCAAACAAATATAAGCGTTTGCGACTGCTCGGGCCCAATATGCATCTTGGCATGTCCGTTTCATGGAGACAAAAAGACAATTACCAAAACATGATTAGGCTTCACTGCATTGCGAAAGCACTGCGGTAAAGCCACCGTGAGCAGAAAAGCATTACATGATACGAAATTAACGCATGCACAGGCCACTTTTGCATCAAACAAATATAAGCATTTGCGACTACACAGGCCAATTATGCATCTTGGCACGTCCGTTTCAGGCAAACAAAAGGACAAATACTTAAATATGATCAAGCTTCATTGCATTGCAAAAGCACTACGGTAAAGCCAGCGTGAGCAGAAGAGCATTACAAGATACGAAATGAACGCATGCACAGGCCACTAGTGCATCAAACAAATATAAGTATTCGCGACTGCTCAGGCTAAATATGCATCTTGGCACGTCCGTTTTAGGGAGACAAAAAGACAATTACCAAAAAATTATTAAGCTTGACTGGATCGAAAAAGCACTGTGGTAAAGCCAGCGGGAACAGAAGAGCATTACATGATACAAAATGAACGCATGCACAAGCCACCTGTGCATCAAACAAATATAAGCGTTTGCGACTTCTCGGGCCAAATACGCATCTTGGCACGTCCGTTTCAGGCAAACAAAAAGACAAATACTTAAACTTATTCAAGCTTCACTGCATCGCAAAAGCACTGCGGTAATGCCAGCGTGAGCAGAAGAGCATTACATGATACGAATTGAACGCATGCACAGGCCACTTGTGCATGAAACAATTATAAGCATTTGCGACTGCTCAGGCAATATATGCATCTTGGCACGTCCGTTTCAGGCAAACAAAAGGACAAATACTAAAATATGATCAAGCTTCACTGCAGCGCGAAAGCACTGCGGTAAAGCCAGCGTGAGCACAATAGCATTACTTCGTACGAAATGAACGCATGCCCACGCCACTTGTGCATCAAACAAATATAAGTATTTGTGACTGCTCAGGCCAAATATGCATCTTCGCACGTCCGTTTTAGGGAGACAAAAAGACAATTACCAAAAAATTATTAAGCTTCACAGGATCGAAAAAGCACTGCGGTAAAGCCAGCGTGAACAGAAGAGCGTTACATGATACGAAATGAACGCATGCACAGGCCACCTGTGCATCAAACAAATATAAGCATTTGCGACAGCTCAGGCCAAATATGCATCTTGCAACGTCCGTTTCAGAGAGACAAAAAGACAATTACCAAAAGACGATTAAGCTTCACTGCATCACGAAAACACTGTGTTAAAGCCAACATGAGCAGAAGAGCAATACATATACGAAATGAACGCAAGCACAGGCCACTTGTGCATAAAAAAATATAGGCATTTGCGACTGCTCAGGCCAAATATGCATCTTAGCACGTCCGTTTCAGGGAGACAATAAGACAATTACTGAAAGATGCCTAAGCTTCACTGCATCGCGAAATTCACTGCGGTGAAGCCAGCGTGAGCAGAAAAGCATTACATGATACGAAATGAACGCAAGAACATACCACTTGTGCATCAAACAAATATAAGCATTTGCGACTGCACAGGCCAAATATGCATCTTGGCACGTCCGTTTCTGGCAAACAAAAGGACAAATACTTAAATATGATCAAGCTTCACTGCATTTCAAAACACTACGGTAAAGCCAGCGTGAGCAGAAGAGCATTACAAGATACGAATTGAACGCATGCACAGGCCACTTGTGCATCAAACAAATATAAGTATTTGCGGCTGCTCAGGCCAAATATGCATCTTGGTACATCTGTTTTAGGGAGACAAAAAGACAATTACCAAAAAATAATTAGGCTTCACTGGATCAAAAAAGCACTGCGGTAAAACCAGCGTGAACAGAAGAGCATTACATGATACGAAATGAACGCATGCACAAGCCACTTGTGCATCAAACAAATATAAGCGTTTGCGACTGCTCGGGCCCAATATGCATCTTGGCATGTCCGTTTCATGGAGACAAAAAGACAATCACCAAAACATGATTAGGCTTCACTGCATCGCGAAAGCAATGCGGTAAAGCCACCGTGAGCAGAAAAGCATTACATGATACGAAATTAACGCATGCACAGGCCACTTTTGCATCAAACAAATATAAGCATTTGCGACTGCACAGGCCAAATATGCATCTTGGCACGTCCGTTTCAGAGAGACAAAAAGACAATTACCGAAAGATGACTAAGCTTCACTGCATTGCGAAATTCACAGCGGTAAAGCCAGCGTGAGCGGATAAGCATTACATGATACGAAATGAACGCAAGAACAGGCCACTTGTGCATCAAACAAATATAAGCATTTGCGACTGCACAGGCCAATTATGCGTCTTGGCACTTCCCTTTCTGGCAAACAAAAGGACAAATACTTATATATGATCAAGCTTCACTGCATTGCAAAAGCACTGCGGTAAAGCCAGCGTGAGCAGAAGAGCATTACAACATACGAAATGAACGCATGCACAGGCCACTTGTGCATCAAACAAATATAAGTATTTGCGACTGCTCAGGCCAAATATGCATCTTGGCACGTTCATTTCCGGGAGACAAAACTACAATTACCAAAAGCTGATTAGGCTTCACTGCATCGCCAAAGCACTGCGGTAAAACCAGCATGAGCAGAAGAGCATTATATGATACGAAATGAACGCATACACAGGCCACTTGTGCATCAAACAAATATAAGCATTTGCGACTGCTCAGGCCAAATATGCATCTTAGCACGTCCGTTTCAGGGAGACAACAAGACAGTTACCGAAAGATGACTAAGCTTCACTGCATCGCGAAATTCACTGCGGTAAAGCCAGCGTGAGCAGAAAAGCATTACATGATACGAAATGAGATCAAGAAAGGCCACTTGTGCATCAAACAAATATAAGCATTTGCGACTGCACAGGCCAAATGTGCATCTTGGCACGTTCGTTTCTGGCAAAGAAAAGGACAAATACTTAAATATAATCAAGCTTCACTGCATTGCAAAAGCACTACGGTAAAGCCAGCGTGAGCAGAAGAGCATTACAAGATACGATATGAACGCATGCACAGGCCAATAGTGCATCAAACAAATATAAATATTTGCGACTGCTCAGGCCAAATATGCATCTTGGCATGTCCGTTTTAGGGAGACAAAAAGACAATTACCAAAAAATTATTAAGCTTGACTGGATCGAAAAAGCACTGTGGTAAAGCCAGCGTGAACAGAAGAGCATTACATGATACGAAATGAACGCATGCACAAGCCACCTGTGCATCAAACAAATATAAGCATTTGCGACTGCTCGGGCCAAATACGCATCTTGGCACGTCCGTTTCAGGCAAACAAAAAGACAAATACTTAAATTTATTCAAGCTTCACTGCATCGCAAAAGCACTGCGGTAATGCCAGCGTGAGCAGAAGAGCATTACATGATACGAATTGAACGCATGCACAGGCCACTTGTGCATGAAACAATTATAAGCATTTGCGACTGCTCAGGCTAAATATGCATCTTGGCACGTCCGTTTCAGGCAAACAAAAGGACAAATACTAAAATATGATCAAGCTTCACTGCATCACGAAAGCACTGCGGTAAAGCCAGCGTGAACAGAAGAGCATTACATGATACGAAATGAACGCATGCACAGGCCACCTGTGCATCAAACAAATATAAGCATTTGCGACAGCTCAGGCCAAATATGCATCTTGGCACGTCCGTTTCAGAGAGACAAAAAGACAATTACCAAAAGACGATTAAGCTTCACTGCATCACAAAAGCACTGTGGTAAAGCCAACATGAGCAGAAGAGCAATACATGATACGAATTGAACGCAAGCACAGGCCACTTGTGCATAATAAAATATAGGCATTTGCGACTGCTCAGGCCAAATATGCATCTTAGCACGTCCGTTTCAGGGAGACAATAAGACAAATACAGAAAGATGCCTAAGCTTCACTGCATCGCGAAATTCACTGCGGTAAAGCCAGCGTGAGCAGAAAAGCATTACATGATACGAAATGAACGCAAGAACAGGCCACTTGTGCATCAAACAAATATAAGCATTTGCGACTGCACAGGCCAAATATGCATCTTGGCACGTCCGTTTCTGGCAAACAAAAGGACAAATACTTAAATATGATCAAGCTTCACTGCATTGCAAAAACACTACGGTAAAGCCAGCGTGAGCAGAAGAGCATTACAAGATACGAATTGAACGCATGCACAGGCCACTTGTGCATCAAACAAATATTAGTATTTGCGACTGCTCAGGCCAAATATGCATCTTGGCACATCCGTTTTAGGGAGACAAAAAGACAATTACCAAAAAATTATTAAGCTTCACTGGATCGAAAAAGCACTGCGGTAAAGCCAGCGTGAACAGAAGAGCATTACATGATACGAAATGAACGCATGCACAAGCCACTTGTGCATCAAACAAATATAAGCATTTGCGACTGCTCAGGCCAAATATGCATCTTGGCACGTCCGTTTCAGGCAAACAAAAAGACAAATACTTAAATTTATTCAAGCTTCACTGCATCGCAAAAGCACTGCGGTAATGCCAGCGTGAGCAGAAGAGCATTACATGATACGAATTGAACGCATGCACAGGCCACTTGTGCATGAAACAATTATAAGCATTTGCGACTGCTCAGGCTAAATATGCATCTTGGCACGTCCGTTTCAGGCAAACAAAAGGACAAATACTAAAATATGATCAAGCTTCACTGCATCGCGAAAGCACTGCGGTAAAGCCAGCGTGAGCACAATAGCATTACTTGATATGAAATGAACGCATGCCCAAACCACTTGTGCATCAAACAAATATAAGTATTTGCGACTGCTCAGGCCAAATATGCATCTTCGCACGTCCGTTTTAGGGAGGCAAAAAGACAATTACCAAAAAATTATTAAGCTTCACAGGATCGAAAAAGCACTGCGGTAAAGCCAGCGTGAACAGAAGAGCATTACATGATACGAAATGAACGCATGCACAGGCCACCTGTGCATCAAACAAATATAGGCATTTGCGACAGCTCAGGCCAAATATGCATCTTGGCACGTCCGTTTCAGAGAGACAAAAAGACAATTACCAAAAGACGATTAAGCTTCACTGCATTACAAAAGCACTGTGGTAAAGCCAACATGAGCAGAAGAGCAATACATGATACGAAATGAACGCAAGCACAGGCCACTTGTGCATAAAAAATATAGGCATTTGCGACTGCTCAGGCCAAATATGCATCTTAGCACGTCCGTTTCAGGGAGACAATAAGACAATTACGGAAAGATGCCTAAGCTTCACTGCATCGCGAAATTCACTGCAGTAAAGCCAGCGTGAGCAGAAAAGCATTACAAGATACGAATTGAACGCATGCACAGGCCACTTGTGCATCAAACAAATATAAGTATATGCGACTGCTCAGGCCAAATATGCATCTTTGCACATCCGTTTTAGGGAGACAAAAAGACAATTACCAAAAAATTATTAAGCTTCACTGGATCGAAAAAGCACTGCGGTAAAGCCAGCGTGAACAGAAGAGCATTACATGATACGAAATGAACGCATGCACAAGCCACTTGTGCATCAAACAAATATAAGCGTTTGCGACTGCTCGGGCCCAATATGCATCTTGGCATGTCCGTTTCATGGAGACAAAAAGACAATTACCAAAACATGATTAGGCTTCACTGCATCGCGAAAGCACTGCGGTAAAGCCACCGTGAGCAGAAAAGCATTACATGATACGAAATTAACGCATGCACAGGCCACTTTTGCATCAAACAAATATAAGCATTTGCGACTGCACAGGCCAAATATGCATCTTGGCACGTTCGTTTCAGGCAAACAAAAGGACAAATACCTAAATATGATCAAGCTTCACTGCATCACAAAAGCACTGCGGTAAAGCCAGCTTGAGCACAAGAGCATTACATCATACGAAATGAACTCAAGCCCAGGCCACTTGTGCATCAAAAAAAAGTATTTGAGACTGCTCAGGCCAAATATGCATCTTGGCACGTCCGTTTTAGGGAGACAAAAAGACAATTACCAAAAAATTATTAAGCTTGACTGGATCGAAAAAGCACTGTGGTAAAGCCAGCGTGAACAGAAGAGCATTACATGATACGAAATGAACGCATGCACAAGCCACTTGTGCATCAAACAAATATAAGCGTTTGCGACTGCTCGGGCCCAATATGCATCTTGGCATGTCCGTTTCATGGAGACAAAAAGACAATTACCAAAACATGATTAGGCTTCACTGCATTGCGAAAGCACTGCGGTAAAGCCACCGTGAGCAGAAAAGCATTACATGATACGAAATTAACGCATGCACAGGCCACTTTTGCATCAAACAAATATAAGCATTTGCGACTACACAGGCCAATTATGCATCTTGGCACGTCCGTTTCAGGCAAACAAAAGGACAAATACTTAAATATGATCAAGCTTCATTGCATTGCAAAAGCACTACGGTAAAGCCAGCGTGAGCAGAAGAGCATTACAAGATACGAAATGAACGCATGCACAGGCCACTAGTGCATCAAACAAATATAAGTATTCGCGACTGCTCAGGCCAAATATGCATCTTGGCACGTCCGTTTTAGGGAGACAAAAAGACAATTACCAAAAAATTATTAAGCTTGACTGGATCGAAAAAGCACTGTGGTAAAGCCAGCGTGAACAGAAGAGCATTACATGATACAAAATGAACGCATGCACAAGCCACCTGTGCATCAAACAAATATAAGCATTTGCGACTTCTCGGGCCAAATACGCATCTTGGCACGTCCGTTTCAGGCAAACAAAAAGACAAATACTTAAACTTATTCAAGCTTCACTGCATCGCAAAAGCACTGCGGTAATGCCAGCGTGAGCAGAAGAGCATTACATGATACGAATTGAACGCATGCACAGGCCACTTGTGCATGAAACAATTATAAGCATTTGCGACTGCTCAGGCAATATATGCATCTTGGCACGTCCGTTTCAGGCAAACAAAAGGACAAATACTAAAATATGATCAAGCTTCACTGCATCGCGAAAGCACTGCGGTAAAGCCAGCGTGAGCACAATAGCATTACTTCGTACGAAATGAACGCATGCCCACGCCACTTGTGCATCAAACAAATATAAGTATTTGTGACTGCTCAGGCCAAATATGCATCTTCGCACGTCCGTTTTAGGGAGACAAAAAGACAATTACCAAAAAATTATTAAGCTTCACAGGATCGAAAAAGCACTGCGGTAAAGCCAGCGTGAACAGAAGAGCGTTACATGATACGAAATGAACGCATGCACAGGCCACCTGTGCATCAAACAAATATAAGCATTTGCGACAGCTCAGGCCAAATATGCATCTTGGCACGTCCGTTTCTGGCAAACAAAAGGACAAATACTTAAATATGATCAAGCTTCACTGCATTTCAAAACACTACGGTAAAGCCAGCGTGAGCAGAAGAGCATTACAAGATACGAATTGAACGCATGCACAGGCCACTTGTGCATCAAACAAATATAAGTATTTGCGGCTGCTCAGGCCAAATATGCATCTTGGTACATCTGTTTTAGGGAGACAAAAAGACAATTACCAAAAAATTATTAGGCTTCACTGGATCAAAAAAGCACTGCGGTAAAACCAGCGTGAACAGAAGAGCATTACATGATACGAAATGAACGCATGCACAAGCCACTTGTGCATCAAACAAATATAAGCGTTTGCGACTGCTCGGGCCCAATATGCATCTTGGCATGTCCGTTTCATGGAGACAAAAAGACAATCACCAAAACATGATTAGGCTTCACTGCATCGCGAAAGCAATGCGGTAAAGCCACCGTGAGCAGAAAAGCATTACATGATACGAAATTAACGCATGCACAGGCCACTTTTGCATCAAACAAATATAAGGATTTGCGACTGCACAGGCCAAATATGCATCTTGGCACGTCCGTTTCAGAGAGACAAAAAGACAATTACCGAAAGATGACTAAGCTTCACTGCATTGCGAAATTCACAGCGGTAAAGCCAGCGTGAGCGGATAAGCATTACATGATACGAAATGAACGCAAGAACAGGCCACTTGTGCATCAAACAAATATAAGCATTTGCGACTGCACAGGCCAATTATGCGTCTTGGCACTTCCCTTTCTGGCAAACAAAAGGACAAATACTTATATATGATCAAGCTTCACTGCATTGCAAAAGCACTGCGGTAAAGCCAGCGTGAGCAGAAGAGCATTACAACATACGAAATGAACGCATGCACAGGCCACTTGTGCATCAAACAAATATAAGTATTTGCGACTGCTCAGGCCAAATATGCATCTTGGCACGTTCATTTCCGGGAGACAAAACTACAATTACCAAAAGCTGATTAGGCTTCACTGCATCGCCAAAGCACTGCGGTAAAACCAGCATGAGCAGAAGAGCATTCGATGATACGAAATGAACGCATACACAGGCCACTTGTGCATCAAACAAATATAAACCTTTGCGACTGCTCAGGCCAAATATGCATCTTGGCATGTCCGTCTCAGACAAACGAAAAGACAAATACTAAAATATGATCAAGCTTCACTGCATTGCAAAAGCACTGCGGTAATGCCAGCGTGAGCAGAAGAGCATTACATGATACGAAATGAACGCATGCACAGGCCACTTGTGCATCAAACAAATATAAACATTTGCGACTGCTCAGGCCAAATATGCATCTTGGCACGTCCGTTTCATGGAGACAAAAAGATAATTACCAGAAAATGATTCAGCTTCACTGCATCGCGAAAGCACTGCGGTAATGCCACCGTGAGCAGAAAAGCAATACATGATACGAAATTAACGCATGCACAGGCCACTTTTGCATCAAACAAATATAAGTATTCGCGACTGCTCAGGCCAAATATGCATCTTGGCACGTCCGTTTCAGGCAAACAAAAGGATAAATACTAAAATATCATCAAGCTTCACTGCATCGAAACAGCACTGCGGTAAAGCCAGCATGAGCAGAAGAGCATTTCATGATACGAAATGAACGCATGCACAAGCCACTTGTGCATCAAACAAATATAAGCATTTGCGACTGCTCGAGCCAAATACGCATTTTTGCACGTCCGTTTCAGGCAAACAAAAAGACAAATACTTAAATTTATTCAAGCTTCACTGCATCGCGAAAGCACTGCGGTAAAGCTAGGGTGAGCAGAAGAGCATTACATGATACGAAATGAACGCATACACAGGCCACTTGTGCATCAAACAAATATAAGCATTTGCGACTGCTCAGGCCAAATATGCATCTTGGCACGTCCGTTTCAGGCAAACAAAAAGACAAATACTTAAATTTATTCAAGCTTCACTGCATCGCAAAAGCACTGCGGTAATGCCAGCGTGAGCAGAAGAGCATTACATGATACGAATTGAACGCATGCACAGGCCACTTGTGCATGAAACAATTATAAGCATTTGCGACTGCTCAGGCTAAATATGCATCTTGGCACGTCCGTTTCAGGCAAACAAAAGGACAAATACTAAAATATGATCAAGCTTCACTGCATCGCGAAAGCACTGCGGTAAAGCCAGCGTGAGCACAATAGCATTACTTGATATGAAATGAACGCATGCCCAAACCACTTGTGCATCAAACAAATATAAGTATTTGCGACTGCTCAGGCCAAATATGCATCTTCGCACGTCCGTTTTAGGGAGGCAAAAAGACAATTACCAAAAAATTATTAAGCTTCACAGGATCGAAAAAGCACTGCGGTAAAGCCAGCGTGAACAGAAGAGCATTACATGATACGAAATGAACGCATGCACAGGCCACCTGTGCATCAAACAAATATAGGCATTTGCGACAGCTCAGGCCAAATATGCATCTTGGCACGTCCGTTTCAGAGAGACAAAAAGACAATTACCAAAAGACGATTAAGCTTCACTGCATTACAAAAGCACTGTGGTAAAGCCAACATGAGCAGAAGAGCAATACATGATACGAAATGAACGCAAGCACAGGCCACTTGTGCATAAAAAATATAGGCATTTGCGACTGCTCAGGCCAAATATGCATCTTAGCACGTCCGTTTCAGGGAGACAATAAGACAATTACGGAAAGATGCCTAAGCTTCACTGCATCGCGAAATTCACTGCAGTAAAGCCAGCGTGAGCAGAAAAGCATTACAAGATACGAATTGAACGCATGCACAGGCCACTTGTGCATCAAACAAATATAAGTATATGCGACTGCTCAGGCCAAATATGCATCTTTGCACATCCGTTTTAGGGAGACAAAAAGACAATTACCAAAAAATTATTAAGCTTCACTGGATCGAAAAAGCACTGCGGTAAAGCCAGCGTGAACAGAAGAGCATTACATGATACGAAATGAACGCATGCACAAGCCACTTGTGCATCATACAAATATAAGCGTTTGCGACTGCTCGGGCCCAACATGCATCTTGGCATGTCCGTTTCATGGAGACAAAAAGACAATTACCAAAACATGATTAGGCTTCACTGCATCGCGAAAGCACTGCGGTAAAGCCACCGTGAGCAGAAAAGCATTACATGATACGAAATTAACGCATGCACAGGCCACTTTTGCATCAAACAAATATAAGCATTTGCGACTGCACAGGCCAAATATGCATCTTGGCACGTTCGTTTCTGGCAAACAAAAGGACAAATACTTATATATGATCAAGCTTCACTGCATTGCAAAAGCACTGCGGTAAAGCCAGCGTGAGCAGAAGAGCATTACAACATACGAAATGAACGCATGCACAGGCCACTTGTGCATCAAACAAATATAAGTATTTGCGACTGCTCAGGCCAAATATGCATCTTGGCACGTTCATTTCCGGGAGACAAAACTACAATTACCAAAAGCTGATTAGGCTTCACTGCATCGCCAAAGCACTGCGGTAAAACCAGCATGAGCAGAAGAGCATTCGATGATACGAAATGAACGCATACACAGGCCACTTGTGCATCAAACAAATATAAACCTTTGCGACTGCTCAGGCCAAATATGCATCTTGGCATGTCCGTCTCAGACAAACGAAAAGACAAATACTAAAATATGATCAAGCTTCACTGCATTGCAAAAGCACTGCGGTAATGCCAGCGTGAGCAGAAGAGCATTACATGATACGAAATGAACGCATGCACAGGCCACTTGTGCATCAAACAAATATAAACATTTGCGACTGCTCAGGCCAAATATGCATCTTGGCACGTCCGTTTCATGGAGACAAAAAGATAATTACCAGAAAATGATTCAGCTTCACTGCATCGCGAAAGCACTGCGGTAATGCCACCGTGAGCAGAAAAGCAATACATGATACGAAATTAACGCATGCACAGGCCACTTTTGCATCAAACAAATATAAGTATTCGCGACTGCTCAGGCCAAATATGCATCTTGGCACGTCCGTTTCAGGCAAACAAAAGGATAAATACTAAAATATCATCAAGCTTCACTGCATCGAAACAGCACTGCGGTAAAGCCAGCATGAGCAGAAGAGCATTTCATGATACGAAATGAACGCATGCACAAGCCACTTGTGCATCAAACAAATATAAGCATTTGCGACTGCTCGAGCCAAATACGCATTTTTGCACGTCCGTTTCAGGCAAACAAAAAGACAAATACTTAAATTTATTCAAGCTTCACTGCATCGCGAAAGCACTGCGGTAAAGCTAGGGTGAGCAGAAGAGCATTACATGATACGAAATGAACGCATACACAGGCCACTTGTGCATCAAACAAATATAAGCATTTGCGACTGCTCAGGCCAAATATGCATCTTGGCACGTCCGTTTCAGGCAAACAAAAAGACAAATACTTAAATTTATTCAAGCTTCACTGCATCGCAAAAGCACTGCGGTAATGCCAGCGTGAGCAGAAGAGCATTACATGATACGAATTGAACGCATGCACAGGCCACTTGTGCATGAAACAATTATAAGCATTTGCGACTGCTCAGGCTAAATATGCATCTTGGCACGTCCGTTTCAGGCAAACAAAAGGACAAATACTAAAATATGATCAAGCTTCACTGCATCGCGAAAGCACTGCGGTAAAGCCAGCGTGAGCACAATAGCATTACTTGATATGAAATGAACGCATGCCCAAACCACTTGTGCATCAAACAAATATAAGTATTTGCGACTGCTCAGGCCAAATATGCATCTTCGCACGTCCGTTTTAGGGAGGCAAAAAGACAATTACCAAAAAATTATTAAGCTTCACAGGATCGAAAAAGCACTGCGGTAAAGCCAGCGTGAACAGAAGAGCATTACATGATACGAAATGAACGCATGCACAGGCCACCTGTGCATCAAACAAATATAGGCATTTGCGACAGCTCAGGCCAAATATGCATCTTGGCACGTCCGTTTCAGAGAGACAAAAAGACAATTACCAAAAGACGATTAAGCTTCACTGCATTACAAAAGCACTGTGGTAAAGCCAACATGAGCAGAAGAGCAATACATGATACGAAATGAACGCAAGCACAGGCCACTTGTGCATAAAAAATATAGGCATTTGCGACTGCTCAGGCCAAATATGCATCTTAGCACGTCCGTTTCAGGGAGACAATAAGACAATTACGGAAAGATGCCTAAGCTTCACTGCATCGCGAAATTCACTGCAGTAAAGCCAGCGTGAGCAGAAAAGCATTACAAGATACGAATTGAACGCATGCACAGGCCACTTGTGCATCAAACAAATATAAGTATATGCGACTGCTCAGGCCAAATATGCATCTTTGCACATCCGTTTTAGGGAGACAAAAAGACAATTACCAAAAAATTATTAAGCTTCACTGGATCGAAAAAGCACTGCGGTAAAGCCAGCGTGAACAGAAGAGCATTACATGATACGAAATGAACGCATGCACAAGCCACTTGTGCATCAAACAAATATAAGCGTTTGCGACTGCTCGGGCCCAATATGCATCTTGGCATGTCCGTTTCATGGAGACAAAAAGACAATTACCAAAACATGATTAGGCTTCACTGCATCGCGAAAGCACTGCGGTAAAGCCACCGTGAGCAGAAAAGCATTACATGATACGAAATTAACGCATGCACAGGCCACTTTTGCATCAAACAAATATAAGCATTTGCGACTGCACAGGCCAAATATGCATCTTGGCACGTTCGTTTCAGGCAAACAAAAGGACAAATACCTAAATATGATCAAGCTTCACTGCATCACAAAAGCACTGCGGTAAAGCCAGCTTGAGCACAAGAGCATTACATCATACGAAATGAACTCAAGCCCAGGCCACTTGTGCATCAAAAAAAAGTATTTGAGACTGCTCAGGCCAATATGCATCTTGGCACGTCCATTTCAGGGAGACAAAAAGACACATACCAAAAGATGATTAAGCTTCACTGCATCGCAAAAGCACTGCGCTAAAGCCAGCGTGAGCAGAAGAGCATTACAAGATACGAAACGAACGCATGCACAGGCCACTTGTGCATCAAACAAATATAAGCATTTGCGACTGCTCAGGCCAAATATGCATCTTGGCACGTCCGTTTCAGAGAGACAAAAAGACAATTACCGAAAGATGACTAAGCTTCACTGCATTGCGAAATTCACAGCGGTAAAGCCAGCGTGAGCGGAAAAGCATTACATGATACGAAATGAACGCAAGAACAGGCCACTTGTGCATCAAACAAATATAAGCATTTGCGACTGCACAGGCCAAATATGCATCTTGGCACGTCCCTTTCTGGCACACAAAAGGACAAATACTTATATATGATCAAGCTTCACTGCATTGCAAAAGCACTGCGGTAAAGCCAGCGTGAGCAGAAGAGCATTACAACATACGAAATGAACGCATGCAAAGGCCACTTGTGCATCAAACAAATATAAGTATTTGCGACTGCTAGGGCCAAATATGCATCTTGGCACGTTCATTTCAGGGAGACAAAACTACAATTACCAAAAGCTGATTAGGCTTCACTGCATCGCCAAAGCACTGCGGTAAAACCAGCATGAGCAGAAGAGCATTCGATGATACGAAATGAACGCATACACAGGCCACCTGTACATCAAACAAATATAAGCATTTGCGACTGCTCAGGCCAAATATGCAACTTGGCACGTTCGTTTCAGGGAGACAAAACTACAATTACCAAAAGCTGATTAAGCTTCACTGCATCGCCAAAGCACTGCGGTAAAACCAGCATGAGCAGAAGAGCATTACATGATACGAAATGAACGCATGCACAGGCCACTTGTGCATCAACAAATATAAGCATTTGCGACTGCACAGGCCACTTGTGCATCAAACAAATATAAGTATTTTCGACCTCTCAGGCCAAATATGCATCTTGGCATGTCCGTCTAAAACAAACGAAAAGACAAATACTAAAATATGTTCAAGCTTCACTGCATCGAAAAAGCACTGCGGTAAAGCCAGCGTGAGCAGAAGCGCATTACATGATACGAAATGAACGCATGCCCAGGCCACTTGTGCATGAAACAATTATAAGCATTTGCGACTGCTCAGGCTAAATATGCATCTTGGCACGTCCGTTTCAGGCAAACAAAAGGACAAATACTAAAATATGATCAAGCTTCACTGCATCGAAAAAGCACTGCGGTAAAGCCAGCTTGAGCAGAAGAGCATTACATGATACGAATTGAACGCAGGCCAAGGCCACTTGTGCATGAAACAATTATAAGCATTTGCGACTGCTCAGGCTAAATATGCATCTTGGCACGTCCGTTTCAGGCAAACAAAGAACAAATACTAAAATATGATCAAGCTTCACTGCATCGAAACAGCACTGCGGTAAAGCCAGCTTGAGCAGAAGAGCGTTACATGATACGAATTGAACGCAGGCCAAGGCCACTTGCACATCAAACAAATATAGGCATTTGCGACTGCTCACGCCAAATATGCATCTTGGCACGTCCGTTTCAGAAAGACAAAAAGACAATACAAAAAAATTATTAAGCTTCACTGGATTGAAAAAGCACTGCGGTAAAGCCAGCGTGAACAGAAGAGCATTACATGATACGAAATTAACGCATGCACAAGCCACTTGTGCATCAAACAAATATAAGCATTTGCGACTGCTCGGGCCAAACGTGCAACTTGGCACGTTCGTTTCAGGGAGACAAAACTACAATTACCAAAAGCTGATTAAGCTTCACTGCATCGCCAAAGCACTGCGGTAAAACCAGCATGAGCAGAAGAGCATTACATGATACGAAATGAACCCATGCACAGGCCACTTGTGCATAAAACAAATATAAGCATTTGCGACTGCTCAGGCCAAATATGCATCTTGGCATGTCCGTCTCAGACAAACGAAAAGATCAATACTAAAATATGATCAAGCTTCACTGCATCAAAAAAGCACTGCGGTAAAGCCAGCGTGAGCAAAAGAGCATTACATGATACGAAATGAACGCAAGCCCAGGCCACTTGTGCATGAAACAATTATAAGCATTTGCGACTGCTCAGGCTAAATATGCATCTTGGCACGTCCGTTTCAGGCAAACAAAAGGACAAATACTAAAATATGATCAAGCTTCACTGCATCAAAAAAGCACTGCGGTAAAGCCAGCTTGAGCAGAAGAGCATTACATGATACGAATTGAACGCAGGCCAAGGCCACTTGCGCATCAAACAAATATAGGCATTTGCGACTCCTCAGGCCACATATGCATCTTGGCATGTCCGTTTCAGGCAAACAAAAGGACAAATACTTAAATATGATCAAGCTTCACTGCATCGCAAAAGTACTGCGGTTAAGCCAGCGTGAGCTAAGAGCATTACATGAAACGAAATGAACGCATGCACACGCCACTTGTGCATCAAACAAATATAAGCATTTGCGACAGCTCAGGCCAAATATGCATCTTGGCACGTCCATTTCAAAGAGAAAAAAGACAATTACCAATAGACGATTAAGCTTCACTGCATCACGAAAGCACTGTGGTAAAGCCAACATGAGCAGAAGAGCAATACGTGATACGAAATGAACGCATGCACAAGCCTTTTGTGCATCAAACAAATATAACCATTTGCGACTGCTCAGGCCAAATATGCAACTTGGCACGTTCGTTTCAGGGAGACAAAACTACAATTACCAAAAGCTGATTAAGCTTCACTGCATCGCGAAATTCACTGCGGTAAAGCCAGCGTGAGCAGAAAAGCATTACATGATACGAAATGAACGCAAGAACAGGCCACTTGTGCATCCAACAAATAAAAGCATTTGCGACTGCACAGGCCAAATATACATCTTGGCACGTCCGTTTCTGGCAAACAAAAGGACAAATACTTAAATATGATCAAGCTTCACTGCATTGCAGAAACACTACGGTAAAGCAAGCGTGAGCAGAAGAGCATTACAAGATACGAAATGAACGCATGCACAGGCCACTTTTGCATCAAACAAATATAAGTATTTGCGACTGCTCAGGCCAATTATGCATCTTGGCACATCCGTTTTAGGGAGACAAAAAGACAAATACCAAAAAATTATTAAGCTTCACTGGATCGAAAAAGCACTGCGGTAAAGCCAGCGTGAACAGAAGAGCATTACATGATACAAAATTAACGCATGCACAGGCCACTTTTGCATCTAACAAATATAAGCATTTGCGACTGCTCAGGCCAAATATGCATCTTGGCACGTCCGTTTCAGGCAAACAAAGACAAATACTAAAATATGATCAAGCTTCACTGCATCAAAAAAGCACCGCGGTAAAGCCAGCATAAGCAGAAGAGCACTACATGATACGAAATGAACGCATGCCCAGGCCACTTGTGCATCAAACAAATATATTCATTTGCGACTGCTCAGGCCAAATATGCATCTCTGCACGTCCGTTTCAGGCAAACAAAAGGACAAATACTTAAATATATTCATGCTTCACTGCATCGCAAAAGCACTGCGGTAAAGCCAGCGTGAGCAAAAGAGCATTACATGTTATGAAATGAACGCATGCACAGGCCACTTTTGCATCAATCAAATATAAGCATTTGCGACTGCTCAGGCCAAATATGCATCTTAACATGGCGGTTTCAGGGAGCCAAAAAAACAATTACCAAGGGATGATTAGGCTTCACTGCATTGCGAAAGCACTGCAGTAAAGCTAGCGTGAGATCAAGAGCATTACTTAATACGAAATGAACGCATGCCCACGCCACTTGTGCATCAAAAAAATATAAGTATTTGCGACTGCTCAGGCCAAATACGCATCTTGGCACTTCCGTTTCAGGCAAACAAAAGGACAAATACTAAAATATGATCAAGCTTCACACCATCAAAAAACCACTGCGCTAAAGCCAGCATGACCAGAAGAGCACTACATGATACATAATGAACGCATGCCCAGGCCACTTGTGCATCAAATATAAGCATTTGCGACTGCACAGGCCAAATATGCGTCTTGGCACGTCCGCTTCAGGCAAACAAAAGGACAAATATGATACGAATTGAACGCATGCCCAGGCCACTTGTGCATCAAACAAATATATTCATTTGCGACTGCTCAGGCCAAATATGCATCTCTGCACGTCCGTTTCGGGCAAACAAAGGGACAAATACTTAAATATGTTCATGCTTCACTGCATCGCAAAAGCACTGCGGTAAAGCCAGCGTGAGCAGAAGAGCATTACATGTTATGAAATGAACGCATGCACAGGCCACTTGTGCATCAATCAAATATAAGCATTTGCGACTGCTCAGGCCAAATATGCATCTTAACATGTCGGTTTCAGGGAGACAAATAAACAATTACCAAGAGATGATTAGGCTTCACTGCATTGCGAAAGCACTGCAGTAAAGCCAGCGTGAGATCAAGAGCATTACTTAATACGAAATGAACGCATGCCCACGCCACTTGTGCATCAAAAAAATATAAGTATTTGCGACTGCTCAGGCCAAATACGCATCTTGGCACTTCCGTTTCAGGCAAACAAAAGGACAATTACTAAAATATGATCAAGCTTCACACCATCAAAAAACCACTGCGCTAAAGCCAGCATGACCAGAAGAGCACTACATGATACAAAATGAACGCATGCCCAGGCCACTTGTGCATCAAATATAAGCATTTGCGACTGCACAGGCCAAATATGCGTCTTGGCACGTCCGCTTCAGGCAAACAAAAGGACAAATATTTAAATATGATCAAGCTTCACTGCATCGCAAAAGTACTGCGGTTAAGCCAGCGTGAGCTAGGAGCATTACATGATACGAAATGAACGCATGCACAGCCCACTTGTGCATCAAACAAATATAAGCATTTGCGACAGCTCAGGCCAAATATGCATCTTGGCATGTCCGTCTAAAACAAACGAAAAGACAAATACTAAAATATGTTCAAGCTTCACTGCATCGAAAAAGCACTGCGGTAAAGCCAGCGTGAGCAGAAGAGCATTACATGATACGAAATGAACGCATGCCCAGGCCACTTGTGCATGAAACAATTATAAGCATTTGCGACTGCTCAGGCTAAATATGCATCTTGGCACGTCCGTTTCAGGCAAACAAAAGGACAAATACTAAAATATGATCAAGCTTCACTGCATCGAAAAAGCACTGCGGTAAAGCCAGCTTGAGCAGAAGAGCATTACATGATACGAATTGAACGCAGGCCAAGGCCACTTGTGCATGAAACAATTGTAAGCATTTGCGACTGCTCAGGCTAAATATGCATCTTGGCACGTCCGTTTCAGGCAAACAAAAGAACAAATACTAAAATATGATCAAGCTTCACTGCATCGAAAAAGCACTGCGGTAAAGCCAGCTTGAGCAGAAGAGCATTACATGATACGAATTGAACGCAGGCCAAGGCCACTTGAACATCAAACAAATATAGGCATTTGCGACTGCTCACGCCAAATATGCATCTTGGCACGTCCGTTTCAGAAAGACAAAAAGACAATACAAAAAAATTATTAAGCTTCACTGGATTGAAAAAGCACTGCGGTAAAGCGAGCGTGAACAGAAGAGCATTACATGATACGAAATTAACGCATGCACAAGCCACTTGTGCATCAAACAAATATAAGCATTTGCGACTGCTCGGGCCAAACGTGCAACTTGGCACGTTCGTTTCAGGGAGACAAAACTACAATTACCAAAAGCTGATTAAGCTTCACTGCATCGCCAAAGCACTGCGGTAAAACCAGCATGAGCAGAAGAGCATTACATGATACAAAATGAACGCATGCACAGGCCACTTGTGCATAAAACAAATATAAGCATTTGCGACTGCTCAGGCCAAATATGCATCTTAGCATGTCCGTCTCAGACAAACGAAAAGACAAATACTAAAATATGATCAAGCTTCACTGCATCAAAAAAGCACTGCGGTAAAGCCAGCGTGAGCAAAAGAGCATTACATGATACGAAATGAACGCATGCCCAGGCCACTTGTGCATGAAACAATTATAAGCATTTGCGACTGCTCAGGCTAAATATGCATCTTGGCACGTCCGTTTCAGGCAAACAAAAGGACAAATACTAAAATATGATCAAGCTTCACTGCATCGAAAAAGCACTGCGGTAAAGCCAGCTTGAGCAGAAGAGCATTACATGATACGAATTGAACGCAGGCCAAGGCCACTTGCGCATCAAACAAATATAGGCATTTGCGACTGCTCAAGCCAAATATGCATCTTGGCACGTCCGTTTCAGGCAAACAAAAGGACAAATACTTAAATTTGATCAAGTTTCACTGCATCTCAAAAGCACTGAGGTAAATCCAGCGTGAGCAGAAGAGCATTACATGATACGAATTGAACGCATGCCCACGCCACTTGTGCATAAAAAAATATAAGTATTTGCGACTCCTCAGGCCACATATGCATCTTGGCATGTCCGTTTCAGGCAAACAAAAGGACAAATACTTAAATATGATCAAGCTTCACTGCATCGCAAAAGTACTGCGGTTAAGCCAGCGTGAGCTAAGAGCATTACATGAAACGAAATGAACGCATGCACACGCCACTTGTGCATCAAACAATTATAAGCACTTGCGACAGCTCAGGCCAAATATGCATCTTGGCACGTCCATTTCAAAGAGAAAAAAAGACAATTACCAATAGACGATTAAGCTTCACTGCATCACGAAAGCACTGTGGTAAAGCCAACATGAGCAGAAGAGCAATACGTGATACGAAATGAACGCATGCACAAGCCACTTGTGCATCAAACAAATATAACCATTTGCGACTGCTCAGGCCAAATATGCAACTTGGCACGTTCGTTTCAGGGAGACGAAACTACAATTACCAAAAGCTGATTAAGCTTCACTGCATCGCGAAATTCACTGCGGTAAAGCCAGCGTGAGCAGAAAAGCATTACATGATACGAAATGAACGCAAGAACAGGCCACTTGTGCATCAAACAAATAAAAGCATTTGCAACTGCACAGGCCAAATATACATCTTGGCACGTCCGTTTCTGGCAAACAAAAGGACAAATACTTAAATATGATCAAGCTTCACTGCATTGCAGAAACACTACGGTAAAGCAAGCGTGAGCAGAAGAGCATTACAAGATACGAAATGAACGCATGCACAGGCCACTTTTGCATCAAACAAATATAAGTATTTGCGACTTCTCAGGCCAATTATGCATCTTGGCACATCCGTTTTAGGGAGACAAAAAGACAATTACCAAAAAATTATTAAGCTTCATTGGATCGAAAAAGCACTGCGGTAAAGCCAGCGTGAACAGAAGAGCATTACATGATACGAAATTAACGCATGCACAGGCCACTTTTGCATCAAACAAATATAAGCATTTGCGACTGCTCAGGCCAAATATGCATCTTGGCACGTCCGTTTCAGGCAAACAAAAGACAAATACTAAAATATGATCAAGCTTCACTGCATCAAAAAAGCACCGCGGTAAAGCCAGCTTGAGCAGAAGAGCACTACATGATACGAAATGAACACATGCCCAGGCCACTTGTGCATCAAACAAATATATTCATTTGCGACTGCTCAGGCCAAATATGCATCTCTGCACGTCCGTTTCGGGCAAACAAAAGGACAAATACTTAAATATGTTCATGCTTCACTGCATCGCAAAAGCACTGCGGTAAAGCCAGCGTGAGCAGAAGAGCATTACATGTTATGAAATGAACGCATGCTTAGGCCACTTGTGCATCAATCAAATATAAGCATTTGCGACTGCTCAGGCCAAATATGCATCTTAACATGTCGGTTTCAGGGAGACAAAAAAACAATTACCAAGAGATGATTAGGCTTCACTGCATTGCGAAAGCACTGCAGTGAAGCTAGCGTGAGATCAAGAGCATTACTTAATACGAAATGAACGCATGCCCACGCCACTTGTGCATCAAAAAAATATAAGTATTTGCGACTGCTCAGGCCAAATACGCATCTTGGCACTTCCGTTTCAGAAAAACAAAAGTACAATTACTAAAATATGATGAAGCTTCACACTATCAAAAAACCACTGCGCTAAAGCCAGCATGACCAGAAGAGCACTACATGATACAAAATGAACGCATGCCCAGGCCACTTGTGCATCAAATATAAGCATTTGCGACTGCACAGGCCAAATATGCGTCTTGGTACGTCCGCTTCAGGCAAACAAAAGGACAAATATTTAAATATGATCAAGCTTCACTGCATCGCAAAAGTACTGCGGTTAAGCCAGCGTGAGCTAAGAGCATTACATGATACGAAATGAACGCATGCACAGGCCACTTGTGCATCAAACAAATATAAGCATTTGCGACAGCTCAGGCCAAATATGCATCTTGGCACGTCCGTTTCAGAGAGACAAAAAGACAATTACCAAAAGACGATTAAGCTTCACTGCATCGAAAAAGCACTGCGGTAAAGCCAGCGTGAGCAGAAGAGCATTACATGATACGAAATGAACGCATGCCCAGGCCACTTGTGCATCAATCAAATATAAGCATTTGCAACTGCTCAGGCCAAATATGCATCTTGACATGTCCGTTTCAGGGAGACAAAAAAACAATTACCAAGAGATGATTAGGCTTCACTGCAGCGCCAAAGCACTGCGGTAAAACCAGCATGAGCAGAAGAGCATTACATGATACGAATTGAACGCATGCACAGGCCACTTGTGCATGAAACAATTATAAGCATTTGCGACTGCTCAGGCTAAATATGCATCTTGGCACGTCCGTTTCAGGCAAACAAAAGGACAAATACTAAAATTTAATCAAGCTTCACTGCATTGCAAAAGCACTGCGGTAATGCCAGCGTGAGCAGAAGAGCATTACATGATACGAATTGAACGCATGCACAGGCCACTTGTGCATGAAACAATTATAAGCCTTTGCGACTGCTCAGGCTAAATATGCATCTTGGCACGTCCGTTTCAGGCAAACAAAAGGACAAATACTAAAATATGATCAAGCTTCACTGCATCGAAAAAGCACTGCGGTAAAGCCAGCTTGAGCAGAAGAGCATTACATGATACGAATTGAACGCAGGCCAAGGCCACTTGCACATCAAACAAATATAGGCATTTGCGACTGCTCACGCCAAATATGCATCTTGGCACGTCCGTGTCAGAAAAACAAAAAGACAATACAAAAAAATTATTAAGCTTCACTGGATCGAAAAAGCACTGCGGTAAAGCCAGCGTGAACAGAAGAGCATTACATGATACGAAATTAACGCATGCACAAGCCACTTGTTCATCAAACAAATATAAGCATTTGCGACTGCTCGGGCCAAACGTGCAACTTGGCACGTTCGTTTCAGGGAGACAATACTACAATTACCAAAAGCTGATTAAGCTTCACTGCATCGCCAAATCACTGCGGTAAAACCAGCATGAGCAGAAGAGCATTACTTGATACGAAATGAACGCATGCACAGGCCACTTGTGCATAAAACAATTATAAGCATTTGCGACTGTTCAGGCCAAATATGCATCTTGGCATGTCCGTCTCAGACAAACGAAAAGACAAATAATAAAATATGATCAAGCTTCACTGCATCAAAAAAGCACTGCGGTAAAGCCAGCGTGAGCAAAAGAGCATTACATGATACGAAATGAACGCATGCGCAGGCCACTTGCGCATCAAACAAAGATAGGCTTTTGCGGCTGCTGAAGCCAAATATGCATCTTGGCACGTCCGTTTCAGGCAAACAAAAGGACAAATACTTAAATTTGATCAAGCTTCACTGCATCACAAAAGCACTGCGGTAATGCCAGCGTGAGCAGAAGAGCATTACATGATACGAAATGAACGCATGCACAAGCCACTTGTGCATCAATCAAATATAAGCATTTGCGACTGCTCAGGCCAAATAAGCATCTTGACATGTCCGTTTCAAGGAGACAAAAAAACAATTACCAAGAGATGATTAGGCTTCACTGCATCGAAAAAGCACTGCGGTAAAGCCAGCATGAGCAGAAGAGCACTACATGATACAAAATGAACGCATGCCCAGGCCACTTGTGCATTAAACAAATATAAGCATTTGCGACTGCACAGGCCAAATATGCGTCTTGGCACGTCCGCTTCAGGCAAACAAAAGGACAAATACTTAAATGTGATCAAGCTTCTTTGCACCACAAAAGCACTGCGGTAAAGCCAGCTTGAGCAAATAGCATTACATGATACGAAATGAACGCATGCACAAGCCACTTGTGCATCAAACAAATATCAGCATTTGCGACTGCTCGGGCCAAATATGCAACTTGGAACGTTCGTTTCAGGGAGACAAAACTACAATTAGCAAAAGCTGATTAAGCTTCACTGCATCGCCAAAGCACTGCGGTAAAACCAGCATGAGCAGAAGAGCATTACATGATACGAAATGAACACATGCACAGGCCACTTGTGCATCAAAAAATATAAGCATTTGCGACTGCACAGGCCACTTGTGCGTCAAACAAATATAAGCATTTTCGACCTCTCAGGCCAAATATGCATCTTGGCATGTCCGTCTAAAACAAACGAAAAGACAAATACTAAATAATGATCAAGCTTCACTGCATCGAAAAAGCACTGCGGTAAAGCCAGCGTGAGCAGAAGAGCATTACATGATACGAAATGAACGCATGCCCAGGCCACTTGCGCATCAAACAAAGATAGGCATTTGCGGCTGCTCAAGCCAAATATGCATCTTGGCACGTCCGTTTCAGGAAAACAAAAGGACAATTACTTAAATTCTATCAAGCTTCACTGCATCGCAAAAGCACTGCGGTAATGCCAGCGTGAGCAGAAGAGGATTACATGATACGAAATGAACGCATGCACAGGCCACTTGTGCATCAATCAAATATAAGCATTTGCGACTGCTCAGGCCAGATATGCATCTTGACATGTCCGTTTCAGGGAGACAAAAATACAATTACCAAGAGATGATTAGGCTTCACTGAATTGCGAAAGCACTGCAGTAAAGCTAGCATGAGAACAAGAGCATTACTCAATACGAAATGAACGCATGCCCACGCCACTTGTGCATCAAAAAAATATAAGTATTTGCGGCTGCTCAGGCCAAATACGCATCTTGGCACGTCCGTTTCATGCAAACAAAAGGACAAATACTAAAATATGATCAAGCTTCACTGCGTCGAAAAAGCACTGCGAAAAAGCCAGAATGAGCAGAAGAGCACTACATGATACAAAATGAACGCATGCCCAGGCCACTTGTGCATCAAACAAATATAAGCATTTGCGACTGCACAGGCCAAATATGCATCTTGGCACGTCCGCTTCAGGCAAACAAAAGGACAAATACTTAAATATGATCAAGCTTGACTGCATCACAAAAGCACTGCGGTAAAGCCAGCATAAGCAGAAGAGCACTACATGATACGAAATGAACGCATGCCCAGGCCACTTGTGCATCAAACAAATATAATCATTTGCGACTGCTCAGGCCAATTATGCATCTTGGCACGTCCGTTTCGGGCAAACAAAAGGACAAATACTTAAATATGATCATGCTTCACTGCATCGCAAAAGCACTGCGGTAAAGCCAGCGTGAGCAGAAGAGCATTAAGTGTTACGAAATGAAGGCATGCACAGGGTACATGTGCATCAAACAAATATAAGCATTTGCGATTGCTCAGGCCAAATATGCATCTTGGCATGTCCGTTTCAGGCAAACAAAAGGACAAATACTTAAATATGATCAAGCTTCACTGCATCGCAAAAGCACTGCGGTAAAGCCAGCATGAGCAGAAGAGCATTACATGATACGAAATGAACGCATGCACAGGCCACTTGTGCATCAAACAAATATAAGCATTTGCGACTGCTCAGGCCAAATATGCATGTTGGCACGTCCGTTTCATGGAGACAAAAAGACAATTACCAAAAGATGATTAGGCTTCACTGCATCGCGAAAGCACTGCGGTAAAGCCACCGTGAGCAGAAAAGCATTACATGATACGAAATTAACGCATGCACAGGCCACTTTTGCATCAAACAAATATAAGCATTCGCGACTGCTCAGGCCAAATATGCATCTTGGCACGTCCGTTTTAGGCAAACAAAAGGACAAATACTAAAATATCATCAAGCTTCACTGCATCGAAACAGCACTGCGGTAAAGCCAGCATGAGCAGAAGAGCACTACATGATACGAAATGAACGCATGCACAGGCCACTTGGGCATCAAACAAATATAAGCATTTGCGACTGCTTAGGCCAAATATGCATCTTGGCATGTCCGTCTCAGACAAACGAAAAGACAAATACTAAAATATGATCAAGCTTCACTGCATCGAAAAAGCACTGTGTTAAAGCCAGCGTGAGCAGAAGAGCATTACATGATACGAAATGAACGCATGCACAAGCCACTTGTGAATCAAACAAATATAAGCATTTGCGACTGCTCGGGCCAAATATGCAACTTGGCACGTTCGTTTCAGGGAGACAAAACTACAATTACCAAAAGCTGATTAAGCTTCACTCCATCTCCAAAGCACTGCGGTAAAACCAGCATGAGCAGAAGAGCATTACATGATACGAAATGAACGCACGCACAGGCCACTTGTGCATTAACAAATATAAGCATTTGCGACTGCTCAGGCCAAATATGCATCTTGGCACGTCCGTTTCAGGGAGACAAAAAGACAGTTACCGAAAGATGACTAAGCTTCACTGCATCGCAAAATTCACTGCGGTAAAGCCAGCGTGAGCAGAAAAGCATTACATGATACGAAATGACTGCAAGAACAGGCCACTTGTGCACCAAACAAATATAAGCATTCGCGACTGCACAGGCCAAATATGCATCTTGGCACGTCCGTTTCTGGCAAACAAAAGGACAAATACTTAAATATGATCAAGCTTCACTGCATTGCAAAAGCACTACGGTAAAGCCAGTGTGAGCAGAAGAGCATTACAAGATACGAAATGAACGCATGCCCAGGCCACTTGTGCATCAAACAAATATAATCATTTGCGACTGCTCAGGCCAATTATGCATCTTGGCACGTCCGTTTCGGGCAAACAAAAGGACAAATACTTAAATATGATCATGCTTCACTGCATCGCAAAAGCACTGCGGTAAAGCCAGCGTGAGCAGAAGAGCATTAAGTGTTACGAAATGAAGGCATGCACAGGGTACATGTGCATCAAACAAATATAAGCATTTGCGATTGCTCAGGCCAAATATGCATCTTGGCATGTCCGTTTCAGGCAAACAAAAGGACAAATACTTAAATATGATCAAGCTTCACTGCATCGCAAAAGCACTGCGGTAAAGCCAGCATGAGCAGAAGAGCATTACATGATACGAAATGAACGCATGCACAGGCCACTTGTGCATCAAACAAATATAAGCATTTGCGACTGCTCAGGCCAAATATGCATGTTGGCACGTCCGTTTCATGGAGACAAAAAGACAATTACCAAAAGATGATTAGGCTTCACTGCATCGCGAAAGCACTGCGGTAAAGCCACCGTGAGCAGAAAAGCATTACATGATACGAAATTAACGCATGCACAGGCCACTTTTGCATCAAACAAATATAAGCATTCGCGACTGCTCAGGCCAAATATGCATCTTGGCACGTCCGTTTTAGGCAAACAAAAGGACAAATACTAAAATATCATCAAGCTTCACTGCATCGAAACAGCACTGCGGTAAAGCCAGCATGAGCAGAAGAGCACTACGTGATACGAAATGAACGCATGCACAGGCCACTTGTGCATCAAACAAATATAAGCATTTGCGACTGCTTAGGCCAAATATGCATCTTGGCATGTCCGTCTCAGACAAACGAAAAGACAAATACTAAAATATGATCAAGCTTCACTGCATCGAAAAAGCACTGTGTTAAAGCCAGCGTGAGCAGAAGAGCATTACATGATACGAAATGAACGCATGCACAAGCCACTTGTGAATCAAACAAATATAAGCATTTGCGACTGCTCGGGCCAAATATGCAACTTGGCACGTTCGTTTCAGGGAGACAAAACTACAATTACCAAAAGCTGATTAAGCTTCACTCCATCTCCAAAGCACTGCGGTAAAACCAGCATGAGCAGAAGAGCATTACATGATACGAAATGAACGCACGCACAGGCCACTTGTGCATTAACAAATATAAGCATTTGCGACTGCTCAGGCCAAATATGCATCTTGGCACGTCCGTTTCAGGGAGACAAAAAGACAGTTACCGAAAGATGACTAAGCTTCACTGCATCGCAAAATTCACTGCGGTAAAGCCAGCGTGAGCAGAAAAGCATTACATGATACGAAATGACTGCAAGAACAGGCCACTTGTGCACCAAACAAATATAAGCATTCGCGACTGCACAGGCCAAATATGCATCTTGGCACGTCCGTTTCTGGCAAACAAAAGGACAAATACTTAAATATGATCAAGCTTCACTGCATTGCAAAAGCACTACGGTAAAGCCAGTGTGAGCAGAAGAGCATTACAAGATACGAAATGAACGCATGCACAGGCCACTTGTGCATCAAACAAATATAAGTATTTGCGACTGCTCAGGCCAAATATGCATCTTGGCACGTCCGTTTTAGGGAGACAAAAAGACAATTACCAAAAAATTATTAAGCTTTACTGGATCGAAAAAGCACTGTGGTAAAGCCAGCGTGAGCAGAAGAGCATTACATGTTACGAAATGAAGGCATGCACAGGGTACATGTGCATCAAACAAATATAAGCATTTGCGATTGCTCAGGCCAAATATGAGTCTTGGCATGTTCGTCACAGACAAACGAAAAGAAAAATACTAAAATATGATCAAGTTTCACTGCATCGAAAAAGCACTGCGGTAAAGCCAGCGTGAGCAGAAGAACATTACATGATACGAAATGAACGCATGCCCAGGCCACTTGCGCATCAAACAAAGATAGGCTTTTGCGGCTGCTCAAGCCAAATATGCATCTTGGCGCGGCCGTTTCAGGCAAACAAAAGGACAAATACTTAAATTTGATCAAGCTTCACTGCATCGCAAAAGCACTGCGGTAATGCCAGCGTGAGCAGAAGAGCATTACATGTTATGAAATGAACGCATGCTTAGGCCACTTGTGCATCAATCAAATATAAGCATTTGCGACTGCTCAGGCCAAATATGCATCTTAACATGTCGGTTTCAGGGAGACAAAAAAACAATTACCAAGAGATGATTAGGCTTCACTGCATTGCGAGAGCACTGCAGTGAAGCTAGCGTGAGATTAAGAGCATTACTTAATACGAAATGAACGCATGCCCACGCCACTTGTGCATCAAAAAAATATAAGTATTTGCGACTGCTCAGGCCAAATACGCATCTTGGCACGTCCGCTTCAGGCAAACAAAAGGACAAATACTTAAATGTGATCAAGCTTCTTTGCATCACAAAAGCACTGCGGTAAAGCCAGCTTGAGCAAATAGCATTACATGATACGAAATGAACGCATGCACAAGCCACTTGTGCATCAAACAAATATCAGCATTTGCGACTGCTCGGGCCAAATATGCAACTTGGAACGTTCGTTTCAGGGAGACAAAACTACAATTAGCAAAAGCTGATTAAGCTTCACTGCATCGCCAAAGCACTGCGGTAAAACCAGCATGAGCAGAAGAGCATTACATGATACGAAATGAACACATGCACAGGCCACTTGTGCATCAAAAAATATAAGCATTTGCGACTGCACAGGCCACTTGTGCGTCAAACAAATATAAGCATTTTCGACCTCTCAGGCCAAATATGCATCTTGGCATGTCCGTCTAAAACAAACGAAAAGACAAATACTAAATAATGATCAAGCTTCACTGCATCGAAAAAGCACTGCGGTAAAGCCAGCGTGAGCAGAAGAGCATTACATGATACGAAATGAACGCATGCCCAGGCCACTTGCGCATCAAACAAAGATAGGCATTTGCGGCTGCTCAAGCCAAATATGCATCTTGGCACGTCCGTTTCAGGAAAACAAAAGGACAATTACTTAAATTCTATCAAGCTTCACTGCATCTCAAAAGCACTGCGGTAATGCCAGCGTGAGCAGAAGAGGATTACATGATACGAAATGAACGCATGCACAAGCCACTTGTGCATCAATCAAATATAAGCATTTGCGACTGCTCAGGCCAAATATGCATCTTGGCACGTCCGTTTCAGAGAGACAAAAAGACAATTACAAAAAAATTATTAAGCTTCACTGGATCGAAAAAGCACTGCGGTAAAGCCAGCGTGAACAGAAGAGCATTACATGATACGAAATAAACGCATGCACGAGCCACTTGTACATCAATCAAATATAAGCATTTGCAACTGCTAAGGCCAAAATGCATCTTGACATGTCCGTTTCAGGGAGACAAAAAAACAATTACCAAGAGATGATTAGGCTTCACTGCAGCGCCAAAGCACTGCGGTAAAACCAGCATGAGCAGAAGAGCATTACTTGATACGAATTGAACGCATGCACAGGCCACTTGTGCATGAAACAATTATAAGCATTTGCGACTGCTCAGGCTAAATATGCATCTTGGCACGTCCGTTTCAGGCAAACAAAAGGACAAATACTAAAATTTAATCAAGCTTCACTGCATCGCAAAAGCACTGCGGTAATGCCAGCGTGAGCAGAAGAGCATTACATGATACGAATTGAACGCATGCACAGGCCACTTGTGCATGAAACAATTATAAGCCTTTGCGACTGCTCAGGCTAAATATGCATCTTGGCACGTCCGTTTCAGGCAAACAAAAGGACAAATACTAAAATATGATCAAGCTTCACTGCATCGAAAAAGCACTGCGGTAAAGCCAGCTTGAGCAGAAGAGCATTACATGATACGAATTGAACGCAGGCCAAGGCCACTTGCACATCAAACAAATATAGGCATTTGCGACTGCTCACGCCAAATATGCATCTTGGCACGTCCGTGTCAGAAAGACAAAAAGACAATACAAAAAAATTATTAAGCTTCACTGGATCGAAAAAGCACTGCGGTAAAGCCAGCGTGAACAGAAGAGCATTACATGATACGAAATTAACGCATGCACAAGCCACTTGTGCATCAAACAAATATAAGCATTTGCGACTGCTCGGGCCAAACGTGCAACTTGGCACGTTCGTTTCAGGGAGACAATACTACAATTACCAAAAGCTGATTAAGCTTCACTGCATCGCCAAAGCACTGCGGTAAAACCAGCATGAGCAGAAGAGCATTACTTGATACGAAATGAACGCATGCACAGGCCACTTGTGCATAAAACAAATATAAGCATTTGCGACTGTTCAGGCCAAATATGCATCTTGGCATGTCCGTCTCAGACAAACGAAAAGACAAATACTAAAATATGATCAAGCTTCACTGCATCAAAAAAGCACTGCGGTAAAGCCAGCGTGAGCAAAAGAGCATTACATGATACGAAATGAACGCATGCCCAGGCCACTTGCGCATCAAACAAAGATAGGTTTTTGCGGCTGCTGAAGCCAAATATGCATCTTGGCACGTCCGTTTCAGGCAAACAAAAGGACAAATACTTAAATTTGATCAAGCTTCACTGCATCGCAAAAGCACTGCGGTAATGCCAGCGTGAGCAGAAGAGCATTACATGATACGAAATGAACGCATGCACAAGCCACTTGTGCATCAATCAAATATAAGCATTTGCGACTGCTCAGGCCAAATAAGCATCTTGACATGTCCGTTTCAAGGAGACAAAAAAACAATTACCAAGAGATGATTAGGCTTCACTGCATCGAAAAAGCACTGCGGTAAAGCCAGCATGAGCAGAAGAGCACTACATGATACAAAATGAACGCATGCCCAGGCCACTTGTGCATTAAACAAATATAAGCATTTGCGACTGCACAGGCCAATTATGCATCTTGGCACGTCCGCTTCAGGCAAACAAAAGGACAAATACTTAAATGTGATCAAGCTTCTTTGCATCACAAAAGCACTGCGGTAAAGCCAGCTTGAGCAAATAGCATTACATGATACGAAATGAACGCATGCACAAGCCACTTGTGCATCAAACAAATATCAGCATTTGCGACTGCTCGGGCCAAATATGCAACTTGGAACGTTCGTTTCAGGGAGACAAAACTACAATTAGCAAAAGCTGATTAAGCTTCACTGCATCGCCAAAGCACTGCGGTAAAACCAGCATGAGCAGAAGAGCATTACATGATACGAAATGAACACATGCACAGGCCACTTGTGCATCAAAAAATATAAGCATTTGCGACTGCACAGGCCACTTGTGCGTCAAACAAATATAAGCATTTTCGACCTCTCAGGCCAAATATGCATCTTGGCATGTCCGTCTAAAACAAACGAAAAGACAAATACTAAATAATGATCAAGCTTCACTGCATCGAAAAAGCACTGCGGTAAAGCCAGCGTGAGCAGAAGAGCATTACATGATACGAAATGAACGCATGCCCAGGCCACTTGCGCATCAAACAAAGATAGGCATTTGCGGCTGCTCAAGCCAAATATGCATCTTGGCACGTCCGTTTCAGGAAAACAAAAGGACAATTACTTAAATTCTATCAAGCTTCACTGCATCTCAAAAGCACTGCGGTAATGCCAGCGTGAGCAGAAGAGGATTACATGATACGAAATGAACGCATGCACAGGCCACTTGTGCATCAATCAAATATAAGCATTTGCGACTGCTCAGGCCAGATATGCATCTTGACATGTCCGTTTCAGGGAGACAAAAATACAATTACCAAGAGATGATTAGGCTTCACTGAATTGCGAAAGCACTGCAGTAAAGCTAGCGTGAGAACAAGAGCATTACTCAATACGAAATGAACGCATGCCCACGCCACTTGTGCATCAAAAAAATATAAGTATTTGCGGCTGCTCAGGCCAAATACGCATCTTGGCACGTCCGTTTCATGCAAACAAAAGGACAAATACTAAAATATGATCAAGCTTCACTGCGTCGAAAAAGCACTGCGGTAAAGCCAGAATGAGCAGAAGAGCACTACATGATACAAAATGAACGCATGCCCAGGCCACTTGTGCATCAAACAAATATAAGCATTTGCGACTGCAAGGGCCAAATATGCATCTTGGCACGTCCGCTTCAGGCAAACAAAAGGACAAATACTTAAATATGATCAAGCTTGACTGCATCACAAAAGCACTGCGGTAAAGCCACCGTGAGCAGAAAAGCATTACATGATACGAAATTAACGCATGCACAGGCCACTTTTGCATCAAACAAATATAAGCATTTGCGACTGCTCAGGCCAAATATGCATCTTGGCACGTCCGTTTCAGGCAAACAAAAGGACAAATACTAAAATATGATCAAGCTTCACTGCATCGAAAAAGCACCGCGGTAAAGCCAGCTGTAGCAGAAGAGCACTACATGATACGAAATGAGCGCATGCCCAGGCCACTTGTGCATCAAACAAATATAATCATTTGCGACTGCTCAGGCCAAATATGCATCTTGGCACGTCCGTTTCGGGAGAACAAAAGGACAAATACCTAAATATGATCATGCTTCACTGCATCGCAAAAGCACTGCGGTAAAGCCAGCGTGAGCAGAAGAGCATTACATGATACGAAATAAACGCATGCACAATCCACTTGTGCATCAAACAAATATAAGCATTTGCGACTGCACAGGCCAAATATGCATCTTCGCACGTCCGTTTTAGGGAGACAATAAGACAATTACCAAAAAATTATTAAGCTTCACTGGATCGAAAAAGCACTGCGGTAAAGCCAGCGTGAACAGAAGAGCATTACATGATACGAAATGAATGCATGCACAGGCCACTTGTGCATCAAACAAATGTAAGCATTTGCGACTGCTCAGGCCAAATATGCATCTTGGCATGTCCGTCTCAGACAAACGAAAAGACAAATACTAAAATATGATCAACCTTCACTGCATCGAAAAAGCACTGCGATAAAGCCAGCGTGAGCAGAAGAGACCTACATGATACGAAATGAACGCATGCCCAGGCCACTTGTGCATCAAACAAATATAGGCATTTGCGACATCTCAGGCCAAATATGCATCTTGGCACGTCCGTTTCAGGGAGACAAAAAGAAAATTACCAAAAGATGAATAAGCTTCACTGCATCGCGAAAGCACTGCGGTAAAACCAGCGTGAGCAGAAGAGCATTACACGATACGAAATGAACGCATGCACAGGCCACTTGTGCATCAAACAAAGATAAGCATTTGTGACGGCTCAGGCAAAATATGCATCTTGGCACGTCCGTTTCAGGCAAACAAAAGGACAAATACTTAAATTTAATAAAGCTTTACTGCATCGCAAAAGCACTGCGGTAATGCCAGCGTGAGCAGAAGAGCATTACATGATACGAAATGAACGCATGCAAGGGCCACTTGTGCTTTAAACAAATATAAGCACTTGCGACTGCTCAGGCCAAATATGCATCTTCGCACGTCCGTTTCAGGCAGACAAAAAGACAATTACCAAAAGATGATTATGCTTCACTCCATCGCGAAAGCACTGCGGTAAGGCCAGCGTGGGCAGAAGAGCATTACATGATACGAAATGAACGCATGCACAGGCCACTTGTGCATCAAACAAATATGAGCATTTGCGACTGCACAGGCCAAATATGCATCTTGGCACGTCCGTTTTAGGGAGACAATAAGACAATTACCAAAAAACTATTAGGCTTCACTGGATCGAAAAAGCACTGCGGTAAAGCCAGCGTGAAAAGACCAGCGTTACATGATACGAAATGAACGCATGCACAGGCCACTTGTGCAACAAACAAATATAAGCATTCTGCGACTGCTTCGGCCAAATATGTAACTTAGCACGTTCGTTTCAGGGAGACAAAACGACAATTACCAAAAGCTGATTTAGCTTCACTGCATAGCCAAAGCACTGGGGTAAAACCAGCATGCGCAGAAGAGCATTACATGATACGAAATGAATGCATGCACAGGCCACTTGTGCATCATACAAATATAAGCATTTGCGACTTCTCAAGCCAAATATGCATTTTGGCACATCCGTTTCAGGGAGACAAAAATACAATTACCGAAAGATGATTAAGCTTCACTGCATTGCAAAAATAACTGCAATAAAGCCAGCGTGAACAGAAGAGCATTACATGGTATTAAATGAACGCATGCACAATCCACTTGTGCATCAAACAAATATAAGCATTTGCGACTGCTCGGGCCAAATGTGCAACTTGGCACGTTCGTTTCAGGGAGACAAGACTACAATTACCAAAAGCTGATTAAGCTTCACTGGATCGAAAAAGCACTGCGGTAAAGGCAGCGTGAACAAAGAGCATTACATGATACGAAATGAACGCATGCACAGGCCACTTGTGCATCAAAAAAATATAAGTATTTGCGACTGCTCAAGCCAAATACGCATCTTGGCACGTCCGTTTCAGGCAAACAATAGCACAAATACTAAAATATGATCAAGCTTCACTGCATCGAAAAAGCACTGCGGTAAAGCCAGCATGAGCAGAAGAGCACCACATGATACAAAATGCACGCTTGCCCAGGCCACTTGTGCATCAAACAAATGTAAGCATTTGCGACTGCTCAGGCCAAATATGCATCTTGGCACGTCCGTTTCAGGCAAACAAAAGGACAAATACTAAAATATGATCAAGCTTCACTGCATCAAAAAAGCACTGCGGTAAAGCCAGCATGAGCAGAAGAGCATTACATGATACGAAATGAACGCATGCACAGGTCACTTGTGCATCAAACAAATATAAGCACTTGCGACTGCTCAGGCCATATATGCATCTTGGCACGTCCAAGTTAGGGAGACAGTAAGACAATTACCAAAAAATTATTAAGCTTCACTGGATCGAAAAAGCACTGTGGTAAAGCCAGCGTGAACAGAAGAGCATTACATGTTACGAAAGAAACGCATGCACAGGCCAATTGTGCATCAAACAAATATAAGCATTTGCGACTGCTCAGGCCAAATATGCAACTTGGCACGTTCGTTTCAGGGAGACAAAATGACAATTACCAAAAGCTCATTTACCTCCACTGCATCGCAAAGCACTGCGGTAAAACCAGCATGAGCAGAGGAGCATTTCTTGATACGAAATGAACGCATGCACAAGCCACTTGTGCATCAAACAAATATAACCATTTGCGAATGCTCAGGTCAAATATGCATCTTGGCACGTCCGTTTCAGGGAGACAAAAAGACAATTACCAAAACGTGATTATGCTTCACTGCATCGCGAAAGCACTGCGGTAAAGCCAGCGTGAACACAAGAGCGTTACATGATACGAAATGAACGCATGCACAGGCCACTTGTGCATCAAACAAATATAAGCATTCGCGACTGCTCAGGCCAAATATGCAACTTGGAACTTTCGTTTCAGGGAGACAAAACGACAATTACCAAAAGCTTATTTAGCTTCACTGCATAGCCAAAGCACTGCGGTAAAACCAGCATGAGCAGAGAAGCATTACATGATACGAAATGAACGCATGCACAGTCCACTTGTGCATTAACAAATATAAGCATTTGCGACTGCTCAGGCCAAATATGCATCTTGGCACGTTCGTTTCAGGGAGACAAAAAGACAATTACCAAAAGATGATTAAGCTTCACTGCATCGAAAAAGCACTGCGGTAAAGCCAGCATGAGCAGAAGAGAACTACATGATACGAAATGAACGCATGCCCAGGCCACTTGTGCATCAAACAAATATAGGCATTTGCGACTGCTCAGGCCAAATAAGCATCTTGGCACGTCCGTTTCAGGGAGACAAAAAGAAAATTACCAAAAAATTATTAAGCTTGACTGGATCGAAAAAGCACTGTGGTAAAGCCAGCGTGAACAGAAGAGCATTACATGATACGAAATGAACGCATGCACAAGCCACCTGTGCATCAAACATATATAAGCATTTGCGACTGCACAGGCCAAATATGCATCTTGGCACGTTCGTTTCTGGCAAACAAAAGGACAAATACTTAAATATGATCAAGCTTCACTGCATTGCAAAAGCACTACGGTAAAGCCAGCGTGAGCAGAAGAGCATTACAAGATACGAAATGAACGCATGCACAGGCCACTAGTGCATCAAACAAATATAAGTATTTGCGGCTGCTCAGGCCAAATATGCATCTTGGCACATCCGTTTTAGGGAGACAAAAAGACAATTACCAAAAAATTATTAAGCTTCATTGGATCGAAAAAGCACTGTGGTAAAGCCAGCGTGAACAGAAGAGCATTACATGATACGAAATGAACGCATTGCCAAGCCACCTGTGCATCAAACAAATATAAGCATTTGCGACTGCTCGGGCCAAATACGCATCTTGGCACGTCCGTTTCAGGCAAACAAAAAGACAAATACTTAAACTTATTCAAGCTTCACTGCATCGCAAAAGCACTGCGGTAATGCCAGCGTGAGCAGAAGAGCATTACATGATACGAATTGAACGCATGCACCGGCCACTTGTGCATGAAACAATTATAAGCATTTGCGACTGCTCAGGCTAAATATGCATCTTGGCACGTCCGTTTCAGGCAAACAAAAGGACAAATATTAAAATATGATCAAGCTTCACTGCATCGCGAAAGCACTGCGGTAAAGCCAGCGTGAGCACAATAGCATTACTTGATACGAAATGAACGCGTGCCCACGCCACTTGTGCATCAAACAAATATAAGTATTTGCGACTGCTCAGGCCAAATATGCATCTTCGCACGTCCGTTTTAGGGAGACAAAAAGACAATTACCAAAAAATTATTAAGCTTCACAGGATCGAAATAGCACTGCGGTAAAGCCAGCGTGAACAGAAGAGCATTACATGATACGAAATGAACGCATGCACAGGCCACCTGTGCATCAAACAAATATAAGCATTTGCGACAGCTCAGGCCAAATATGCATCTTGGCACGTCCGTTTCAGAGAGACAAAAAGACAATTACCAAAAGACGATTAAGCTTCACTGCAACACGAAAGCACTGTGGTAAAGCCAACATGAGCAGAAGAGCAATACATGATACGAAATGAACGCAAGCACAGGCCACTTGTGCATAAAAAAATATAAGCATTTGCGACTGCACAGGCCAAATATGCATCTTGGCACGTCCGTTTCAGGCAAACAAAAGGACAAATACTTAAATATGATCAAGCTTCACTGCATCACAAAACACTGCGGTAAAGCCAGCTTGAGCACAAGAGCATTACATCATACGAAATGAACTCAAGCCCACGCCACTTGTGCATCAAAAAAAAGTATTTGAGACTGCTCAGGCCAATATGCATCTTGGCACGTCCATTTCAGGGAGACAAAAAGACACATACCAAAAGATGATTAAGCTTCACTGCATTGAAAAAGCACTGCGCTAAAGCCAGCGTGAGCAGAAGAGCATTACATGATACGAAACGAACGCATGCAGAGGCCACTTGTGCATCAAACAAATATAAGCATTTGCGACTGCTCAGGCCAAATATTCATCTTGGCACGTCCGTTTCAAAGAGACAAAAAGACAATTACCGAAAGATGACTAAGCTTCACTGCATTGCGAAATGAAATTCACAGCGGTAAAGCCAGCGTGAGCGGAAAAGCATTACATGATACGAAATGAACGCAAGAACAGGCCACTTGTGCATCAAACAAATATAAGCATTTGCGACTGCACAGGCCAAATATGCATCTTGGCACGTCCCTTTCTGGCAAACAAAAGGACAAATACTTATATAAGATTAAGCTTCACTGCATCACAAAAGCACTGCGGTAAAGCCAGCTTGAGCACAAGAGCATTACATCATACGAAATGAACGCAAGCCCACGCCACTTGTGCATCAAAAAAATATAAGTATTAGCGACTGCTCAGGCCAATATGCATCTTGGCACGTCCATTTCAGGGAGATAAAAAGACACATACCAAAAGATGATTAAGCTTCACTGCATCGCAAAAGCACTGCGCTAAAGACAGCGTGAGCAGAAGAGCATTACATGATACGAAACGAACGCATGCACAGGCCACTTGTGCATCAAACAAATATAAGCATTTGCGACTGCTCAGGCCAAATATGCATCTTGGCACGTCCGTTTCAGAGAGACAAAAAGACAATTACCGAAAGATGACTAAGCTTCACTGCATTGCGAAATTCACAGCGGTAAAGCCAGCGTGAGCGGATAAGCATTACATGATACGAAATGAACGCAAGAACAGACCACTTGTGCATCAAACAAATATAAGCATTTGCGACTGCACAGGCCAATTATGCGTCTTGGCACGTCCCTTTCTGGCAAACAAAAGGACAAATACTTATATATGATCAAGCTTCACTGCATTGCAAAAGCACTGCGGTAAAGCCAGCGTGAGCAGAAGAGCATTACAACATACGAAATGAACGCATGCACAGGCCACTTGTGCATCAAACAAATATAAGTATTTGCGACTGCTCAGGCCAAATATGCATCTTGGCACGTTCATTTCCGGGAGACAAAACTACAATTACCAAAAGCTGATTAGGCTTCACTGCATCGCCAAAGCACTGCGGTAAATCCAGCGTGAACAGAAGAGCATTACATGATACGAAATGAACGCATGCACAAGCCACCTGTGCATCAAACAAATATAAGCATTTGCGACTGCTCGCGCCAAATACGCATCTTGGCACGTCCGTTTCAGGCAAACAAAAAGACAAATACTTAAATTTATTCAAGCTTCACTGCATCGCAAAAGCACTGCGGTAATGCCAGCGTGAGCAGAAGAGCATTATATGATACGAATTGAACGTATGCACAGGCCACTTGTGCATGAAACAATTATAAGCATTTGCGACTGCTCAGGCTAAATATGCATCTTGGCACGTCCGTTTCAGGCAAACAAAAGGACAAATACTAAAATATGATCAAGCTTCACTGCATCGCGAAAGCACTGCGGTAAAGCCAGCGTGAGCACAATAGCATTACTTCATACGAAATGAACGCATGCCCACGCCACTTGTGCATCAAACAAATATAAGTATTTGCGACTGCTCAGACCAAATATGCATCTTCGCACGTCCGTTTTAGGGAGACAAAAAGACAATTACCAAAAAATTATTAAGCTTCACAGGATCGAAAAAGCACTGCGGTAAAGCCAGCGTGAACAGAAGAGCATTACATGATACGAAATGAACGCATGCACAAGCCACTTGTGCATCAAACAAATATAAGCGTTTGCGACTGCTCGGGCCCAATATGCATCTTGGCATGTCCGTTTCATGGAGACAAAAAGAGAATTACCAAAACATGATTAGGCTTCACTGCATCGCTAAAGCACTGCGGTAAAGCCACCGTGAGCAGAAAAGCATTACATGATACGAAATTAACGCATGCACAGGCCACTTTTGCATCAAACAAATATAAGCATTTGCGACTGCACAGGCCAAATATGCATCTTGGCACGTCCGTTTCAGGCAAACAAAAGGACAAATACTTAAATATGATCAAGCTTGACTGCATCACAAAACACTGCGGTAAAGCCAGCTTGAGCACAAGAGCATTACATCATACGAAATGAACTCAAGCCCACGCCACTTGTGCATCAAAAAAAAGTATTTGAAACTGCTCAGGCCAATATGCATCTTGGCACGTCCATTTCAGGGAGACAAAAAGACATATACCAAAAGATGATTAAGCTTCACTGCATTGAAAAAGCACTGCGCTAAAGCCAGCGTGAGCAGAAGAGCATTACATGATACGAAACGAACGCATGCAGAGGCCACTTGTGCATCAAACAAATATAAGCATTTGCGACTGCTCAGGCCAAATATTCATCTTGGCACGTCCGTTTCAAAGAGACAAAAAGACAATTACCGAAAGATGACTAAGCTTCACTGCATTGCGAAATGAAATTCACAGCGTTAAAGCCAGCGTGAGCGGAAAAGCATTACATGATACGAAATGAACGCAAGAACAGGCCACTTGTGCATCAAACAAATATAAGCATTTGCGACTGCACAGGCCAAATATGCATCTTGGCACGTCCCTTTCTGGCAAACAAAAGGACAAATACTTATATATGATTAAGCTTCACTGCATCACAAAAGCACTGCGGTAAAGCCAGCTTGAGCACAAGAGCATTACATCATACGAAATGAACGCAAGCCCACGCCACTTGTGCATCAAAAAAATATAAGTATTAGCGACTGCTCAGGCCAATATGCATCTTGGCACGTCCATTTCAGGGAGATAAAAAGACACATACCAAAAGATGATTAAGCTTCACTGCATCGCAAAAGCACTGCGCTAAAGCCAGCGTGAGCAGAAGAGCATTACATGATACGAAACGAACGCATGCACAGGCCACTTGTGCATCAAACAAATATAAGCATTTGCGACTGCTCAGGCCAAATATGCATCTTGGCACGTCCGTTTCAGAGAGACAAAAAGACAATTACCGAAAGATGACTAAGCTTCACTGCATCGCCAAAGCACTGCGGTAAAACCAGCATGAGCAGAAGAGCATTCGATGATACGAAATGAACGCATACACAGGCCACTTGTGCATCAAACAAATATAAACCTTTGCGACTGCTCAGGCCAAATATGCATCTTGGCATGTTCGTCTCAGACAAACGAAAAGACAAATACTAAAATATGATCAAGCTTCACTGCATCGAAAAAGCACTGCGGTAAAGCCAGCCAGCGTGAGCAGAAGAGCATTAGATGATACGAAATGAACGCAAGCCCAGGCCACTTGCGCATCTAACAAAGATAGGCATTTGCGGCTTTTCAAGCCAAATATGCATGTTGGCACGTCCATTTCAGGCAAACAAAAGGACAAATACTTAAATTTGATCAAGCTTCACTGCATCGCAAAAGCACTGCGGTAATGCCAGCGTGAGCAGAAGAGCATTACATGATACAAAATGAACGCATGCACACGCCACTTGTGCATCAAACAAATATAAGCATTTGCGACAGCTCAGGCCAAATATGCATCTTGGCACGTCCCTTTCTGGCAAACAAAAGGACAAATACTTATATATGATCAAGCTTCACTGCATTGCAAAAGCACTGCGGTAAAGCCAGCGTGAGCAGAAGAGCATTACAACATACGAAATGAACGCATGCACAGGCCACTTGTGCATCAAACAAATATAAGTATTTGCGACTGCTCAGGCCAAATATGCATCTTGGCACGTTCATTTCCGGGAGACAAAACTACAATTACCAAAAGCTGATTAGGCTTCACTGCATCGCCAAAGCACTGCGGTAAATCCAGCGTGAACAGAAGAGCATTACATGATACGAAATGAACGCATGCACAAGCCACCTGTGCATCAAACAAATATAAGCATTTGCGACTGCTCGCGCCAAATACGCATCTTGGCACGTCCGTTTCAGGCAAACAAAAAGACAAATACTTAAATTTATTCAAGCTTCACTGCATCGCAAAAGCACTGCGGTAATGCCAGCGTGAGCAGAAGAGCATTATATGATACGAATTGAACGTATGCACAGGCCACTTGTGCATGAAACAATTATAAGCATTTGCGACTGCTCAGGCTAAATATGCATCTTGGCACGTCCGTTTCAGGCAAACAAAAGGACAAATACTAAAATATGATCAAGCTTCACTGCATCGCGAAAGCACTGCGGTAAAGCCAGCGTGAGCACAATAGCATTACTTCATACGAAATGAACGCATGCCCACGCCACTTGTGCATCAAACAAATATAAGTATTTGCGACTGCTCAGACCAAATATGCATCTTCGCACGTCCGTTTTAGGGAGACAAAAAGACAATTACCAAAAAATTATTAAGCTTCACAGGATCGAAAAAGCACTGCGGTAAAGCCAGCGTGAACAGAAGAGCATTACATGATACGAAATGAACGCATGCACAAGCCACTTGTGCATCAAACAAATATAAGCGTTTGCGACTGCTCGGGCCCAATATGCATCTTGGCATGTCCGTTTCATGGAGACAAAAAGAGAATTACCAAAACATGATTAGGCTTCACTGCATCGCTAAAGCACTGCGGTAAAGCCACCGTGAGCAGAAAAGCATTACATGATACGAAATTAACGCATGCACAGGCCACTTTTGCATCAAACAAATATAAGCATTTGCGACTGCACAGGCCAAATATGCATCTTGGCACGTCCGTTTCAGGCAAACAAAAGGACAAATACTTAAATATGATCAAGCTTGACTGCATCACAAAACACTGCGGTAAAGCCAGCTTGAGCACAAGAGCATTACATCATACGAAATGAACTCAAGCCCACGCCACTTGTGCATCAAAAAAAAGTATTTGAAACTGCTCAGGCCAATATGCATCTTGGCACGTCCATTTCAGGGAGACAAAAAGACATATACCAAAAGATGATTAAGCTTCACTGCATTGAAAAAGCACTGCGCTAAAGCCAGCGTGAGCAGAAGAGCATTACATGATACGAAACGAACGCATGCAGAGGCCACTTGTGCATCAAACAAATATAAGCATTTGCGACTGCTCAGGCCAAATATTCATCTTGGCACGTCCGTTTCAAAGAGACAAAAAGACAATTACCGAAAGATGACTAAGCTTCACTGCATTGCGAAATGAAATTCACAGCGTTAAAGCCAGCGTGAGCGGAAAAGCATTACATGATACGAAATGAACGCAAGAACAGGCCACTTGTGCATCAAACAAATATAAGCATTTGCGACTGCACAGGCCAAATATGCATCTTGGCACGTCCCTTTCTGGCAAACAAAAGGACAAATACTTATATATGATTAAGCTTCACTGCATCACAAAAGCACTGCGGTAAAGCCAGCTTGAGCACAAGAGCATTACATCATACGAAATGAACGCAAGCCCACGCCACTTGTGCATCAAAAAAATATAAGTATTAGCGACTGCTCAGGCCAATATGCATCTTGGCACGTCCATTTCAGGGAGATAAAAAGACACATACCAAAAGATGATTAAGCTTCACTGCATCGCAAAAGCACTGCGCTAAAGCCAGCGTGAGCAGAAGAGCATTACATGATACGAAACGAACGCATGCACAGGCCACTTGTGCATCAAACAAATATAAGCATTTGCGACTGCTCAGGCCAAATATGCATCTTGGCACGTCCGTTTCAGAGAGACAAAAAGACAATTACCGAAAGATGACTAAGCTTCACTGCATCGCCAAAGCACTGCGGTAAAACCAGCATGAGCAGAAGAGCATTCGATGATACGAAATGAACGCATACACAGGCCACTTGTGCATCAAACAAATATAAACCTTTGCGACTGCTCAGGCCAAATATGCATCTTGGCATGTTCGTCTCAGACAAACGAAAAGACAAATACTAAAATATGATCAAGCTTCACTGCATCGAAAAAGCACTGCTGTAAAGCCAGCCAGCGTGAGCAGAAGAGCATTAGATGATACGAAATGAACGCAAGCCCAGGCCACTTGCGCATCTAACAAAGATAGGCATTTGCGGCTTTTCAAGCCAAATATGCATGTTGGCACGTCCATTTCAGGCAAACAAAAGGACAAATACTTAAATTTGATCAAGCTTCACTGCATCGCAAAAGCACTGCGGTAATGCCAGCGTGAGCAGAAGAGCATTACATGATACAAAATGAACGCATGCACAGGCCACTTGTGCATCAAACAAATGTAAACATTTGCGACTGCTCAGGCCAAATATGCATCTTGGCACGTCCGTTTCATGGAGACAAAAAGATAATTACCAAAAAATTATTCAGCTTCACTGCATCGCGAAAGCACTGCAGTAAAGCCACCGTGAGCAGAAAAGCATTACATGATACGAAATTAACGCATGCACAGGCCACTTTTGCATCAAACAAATATAAGCATTCGCGACTGCTCAGGCCAAATATGCATCTTGGCACGTCCATTTCAGGCAAACAAAAGGACAAATACTAAAATATCATCAAGCTTCACTGCATCGAAACAGCACTGCGGTAAAGCCAGCATGAGCAGAAGAGCATTACATGATACGAAATGAACGCATGCACAAGCCACTTGTGCATCAAACAAATATAAGCATTTGCGACTGCTCGAGCCAAATACGCATTTTGGCACGTCCGTTTCAGGCAAACAAAAAGACAAATACTTAAATTTATTCAAGCTTCACTGCATCGCGAAAGCACTGCGGTAAACCCAGCGTGAGCAGAAGAGCATTACATGATACGAAATGAACGCATACACAGGCCACTTGTGCATCAAACAAATATAAGCATTTGCGACTGCTAAGGCCAAATATACATCTTGGCACGTCCGTTTCAGGGAGACAAAAAGACAGTTACCGAAAGATGACTAAGCTTCACTGTATCGCGAAATTCACTGCGGTAAAACCAGCGTGAGCAGAAAAGCATTACATGATACGAAATGAACGCAAGAACAGACCACTTGTGCATCAAACAAATATAAGCATTTGCGACTGCACAGGCCAATTATGCGTCTTGGCACGTCCCTTTCTGGCAAACAAAAGGACAAATACTTATATATGATCAAGCTTCACTGCATTGCAAAAGCACTACGGTAAAGCCAGCGTGAGCAGAAGAGCATTACAAGATACGAAATGAACGCATGCACAGGCCACTAGTGCATCAAACAAATATAAGTATTTGCGACTGCTCAGGCCAAATATGCATCTTGGCACGTCCGTTTTAGGGAGACAAAAAGACAATTACCAAAAAATTATTAAGCTTGACTGGATCGAGAAAGCACTGTGGTAAAGCCAGCGTGAACAGAAGAGCATTACATGATACGAAATGAACGCATGCACAAGCCACCAGTGCATCAAACAATTATATGCATTTGCGACTGCTCGGGCCAAATACGCATCTTAGCACGTCCGTTTCAGGCAAACAAAAAGACAAATACTTAAATTTATTCAAGCTTCACTGCATCGCAAAAGCACTGCGGTAATGCCAGCGTGAGCAGAAGAGCATTACATGATACGAATTGAACGTATGCACAGGCCACTTGTGCATGAAACAATTATAAGCATTTGCGACTGCTCAGGCTAAATATGCATCTTGGCACGTCCGTTTCAGGCAAACAAAAGGACAAATACTAAAATATGATCAAGCTTCACTGCATCGCGAAAGCACTGCGGTAAAGCCAGCGTGAGCACAATAGCATTACTTCATACGAAATGAACGCATGCCCACGCCACTTGTGCATCAAACAAATATAAGTATTTGCGACGGCTCAGGCCAAATATGCATCTTCGCACGTCCGTTTTAGGGAGACAAAAAAACAATTACCAAAAAATTATTAAGCTTCACAGGATCGAAAAAGCACTGCGGTAAAGCCAGCGTGAACAGTAGAGCATTACATGATACGAAATAAACGCATGCACAGGCCACCTGTGCATCAAACAAATATAAGCATTTGCGACAGCTCAGGCCAAATATGCATCTTGGCACGTCCGTTTCAGAGAGAGAAAAAGACAATTACCAAAAGACGATTAAGCTTCACTGCATCACAAAAGCACTGTGGTAAAGCCAACATGAGCAGAAGAGCAATACATGATACGAAATGAACGCAAGCACAGGCCACTTGTGCATAAAAAAATATAGGCATTTGCGACTGCTCAGGCCAAATATGCATCTTAGCACGTCCGTTTCAGGGAGACAATAAGACAATTACGGAAAGATGTCTAAGCTTCACTGCATCGCGAAATTCACTGCGGTAAAGCCAGCGTGAGCAGAAAAGCATTACATGATACGAAATGAACGCAAGAACAGGCCACTTGTGCATCAAACAAATATAAGTATTTGCGACTGCTCAGGCCAAATATGCATCTTGGCACATCCGTTTTAGGGAGACAAAAAGACAATTACCAAAAAATTATTAAGCTTCACTGGATCGAAAAAGCACTGCGGTAAAGCCAGCGTGAACAGAAGAGCATTACATGATACGAAATGAACGCATGCACAAGCCACTTGTGCATCAAACAAATATAAGCGTTTGCGACTGCTCGGGCCCAATATGCATCTTGGCATGTCCGTTTCATGGAGACAAAAAGACAATTACCAAAACATGATTAGGCTTCACTGCATCGCGAAAGCACTGCGGTAAAGCCACCGTGAGCAGAAAAGCATTACATGATACGAAATTAACGCATGCACAGGCCACTTTTGCATCAAACAAATATAAGCATTTGCGACTGCACAGGCCAAATATGCATCTTGGCACGTCCGTTTCAGGCAAACAAAAGGACAAATACTTGAATATGATCAAGCTTCACTGCATCACAAAAGCACTGCGGTAAAGCCAGCTTGAGCACAAGAGCATTACATCATACGAAATGAACTCAAGCCCACGCCACTTGTGCATCAAAAAAAAGTATTTGAGACTGCTCAGGCCAAAATGCATCTTGGCACGTCCATTTCAGGGAGACAAAAAGACACATACCAAAAGATGATTAAGCTTCACTGCATCGCAAAAGCACTGCGCTAAAGCCAGCATGAGCAGAAGAGCATTACAAGATACGAAACGAACGCATGCACAGGCCACATGTGCATCAAACAAATATAAGCATTTGCGACTGCTCAGGCCAAATATGCATCTTGGCACGTCCGTTTCAGAGAGACAAAAAGACAATTACCGAAAGATGACTAAGCTTCACTGCATTGCGAAATTCACAGCGGTAAAGCCAGCGTGAGCGGAAAAGCATTACATGATACGAAATGAACTCAAGAACAGGCCACTTGTGCATCAAACAAATATAAGCATTTGCGACTGCACAGGCCAAATATGCATCTTTGCACGTCCCTTTCTGGCAAACAAAAGGACAAATACTTATATATGATTAAGCTTCACAAAAGCACTGCGGTAAAGCCAGCTTGAGCACAAGAGCATTACATCATACGAAATGAACGCAAGCCCACGCCACTTGTGCATCAAAAATATAAGTATTAGCGACTGGTCAGGCCAATATGCAACTTGGCACGTCCATTTCAGGGAGATCAAACAAATATAAGATAAAAAGACACATACCAAAAGATGATTAAGCTTCACTGCATCGCAAAAGCACTGCGCTAAAGCCAGCGTGAGCAGAAGAGCATTACATGATACGAAACGAACGCATGCACAGGCCACTTGTGCATCAAACAAATATAGGCATTTGCGACTGCTCAGGCCAAATATGCATCTTGGCACGTCCGTTTCAGAGAGACAAAAAGACAATTACCGAAAGATGACTAAGCTTCACTGCATTGCGAAATTCACAGCGGTAAAGCCAGCGTGAGCGGATAAGCATTACATGCTACGAAATGAACGCAAGAACAGGCCACTTGTGCATCAAACAAATATAAGCATTTGCGACTGCACAGGCCAATTATGCGTCTTGGCACGTCCCTTTCTGGCAAACAAAAGGACAAATACTTATATATAATCAAGCTTCACTGCATTGCAAAAGCACTGCGGTAAAGCCAGCGTGAGCAGAAGAGCATTACAACATACGAAATGAACGCATGCACAGGCCACTTGTGCATCAAACAAATATAAGTATTTGCGACTGCTCAGGCCAAATATGCATCTTGGCACGTTCATTTCCGGGAGACAAAACTACAATTACCAAAAGCTGATTAGGCTTCACTGCATCGCCAAAGCACTGCGGTAAAACCACCATGAGCAGAAGAGCATTCGATGATACGAAGTGAACGCATACACAGGCCACTTTTGCATCAAACAAATATAAGCATTCGCGACTGCTCAGGCCAAATATGCATCTTGGCACGTCCGTTTCAGGCAAACAAAAGGACAAATACTAAAATATCATCAAGCTTCACTGCATCGAAACAGCACTGCGGTAAAGCCAGCATGAGCAGAAGAGCATTACATGATACGAAATGAACGCATGCACAAGCCACTTGTGCATCAAACAAATATAAGCATTTGCGACTGCTCGAGCCAAATACGCATCTTGGCACGTCCGTTTCAGGCAAACAAAAAGACAAATACTTAAATTTATTCAAGCTTCACTGCATCGCGAAAGCACTGCGGTAAAGCCAGGGTGAGCAGAAGAGCATTACATGATACGAAATGAACGCATACACAGGCCACTTGTGCATCAAACAAATATAAGCATTTGCGACTGCTCAGGCCAAATATGCATCTTGGCACGTCCGTTTCAGGCAAACAAAAAGACAAATACTTAAATTTATTCAAGCTTCACTGCATCGCGAAAGCACTGCGGTAAAGCCAGCGTGAGCAGAAGAGCATTACATGATACGAAATGAACGCATACACAGGCCACTTGTGCATCAAACAAATATAAGCATTTGCGACTGCTAAGGCCAAATATACATCTTGGCACGTCCGTTTCAGGGAGACAAAAAGACAGTTACCGAAAGATGACTAAGCTTCACTGCATCGCGAAATTCACTGCGGTAAAGCCAGCGTGAGCAGAAAAGCATTACATGATACGAAATGAGATCAAGAAAGGCCACATGTGCATCAAACAAATATAAGCATTTGCGACTGCACAGGCCAAATATGCATCTTTGCACGTCCCATTCTGGCAAACAAAAGGACAAATACTTATATATGATTAAGCTTCACAAAAGCACTGCGGTAAAGCCAGCTTGAGCACAAGAGCATTACATCATACGAAATGAACGCAAGCCCACGCCACTTGTGCATCAAAAATATAAGTATTAGCGACTGCTCAGGCCAATATGCATCTTGGCACGTCCATTTCAGGGAGATAAAAAGACACATACCAAAAGATGATTAAGCTTCACTGCATCGCAAAAGCACTGCGCTAAAGCCAGCGTGAGCAGAAGAGCATTACAGGATACGAAACGAACGCATGCACAGGCCACTTGTGCATCAAACAAATATAGGCATTTGCGACTGCTCGGGCCAAATACGCATCTTAGCACGTCCGTTTCAGGCAAACAAAAAGACAAATACTTAAATTTATTCAAGCTTCACTGCATCGCAAAAGCACTGCGGTAATGCCAGCGTGAGCAGAAGAGCATTACATGATACGAATTGAACGTATGCACAGGCCACTTGTGCATGAAACAATTATAAGCATTTGCGACTGCTCAGGCTAAATATGCATCTTGGCACGTCCGTTTCAGGCAAACAAAAGGACAAATACTAAAATATGATCAAGCTTCACTGCATCGCGAAAGCACTGCGGTAAAGCCAGCGTGAGCACAATAGCATTACTTCATACGAAATGAACGCATGCCCACGCCACTTGTGCATCAAACAAATATAAGTATTTGCGACGGCTCAGGCCAAATATGCATCTTCGCACGTCCGTTTTAGGGAGACAAAAAAACAATTACCAAAAAATTATTAAGCTTCACAGGATCGAAAAAGCACTGCGGTAAAGCCAGCGTGAACAGTAGAGCATTACATGATACGAAATAAACGCATGCACAGGCCACCTGTGCATCAAACAAATATAAGCATTTGCGACAGCTCAGGCCAAATATGCATCTTGGCACGTCCGTTTCAGAGAGAGAAAAAGACAATTACCAAAAGACGATTAAGCTTCACTGCATCACAAAAGCACTGTGGTAAAGCCAACATGAGCAGAAGAGCAATACATGATACGAAATGAACGCAAGCACAGGCCACTTGTGCATAAAAAAATATAGGCATTTGCGACTGCTCAGGCCAAATATGCATCTTAGCACGTCCGTTTCAGGGAGACAATAAGACAATTACGGAAAGATGTCTAAGCTTCACTGCATCGCGAAATTCACTGCGGTAAAGCCAGCGTGAGCAGAAAAGCATTACATGATACGAAATGAACGCAAGAACAGGCCACTTGTGCATCAAACAAATATAAGTATTTGCGACTGCTCAGGCCAAATATGCATCTTGGCACATCCGTTTTAGGGAGACAAAAAGACAATTACCAAAAAATTATTAAGCTTCACTGGATCGAAAAAGCACTGCGGTAAAGCCAGCGTGAACAGAAGAGCATTACATGATACGAAATGAACGCATGCACAAGCCACTTGTGCATCAAACAAATATAAGCGTTTGCGACTGCTCGGGCCCAATATGCATCTTGGCATGTCCGTTTCATGGAGACAAAAAGACAATTACCAAAACATGATTAGGCTTCACTGCATCGCGAAAGCACTGCGGTAAAGCCACCGTGAGCAGAAAAGCATTACATGATACGAAATTAACGCATGCACAGGCCACTTTTGCATCAAACAAATATAAGCATTTGCGACTGCACAGGCCAAATATGCATCTTGGCACGTCCGTTTCAGGCAAACAAAAGGACAAATACTTGAATATGATCAAGCTTCACTGCATCACAAAAGCACTGCGGTAAAGCCAGCTTGAGCACAAGAGCATTACATCATACGAAATGAACTCAAGCCCACGCCACTTGTGCATCAAAAAAAAGTATTTGAGACTGCTCAGGCCAAAATGCATCTTGGCACGTCCATTTCAGGGAGACAAAAAGACACATACCAAAAGATGATTAAGCTTCACTGCATCGCAAAAGCACTGCGCTAAAGCCAGCATGAGCAGAAGAGCATTACAAGATACGAAACGAACGCATGCACAGGCCACATGTGCATCAAACAAATATAAGCATTTGCGACTGCTCAGGCCAAATATGCATCTTGGCACGTCCGTTTCAGAGAGACAAAAAGACAATTACCGAAAGATGACTAAGCTTCACTGCATTGCGAAATTCACAGCGGTAAAGCCAGCGTGAGCGGAAAAGCATTACATGATACGAAATGAACTCAAGAACAGGCCACTTGTGCATCAAACAAATATAAGCATTTGCGACTGCACAGGCCAAATATGCATCTTTGCACGTCCCTTTCTGGCAAACAAAAGGACAAATACTTATATATGATTAAGCTTCACAAAAGCACTGCGGTAAAGCCAGCTTGAGCACAAGAGCATTACATCATACGAAATGAACGCAAGCCCACGCCACTTGTGCATCAAAAATATAAGTATTAGCGACTGGTCAGGCCAATATGCAACTTGGCACGTCCATTTCAGGGAGATCAAACAAATATAAGATAAAAAGACACATACCAAAAGATGATTAAGCTTCACTGCATCGCAAAAGCACTGCGCTAAAGCCAGCGTGAGCAGAAGAGCATTACATGATACGAAACGAACGCATGCACAGGCCACTTGTGCATCAAACAAATATAGGCATTTGCGACTGCTCAGGCCAAATATGCATCTTGGCACGTCCGTTTCAGAGAGACAAAAAGACAATTACCGAAAGATGACTAAGCTTCACTGCATTGCGAAATTCACAGCGGTAAAGCCAGCGTGAGCGGATAAGCATTACATGCTACGAAATGAACGCAAGAACAGGCCACTTGTGCATCAAACAAATATAAGCATTTGCGACTGCACAGGCCAATTATGCGTCTTGGCACGTCCCTTTCTGGCAAACAAAAGGACAAATACTTATATATAATCAAGCTTCACTGCATTGCAAAAGCACTGCGGTAAAGCCAGCGTGAGCAGAAGAGCATTACAACATACGAAATGAACGCATGCACAGGCCACTTGTGCATCAAACAAATATAGGTATTTGCGACTGCTCAGGCCAAATATGCATCTTGGCACGTTCATTTCCGGGAGACAAAACTACAATTACCAAAAGCTGATTAGGCTTCACTGCATCGCCAAAGCACTGCGGTAAAACCACCATGAGCAGAAGAGCATTCGATGATACGAAGTGAACGCATACACAGGCCACTTTTGCATCAAACAAATATAAGCATTCGCGACTGCTCAGGCCAAATATGCATCTTGGCACGTCCGTTTCAGGCAAACAAAAGGACAAATACTAAAATATCATCAAGCTTCACTGCATCGAAACAGCACTGCGGTAAAGCCAGCATGAGCAGAAGAGCATTACATGATACGAAATGAACGCATGCACAAGCCACTTGTGCATCAAACAAATATAAGCATTTGCGACTGCTCGAGCCAAATACGCATCTTGGCACGTCCGTTTCAGGCAAACAAAAAGACAAATACTTAAATTTATTCAAGCTTCACTGCATCGCGAAAGCACTGCGGTAAAGCCAGGGTGAGCAGAAGAGCATTACATGATACGAAATGAACGCATACACAGGCCACTTGTGCATCAAACAAATATAAGCATTTGCGACTGCTCAGGCCAAATATGCATCTTGGCACGTCCGTTTCAGGCAAACAAAAAGACAAATACTTAAATTTATTCAAGCTTCACTGCATCGCGAAAGCACTGCGGTAAAGCCAGCGTGAGCAGAAGAGCATTACATGATACGAAATGAACGCATACACAGGCCACTTGTGCATCAAACAAATATAAGCATTTGCGACTGCTAAGGCCAAATATACATCTTGGCACGTCCGTTTCAGGGAGACAAAAAGACAGTTACCGAAAGATGACTAAGCTTCACTGCATCGCGAAATTCACTGCGGTAAAGCCAGCGTGAGCAGAAAAGCATTACATGATACGAAATGAGATCAAGAAAGGCCACATGTGCATCAAACAAATATAAGCATTTGCGACTGCACAGGCCAAATATGCATCTTTGCACGTCCCATTCTGGCAAACAAAAGGACAAATACTTATATATGATTAAGCTTCACAAAAGCACTGCGGTAAAGCCAGCTTGAGCACAAGAGCATTACATCATACGAAATGAACGCAAGCCCACGCCACTTGTGCATCAAAAATATAAGTATTAGCGACTGCTCAGGCCAATATGCATCTTGGCACGTCCATTTCAGGGAGATAAAAAGACACATACCAAAAGATGATTAAGCTTCACTGCATCGCAAAAGCACTGCGCTAAAGCCAGCGTGAGCAGAAGAGCATTACAGGATACGAAACGAACGCATGCACAGGCCACTTGTGCATCAAACAAATATAGGCATTTGCGACTGCTCAGGCCAAATATGCATCTTGGCACGTCCGTTTCAGAGAGACAAAAAGACAATTACCGAAAGATGACTAAGCTTCACTGCATTGCGAAATTCACAGCGGTAAAGCCAGCGTGAGCGGATAAGCATTACATGCTACGAAATGAACGCAAGAACAGGCCACTTGTGCATCAAACAAATATAAGCATTTGCGACTGCACAGGCCAATTAAGCGTCTTGGCACGTCCCTTTCTGGCAAACAAAAGGACAAATACTTATATATAATCAAGCTTCACTGCATTGCAAAAGCACTGCGGTAAAGCCAGCGTGAGCAGAAGAGCATTACAACATACGAAATGAACGCAAGCCCAGGCCACTTGCGCATCTAACAAAGATAGGCATTTGCGGCAGCTCAAGCCAAATATGCATCTTGGCACGTCCATTTCAGGCAAACAAAAGGACAAATACTTAAATTTGATCAAGCTTCACTGCATCGCAAAAGCACTGCGGTAATGCCAGCGTGAGCAGAAGAGCATTACATGATACGAAATGAACGCATGCACAGGCCACTTGTGCATCAAACAAATATAAACATTTGCGACTGCTCAGGCCAAATATGCGTTTTGGCACGTCCGTTTCATGGAGACAAAAAGATAATTACCAAAAGATGATTAAGCTTCACTGCATCGCGAAAGCACTGCGGTAAAGCCACCGTGAGCAGAAAAGCATTACATGATACGAAATGAACGCATACACAGGCCACTTGTGCATCAAACAAATATAAGCATTTGCGACTGCTCAGGCCAAATATGCATCTTGGCACGTCCGTTTCAGGGAGACAAAAAGACAGTTACAGAAAGATGACTAAGCTTCACTGCATCGCGAAATTCACTGCGGTAAAGCCAGCGTGAGCAGAAAAGCATTACATGATACGAAATGAGATCAAGAAAGGCCACTTGTGCATCAAACAAATATAAGCATTTGCGACTGCACAGGCCAAATATGCATCTTGGCACGTTCGTTTCTGGCAAACAAAAGGACAAATACTTAAATATGATCAAGCTTCACTGCATTGCAAAAGCACTACGGTAAAGCCAGCGTGAGCAGAAGAGCATTACAAGATACGAAATGAACGCATGCACAGGCCACTGGTGCATCAAACAAATATAAGTATTTGCGACTGCTCAGGCCAAATATGCATCTTGGCACGTCCGTTTCAGGCAAACAAAAAGACAAATACTTAAACTTATTCAAGCTTCACTGCATCGCAAAAGCACTGCGGTAATGCCAGCGTGAGCAGAAGAGCATTACATGATACGAATTGAACGCATGCACAGGCCAATTGTGCATGAAACAATTATAAGCATTTGCGACTGCTCAGGCTAAATATGCATCTTGGCACGTCCGTTTCAGGCAAACAAAAGGACAAATACTAAAATATGATCAAGCTTCACTGCATCGCGAAAGCACTGCGGTAAAGCCAACGTGAGCACAATAGCATTACTTGATACGAAATGAACGCATGCCCACGCCACTTGTGCATCAAACAAATATAAGTATTTGCGACTGCTCAGGCCAAATATGCATCTTCGCACGTCCGTTTTAGGGAGACAAAAAGACAATTACCAAAAAATTATTAAGCTTCACAGGATCGAAAAAGCACTGCGGTAAAGCCAGCGTGAACAGAAGAGCATTACATGATACGAAATGAACGCATGCACAGGCCACCTGTGCATCAAACAAATATAAGCATTTGCGACAGCTCAGGCCAAATATGCATCTTGGCACGTCCGTTTTAGAGAGACAAAAAGACAATTACCAAAAGACGATTAAGCTTCACTGCATCACGAAAGCACTGTGGTAAAGCCAACATGAGCAGAAGAGCAATACATGATACGAAATGAACGCAAGCACAGGCCACTTGTGCATAAAAAAATAAAGGCATTTGCGACTTCTCAGGCCAAATATGCATCTTAGCACGTCCGTTTCAGGGAGACAATAAGACAATTACGGAAAGATGCCTAAGCTTCACTGCATCGCGAAATTCACTGTGGTAAAGCCAGCGTGAGCAGAAAAGCATTACATGATACGAAATGAACGCAAAAACAGGCCACTTGTGCATCAAACAAATATAAGCATTTGCGACTGCACAGGCCAAATATGCATCTTGGCACGTCCGTTTCTGGCAAACAAAAGGACAAATACTTAAATATGATCAAGCTTCACTGCATTGCAAAACACTGCGGTAAAGCCAGCGTGAACAGAAGAGCATTACATGATACGAAATGAACACATGCACAAGCCACTTGGGCATCAAACAAATATAAGCGTTTGCGACTGCTCGGGCCCAATATGCATCTTGGCACGTCCGTTTCATGGAGACAAAAAGACAATTACCAAAACATGATTAGGCTTCACTGCATTGAAAAAGCACTGCGCTAAAGCTAGCGTGAGCAGAAGAGCATTACATGATACGAAACGAACGCATGCAGAGGCCACTTGTGCATCAAACAAATATAAGCATTTGCGACTGCTCAGGCCAAATATGCATCTTGGCACGTCCGTTTCAGAGAGACAAAAAGACAATTACCGAAAGATGACTAAGCTTCACTGCATTGCGAAATTCACAGCGGTAAAGCCAGCGTGAGCGGAAAAGCATTACATGATACGAAATGAACGCAAGAACAGGCCACTTGTGCATCAAACAAATATAAGCATTTGCGACTGCACAGGCCAAATATGCATCTTGGCACGTCGCTTTCTGGCAAACAAAAGGACAAATACTTATATGTGATTAAGCTTCACTGCATCACAAAAGCACTGCGGTAAAGCCAGCTTGAGCACAAGAGCATTACATCATACGAAATGAACGCAAGCCCACGCCACTTGTGCATCAAAAAAATATAAGTATTAGCGACTGCTCAGGCCTATATGCATCTTGGCACGTCCATTTCAGGGAGATAAAAAGACACATACCAAAAGATGATTAAGCTTCACTGCATCGCAAAAGCACTGCGCTAAAGCCAGCGTGAGCAGAAGAGCATTACATGATACGAAACGAACGCATGCACAGGCCACTTGTGCATCAAACAAATATAAGCATTTGCGACTGCTCAAGCCAAATATGCATCTTGGCACGTCCGTTTCAGAGAGACAAAAAGACAATTACCGAAAGATGACTAAGCTTCACTGCATTGCGAAATTCACAGCGGTAAAGCCAGCGTGAGCGGATAAGCATTACATGATACGAAATGAACGCAAGAACAGGCCACTTGTGCATCAAACAAATATAAGCATTTGCGACTGCACAGGCCAATTATGCGTCTTGGCACGTCCCTTTCTGGCAAACAAAAGGACAAATACTTATATATGATCAAGCTTCACTGCATTGCAAAAGCACTGCGGTAAAGCCAGCGTGAGCAGAAGAGCATTACAACATACGAAATGAACGCATGCACAGGCCACTTGTGCATCAAACAAATATAAGTATTTGCGACTGCTCAGGCCAAATATGCATCTTCGCACGTTCATTTCCGGGAGACAAAACTACAATTACCAAAAGCTGATTAGGCTTCACTGCATCGCCAAAGCACTGCGGTAAAACCAGCATGAGCAAAAGAGCATTCGATGAAACGAAATGAACGCATACACAGGCCACTTGTGCATCAAACAAATATAAACCTTTGCGACTGCTCAGGCCAAATATGCATCTTGGCATGTTCGTCTCAGACAAACGAAAAGACAAATACTAAAATATGATCAAGCTTCACTGCATCGAAAAAGCACTGCGGTAAAGCCAGCGTGAGCAGAAGAGCATTAGATGATACGAAATGAACGCAAGCCCAGGCCACTTGCGCATCTAACAAAGATAGGCATTTGCGGCTGCTCAAGCCAAATATGCATCTTGGCACGTCCATTTCAGGCAAACAAAAGGACAAATACTTGAATTTGATCAAGCTTCACTGCATCGCAAAAGCACTGCGGTAATGCCAGCGTGAGCAGAAGAGCATTACATGATACGAAATGAACGCATGCACAGGCCACTTGTGCATCAAACAAATATAAGCATTTGCGACTGCTCAGGCCAAATATGCATCTTGGCACGTCCGTTTCAGGGAGACAAAAAGACAGTTACCGAAAGATGACTAAGATTCACTGCATCGCGAAATTCACTGCGGTAAAGCCAGCGTGAGCAGAAAAGCATTACATGATACGAAATGAGATCAAGAAAGGCCACTTGAGCATCAAACAATTATAAGCATTTGCGACTGCACAGGCCAAATATGCATCTTGGCACGTTCGTTTCTGGCAAACAAAAGGACAAATACTTAAATATGATCAAGCTTCACTGCATTGCAAAAGCACTACGGTAAAGCCAGCGTGAGCAGAAGAGCATTACAAGATACGAAATGAACGCATGCACAGGCCACTAGGGCATCAAACAAATATAAGTATTTGCGACTGCTCAGGCCAAATATGCATCTTGGCACGTCCGTTTTAGGGAGACAAAAAGACAATTACCAAAAAATTATTAAGCTTGACTGGATCGAAAAAGCACTGTGGTAAAGCCAGCGTGAACAGAAGAGCATTACATGATACGAAATGAACGCATGCACAAGCCACCTGTGCATCAAACAAATATAAGCATTTGCGACTGCTCGGGCCAAATATGCATCTTGGCACGTCCGTTTCAGGCAAACAAAAAGACAAATACTTAAATTTATTCAAGCTTCACTGCATCGAAACAGCACTGCGGTAATGCCAGCGTGAGCAGAAGAGCATTACATGATACGAATTGAACGCATGCACAGGCCACTTGTGCATGAAACAATTATAAGCATTTGCGACTGCTCAGGCTAAATATGCATCTTGGCACGTCCGTTTCAGGCAAACAAAAGGACAAATACTAAAATATGATCAAGCTTCACTGCATCGCGAAAGCACTGCGGTAAAGCCAGCGTGAGCACAATAGCATTACTTGATACGAAATGAACGCATGCCCACGCCACTTGTGCATCAAACAAATATAAGTATTTGCGACTGCTCAGGCCAAATATGCATCTTCGCACGTCCGTTTTAGGGAGACAAAAAGACAATTACGAAAAATATATTAAGCTTAACAGGATCGAAAAAGCACTGCGGTAAAGCCAGCGTGAACAGAAGAGCATTACATGATACGAAATGAACGCATGCACAGGCCACCTGTGCATCAAATATAGGCATTTGCGACTGCTCAGGCCAAATATGCATCTTGGCACGTCCGTTTCAGAGAGACAAAAAGACAATTACCAAAAGACGATTAAGCTTCACTGCATCACAAAAGCACTGTGGTAAAGCCAACATGAGCAGAAGAGCAATACATGATACGAAATCAACGCAAGCACAGGCCACTTGTGCATAAAAAAATATAGGCATTTGCGACTGCTCAGGCCAAATATGCATCTTAGCACGTCCGTTTCAGGGAGACAATAAGACAATTACGGAAAGATGCCTAAGCTTCACTGCATCGCGAAATTCACTGCGGTAAAGCCAGCGTGAGCAGAAAAGCATTACATGATACGAAATGAACGCAAGAACAGGCCACTTGTGCATCAAACAAATATAAGCATTTGCGACTGCACAGGCCAAATATGCATCTTGGCATGTCCGTTTCTGGCAAACAAAAGGACAAATACTTAAATATGATCAAGCTTCACTGCATTGCAAAAACACTACGGTAAAGCCAGCGTGAGCAGAAGAGCATTACAAGATACGAATTGAACGCATGCACAGGCCACTTGTGCATCAAACAAATTTAAGTATTTGCGACTGCTCAGGCCAAATATGCATCTTGGCACATCCGTTTTAGGGAGACAAAAAGACAATTACCAAAAAATTATTAAGCTTCACTGGATCGAAAAAGCACTGCGGTAAAGCCAGCGTGAACAGAAGAGGATTACATGATACGAAATGAACGCATGCACAAGCCACTTGTGCATCAAACAAATATAAGCGTTTGCGACTGCTTGGGCCCAATATGCATCTTGGCACGTCCGTTTCATGGAGACAAAAAGACAATTACCAAAACATGATTAGGCTTCACTGCATTGCGAAATTCACAGCGGTAAAGCCAGCGTGAGCGGAAAAGCACTACATGATACGAAATGAACGCAAGAACAGGCCACTTGTGCATCAAACAAATATAAACATTTGCGACTGCACAGGCCAAATATGCATTTTGGCACGTCCCTTTCTGGCAAACAAAAGGACAAATACTTATATATGATCAAGCTTCACTGCATTGCAAAAGCACTGCGGTAGAGCCAGCGTGAGCAGAAGAGCATTACAACATACGAAATGAACGCATGCACAGGCCACTTGTGCATCAAACAAATATAAGCATTTGCGACTGCTCAGGCCAAATATGCATCTTGGCACGTCCGTTTCAGGGAGACAAAAAGACAGTTACAGAAAGATGACTAAGCTTCACTGCATCGCGAAATTCACTGCGGTAAAGCCAGCGTGAGCAGAAAAGCATTACATGATACGGAATGAGATCAAGAAAGGCCACTTGTGCATCAAACAAATATAAGCATTTGCGACTGCACAGGCCAAATATGCATCTTGGCACGTTCGTTTCTGGCAAACAAAAGGACAAATACTTAAATATGATCAAGCTTCACTGCATTGCAAAAGCACTACGGTAAAGCCAGCGTGAGCAGAAGAGCATTACAAGATACGAAATGAACGCATGCACAGGCCACTGGTGCATCAAACAAATATAAGTATTTGCGACTGCTCAGGCCAAATATGCATCTTGGCACGTCCGTTTCAGGCAAACAAAAAGACAAATACTTAAACTTATTCAAGCTTCACTGCATCGCAAAAGCACTGCGGTAATGCCAGCGTGAGCAGAAGAGCATTACATGATACGAATTGAACGCATGCACAGGCCAATTGTGCATGAAACAATTATAAGCATTTGCGACTGCTCAGGCTAAATATGCATCTTGGCACGTCCGTTTCAGGCAAACAAAAGGACAAATACTAAAATATGATCAAGCTTCACTGCATCGCGAAAGCACTGCGGTAAAGCCAGCGTGAGCACAATAGCATTACTTGATACGAAATGAACGCATGCCCACGCCACTTGTGCATCAAACAAATATAAGTATTTGCGACTGCTCAGGCCAAATATGCATCTTCGCACGTCCGTTTTAGGGAGACAAAAAGACAATTACCAAAAAATTATTAAGCTTCACAGGATCGAAAAAGCACTGCGGTAAAGCCAGCGTGAACAGAAGAGCATTACATGATACGAAATGAACGCATGCACAGGCCACCTGTGCATCAAACAAATATAAGCATTTGCGACAGCTCAGGCCAAATATGCATCTTGGCACGTCCGTTTCAGAGAGACAAAAAGACAATTACCAAAAGACGATTAAGCTTCACTGCATCACGAAAGCACTGTGGTAAAGCCAACATGAGCAGAAGAGCAATACATGATACGAAATGAACGCAAGCACAGGCCACTTGTGCATAAAAAAATAAAGGCATTTGCGACTTCTCAGGCCAAATATGCATCTTAGCACGTCCGTTTCAGGGAGACAATAAGACAATTACGGAAAGATGCCTAAGCTTCACTGCATCGCGAAATTCACTGTGGTAAAGCCAGCGTGAGCAGAAAAGCATTACATGATACGAAATGAACGCAAAAACAGGCCACTTGTGCATCAAACAAATATAAGCATTTGCGACTGCACAGGCCAAATATGCATCTTGGCACGTCCGTTTCTGGCAAACAAAAGGACAAATACTTAAATATGATCAAGCTTCACTGCATTGCAAAACACTGCGGTAAAGCCAGCGTGAACAGAAGAGCATTACATGATACGAAATGAACACATGCACAAGCCACTTGGGCATCAAACAAATATAAGCGTTTGCGACTGCTCGGGCCCAATATGCATCTTGGCACGTCCGTTTCATGGAGACAAAAAGACAATTACCAAAACATGATTAGGCTTCACTGCATTGAAAAAGCACTGCGCTAAAGCTAGCGTGAGCAGAAGAGCATTACATGATACGAAACGAACGCATGCAGAGGCCAATTGTGCATCAAACAAATATAAGCATTTGCGACTGCTCAGGCCAAATATGCATCTTGGCACGACCGTTTCAGAGAGACAAAAAGACAATTACCGAAAGATGACTAAGCTTCACTGCATTGCGAAATTCACAGCGGTAAAGCCAGCGTGAGCGGAAAAGCATTACATGATACGAAATGAACGCAAGAACAGGCCACTTGTGCATCAAACAAATATAAGCATTTGCGACTGCACAGGCCAAATATGCATCTTGGCACGTCGCTTTCTGGCAAACAAAAGGACAAATACTTATATGTGATTAAGCTTCACTGCATCACAAAAGCACTGCGGTAAAGCCAGCTTGAGCACAAGAGCATTACATCATACGAAATGAACGCAAGCCCACGCCACTTGTGCATCAAAAAAATATAAGTATTAGCGACTGCTCAGGCCAATATGCATCTTGGCACGTCCATTTCAGGGAGATAAAAAGACACATACCAAAAGATGATTAAGCTTCACTGCATCGCAAAAGCACTGCGCTAAAGCCAGCGTGAGCAGAAGAGCATTACATGATACGAAACGAACGCATGCACAGGCCACTTGTGCATCAAACAAATATAAGCATTTGCGACTGCTCAAGCCAAATATGCATCTTGGCACGTCCGTTTCAGAGAGACAAAAAGACAATTACCGAAAGATGACTAAGCTTCACTGCATTGCGAAATTCACAGCGGTAAAGCCAGCGTGAGCGGATAAGCATTACATGATACGAAATGAACGCAAGAACAGGCCACTTGTGCATCAAACAAATATAAGCATTTGCGACTGCACAGGCCAATTATGCGTCTTGGCACGTCCCTTTCTGGCAAACAAAAGGACAAATACTTATATATGATCAAGCTTCACTGCATTGCAAAAGCACTGCGGTAAAGCCAGCGTGAGCAGAAGAGCATTACAACATACGAAATGAACGCATGCACAGGCCACTTGTGCATCAAACAAATATAAGTATTTGCGACTGCTCAGGCCAAATATGCATCTTCGCACGTTCATTTCCGGGAGACAAAACTACAATTACCAAAAGCTGATTAGGCTTCACTGCATCGCCAAAGCACTGCGGTAAAACCAGCATGAGCAAAAGAGCATTCGATGAAACGAAATGAACGCATACACAGGCCACTTGTGCATCAAACAAATATAAACCTTTGCGACTGCTCAGGCCAAATATGCATCTTGGCATGTTCGTCTCAGACAAACGAAAAGACAAATACTAAAATATGATCAAGCTTCACTGCATCGAAAAAGCACTGCGGTAAAGCCAGCGTGAGCAGAAGAGCATTAGATGATACGAAATGAACGCAAGCCCAGGCCACTTGCGCATCTAACAAAGATAGGCATTTGCGGCTGCTCAAGCCAAATATGCATCTTGGCACGTCCATTTCAGGCAAACAAAAGGACAAATACTTGAATTTGATCAAGCTTCACTGCATCGCAAAAGCACTGCGGTAATGCCAGCGTGAGCAGAAGAGCATTACATGATACGAAATGAACGCATGCACAGGCCACTTGTGCATCAAACAAATATAAGCATTTGCGACTGCTCAGGCCAAATATGCATCTTGGCACGTCCGTTTCAGGGAGACAAAAAGACAGTTACCGAAAGATGACTAAGCTTCACTGCATCGCGAAATTCACTGCGGTAAAGCCAGCGTGAGCAGAAAAGCATTACATGATACGAAATGAGATCAAGAAAGGCCACTTGAGCATCAAACAATTATAAGCATTTGCGACTGCACAGGCCAAATATGCATCTTGGCACGTTCGTTTCTGGCAAACAAAAGGACAAATACTTAAATATGATCAAGCTTCACTGCATTGCAAAAGCACTACGGTAAAGCCAGCGTGAGCAGAAGAGCATTACAAGATACGAAATGAACGCATGCACAGGCCACTAGGGCATCAAACAAATATAAGTATTTGCGACTGCTCAGGCCAAATATGCATCTTGGCACGTCCGTTTTAGGGAGACAAAAAGACAATTACCAAAAAATTATTAAGCTTGACTGGATCGAAAAAGCACTGTGGTAAAGCCAGCGTGAACAGAAGAGCATTACATGATACGAAATGAACGCATGCACAAGCCACCTGTGCATCAAACAAATATAAGCATTTGCGACTGCTCGGGCCAAATATGCATCTTGGCACGTCCGTTTCAGGCAAACAAAAAGACAAATACTTAAATTTATTCAAGCTTCACTGCATCGAAACAGCACTGCGGTAATGCCAGCGTGAGCAGAAGAGCATTACATGATACGAATTGAACGCATGCACAGGCCACTTGTGCATGAAACAATTATAAGCATTTGCGACTGCTCAGGCTAAATATGCATCTTGGCACGTCCGTTTCAGGCAAACAAAAGGACAAATACTAAAATATGATCAAGCTTCACTGCATCGCGAAAGCACTGCGGTAAAGCCAGCGTGAGCACAATAGCATTACTTGATACGAAATGAACGCATGCCCACGCCACTTGTGCATCAAACAAATATAAGTATTTGCGACTGCTCAGGCCAAATATGCATCTTCGCACGTCCGTTTTAGGGAGACAAAAAGACAATTACGAAAAATATATTAAGCTTCACAGGATCGAAAAAGCACTGCGGTAAAGCCAGCGTGAACAGAAGAGCATTACATGATACGAAATGAACGCATGCACAGGCCACCTGTGCATCAAATATAGGCATTTGCGACTGCTCAGGCCAAATATGCATCTTGGCACGTCCGTTTCAGAGAGACAAAAAGACAATTACCAAAAGACGATTAAGCTTCACTGCATCACAAAAGCACTGTGGTAAAGCCAACATGAGCAGAAGAGCAATACATGATACGAAATCAACGCAAGCACAGGCCACTTGTGCATAAAAAAATATAGGCATTTGCGACTGCTCAGGCCAAATATGCATCTTAGCACGTCCGTTTCAGGGAGACAATAAGACAATTACGGAAAGATGCCTAAGCTTCACTGCATCGCGAAATTCACTGCGGTAAAGCCAGCGTGAGCAGAAAAGCATTACATGATACGAAATGAACGCAAGAACAGGCCACTTGTGCATCAAACAAATATAAGCATTTGCGACTGCACAGGCCAAATATGCATCTTGGCATGTCCGTTTCTGGTAAACAAAAGGACAAATACTTAAATATGATCAAGCTTCACTGCATTGCAAAAACACTACGGTAAAGCCAGCGTGAGCAGAAGAGCATTACAAGATACGAATTGAACGCATGCACAGGCCACTTGTGCATCAAACAAATTTAAGTATTTGCGACTGCTCAGGCCAAATATGCATCTTGGCACATCCGTTTTAGGGAGACAAAAAGACAATTACCAAAAAATTATTAAGCTTCACTGGATCGAAAAAGCACTGCGGTAAAGCCAGCGTGAACAGAAGAGGATTACATGATACGAAATGAACGCATGCACAAGCCACTTGTGCATCAAACAAATATAAGCGTTTGCGACTGCTTGGGCCCAATATGCATCTTGGCACGTCCGTTTCATGGAGACAAAAAGACAATTACCAAAACATGATTAGGCTTCACTGCATTGCGAAATTCACAGCGGTAAAGCCAGCGTGAGCGGAAAAGCACTACATGATACGAAATGAACGCAAGAACAGGCCACTTGTGCATCAAACAAATATAAACATTTGCGACTGCACAGGCCAAATATGCATTTTGGCACGTCCCTTTCTGGCAAACAAAAGGACAAATACTTATATATGATCAAGCTTCACTGCATTGCAAAAGCACTGCGGTAGAGCCAGCGTGAGCAGAAGAGCATTACAACATACGAAATGAACGCATGCACAGGCCACTTGTGCATAAACAAATATAAGTATTTGCGACTGCTCAGGCCAAATATGCATCTTGGCACGTTCAATTCAGGGAGACAAAACTACAATTACCAAAAGCTGATTAGGCTTCACTGCATCGCCAAAGCACTGCGGTAAAACCAGCATGAGCAGAAGAGCATTCGATGATACGAAATGAACGCATACACAGGCCACCTGTGCATCAAACAAATATAAGCATTTGCGACTGCTCAGGCCAAATAACCATCTTGGCATGTCCGTCTCAGACAAACGAAAAGACAAATACTAAAATATGATCAAGCTTCACTGCATCGAAAAAGCACTGCAGTAAAGCCAGCGTGAGCAGAAGAGCATTAGATGATACGAAGTGAACGCAAGCACAGGCCACTTGCGCATCAAACAAAGATAGGCATTTGCGGCTGCTCAAGCCAAATATGCATCTTGGCACGTCCATTTCAGGCAAACAAAAGGACAAATACTTAAATTTGATCAAGCTTCACTGCATCGCAAAAGCACTGCGGTGATGCCAGCGTGAGCAGAAGAGCATTACATGATACGAAATGAACGCATGCACACGCCACTTGTGCATCAAACAAATATAAGCATTTGCGACTGCTCAGGCCAAATATGCATCTTGGCACGTCCGTTTCATGGAGACAAAAAAACAATTACCAAGAAATGATTAGGCTTCACTGCATTGAAAAAGCACTGCGGTAAAGCCAGCTTGAGCAGAAGAGCACTACATGATACAAAATGAACGCATGCCCAGGCCACTTGTGCATCAAACAAATATAAGCATTTGCGACTGCACAGGCCAAATATGCATCTTGGCACGCCCGCTTCAGGCAAACAAAAGGACAAATACTTAAATATGATCAAGCTTCACTGCATCACAAAAGCACTGCGATAAAACCAGCTTGAGCAAATAGCATTCCATGATACGAAATGAACGCATGCACAGGCCACTTGTGCATCAAACAAATATAAGCATTTGCGACTGCTCAGGCCAAATATGAATCTTGGCACGTCCGTTTCATGGAGACAAAAAGACAATTACCAAAAGATGATTAAGCTTCACTGCATCGCGAAAGCACTGCGGTAAAGCCACCGTGAGCAGAAAAGCATTACATGATACGAAATTACCGCATGCACAGGCCACTTTTGCATCAAACAAATATAAGCATTCGCGACTGCTCAGGCCAAATATGCATCTTGGCACGTCCGTTTCAGGCAAACAAAAGGACAAATACTAAAATATCATCAAGCTTCACTGCATCGAAACAGCACTGCGGTAATGCCAGCGTGAGCAGAAGAGCATTACTTGATACGAAATGAACGCATACACAGGCCACTTGTGCATCAATCAAATATAAGCATTTGCGACTGCTCAGGCCAAATATGCATCTTGACATGTCCGTTTCAGGGAGACAAAAAAACAATTACCAAGAGATGATTAGGCTTCACTGCATTGCGAAAGAACTGCAGTAAACTAGCGTGAGAACAAGAGCATTACTTAATACGAAATGAACGCATGCCCACGCCACTTGTGCATCAAACAAATATAAGCATTTGCGACTGCACAGGCCAAATATGCATCTTGGCACGTCTGTTTCTGGCAAACAAAACGACAAATACTTAAATATGATCAAGCTTCACTGCATTGCAAAAGCACTGTGGAAAAGCCAGCGTTAGCAAAAGAGCATTACAAAATACGAAATGAACGCATGCACAGGCCATTTGTGCATCAAACAAATATAAGCATTTGCGACTGCTCAGGCCAAATATGCATCTTGGCACGTCCGTTTCAGGGAGACAAAAAGACAGTTACCGAAAGATGACTAAGCTTCACTGCATCGCGAAATTCACTGCGGTAAAGCCAGCGTGAGCAAAAAAGCATTACATGATACGAAATGACTGCCAGAACAGGCCACTTGTGCATCAAACAAATATAAGCATTTGCGACTGCTCAGGCCAAATATGCATCTTGGCACGTCCGTTTCAGGGAGACAAAAAGCCAGTTACTGAAAGATGACTAAGCTTCACTGCATCGCGAAATTCACTGCGGTAAAGCCAGCGTGAGCAAAAAAGCATTACATGATACGAAATGACTGCAAGAACAGGCCACTTGTGCATCAAACAAATATAAGCATTTGCGACTGCTCAGGCCAAATATGCATCTTGGCACGTCCGTTTTAGGGAGACAAAAAGACAATTACCAAAAAATATTAAGCTTCACTGGATCGAAAAAGCACTGCGGTAAAACCAGCGTGAACAGAAGAGCATTACATGATACAAAATGAACGCATGCACAAGCCACTTGTGCATCAAACAAATATAAGCATTTGCGACTGCTCGGGCCTAATATGCAACTTGGTACGTTTGTTTCAGGGAGACAAAACTACAATTACCAAAAGCTGATTAAGCTTCACTCCATCTCCAAAGCACTGCGGTAAAACCAGCATGAGCAGAAGAGCATTACATGATACGAAATGAACGCATGCACAGGCCACTTGTGCATCAAACAAATATAAGCATTTGCGACTGCTCAGGCCAAATATGCATCTTGGCACGTCCGTTTCAGGGAGACAAAAAGACAGTTACCGAAAGATGACTAAGCTTCACTGGATTGAAAAAGCACTGTGGTAAAGCCAGCGTGAACAGAAGAGCATTACATGATACGAAATGAACGCATGCACAAGCCTCTTGTGCATCAAACAAATTTAAGCATTTGCGACTGCTCGGGCCAAATACGCATCTTGGCACGTCCGTTTCAGGCAAACAAAAAGACAAATACTAAAATTTATTCAAGCTTCACTGCATCGCAAAAGCACTGCGGTAATGCCAGCGTGAGCAGAAGAGCATTACATGATACGAATTGAACGCATGCACAGGCCACTTGTGCATGAAACAATTCTAAGCATTTGCGACTGCTCAAGCTAAATATGCATCTTGGCACGTCCGTTTCAGGCAAACAAAAGGACAAATACTAAAATATGATCAAGCTTCACTGCATCGAAAAAGCACTGCGGTAAAGCCAGCTTGAGCTGAAGAGCATTACATGATACGAATTGAACGCAGGCCAAGGCCACTTGCGCATCAAACAAATATAGGCATTTGCGACTGCTCAAGCCAAATATGCATCTTGGCACGTCCGTTTCAGGCAAACAAAAGGACAAATACTTAAATATGATCAAGCTTCACTGCATCGCAAAAGTACTGCGGTTAAGCCAGCGTGAGCTAAGAGCATTACATGAAACGAAATGAACGCATGCACACGCCACTTGTGCATCAAACAAATATAAACCTTTGCGACTGCTCAGGCCAAATATGCATCTTGGCATGTTCGTCTCAGACAAACGAAAAGACAAATACTAAAATATGATCAAGCTTCACTGCATCGAAAAAGCACTGCGGTAAAGCCAGCGTGAGCAGAAGAGCATTAGATGATACGAAATGAACGCAAGCCCAGGCCACTTGCGCATCTAACAAAGATAGGCATTTGCGGCTGCTCAAGCCAAATATGCATCTTGGCACGTCCATTTCAGGCAAACAAAAGGACAAATACTTGAATTTGATCAAGCTTCACTGCATCGCAAAAGCACTGCGGTAATGCCAGCGTGAGCAGAAGAGCATTACATGATACGAAATGAACGCATGCACAGGCAGCTTGTGCATCAAACAAATATAAGCATTTGCGACTGCTCAGGCCAAATATGCATCTTGGCACGTCCGTTTCAGGGAGACAAAAAGACAGTTACCGAAAGATGACTAAGCTTCACTGCATCGCGAAATTCACTGCGGTAAAGCCAGCGTGAGCAGAAAAGCATTACATGATACGAAATGAGATCAAGAAAGGCCACTTGAGCATCAAACAAATATAAGCATTTGCGACTGCACAGGCCAAATATGCATCTTGGCACGTTCGTTTCTGGCAAACAAAAGGACAAATACTTAAATATGATCAAGCTTCACTGCATTGCAAAAGCACTACGGTAAAGCCAGCGTGAGCAGAAGAGCATTACAAGATACGAAATGAACGCATGCACAGGCCACTAGGGCATCAAACAAATATAAGTATTTGCGACTGCTCAGGCCAAATATGCATCTTGGCACGTCCGTTTTAGGGAGACAAAAAGACAATTACCAAAAAATATTAAGCTTCACTGGATCGAAAAAGCACTGCGGTAAAACCAGCGTGAACAGAAGAGCATTACATGATACAAAATGAACGCATGCACAAGCCACTTGTGCATCAAACAAATATAAGCATTTGCGACTGCTCGGGCCTAATATGCAACTTGGCACGTTTGTTTCAGGGAGACAAAACTACAATTACCAAAAGCTGATTAAGCTTCACTCCATCTCCAAAGCACTGCGGTAAAACCAGCATGAGCAGAAGAGCATTACATGATACGAAATGAACGCATGCACAGGCCACTTGTGCATCAAACAAATATAAGCATTTGCGACTGCTCAGGCCAAATATGCATCTTGGCACGTCCGTTTCAGGGAGACAAAAAGACAGTTACCGAAAGATGACTAAGCTTCACTGGATTGAAAAAGCACTGTGGTAAAGCCAGCGTGAACAGAAGAGCATTACATGATACGAAATGAACGCATGCACAAGCCTCTTGTGCATCAAACAAATTTAAGCATTTGCGACTGCTCGGGCCAAATACGCATCTTGGCACGTCCGCTTCAGGCAAACAAAAAGACAAATACTAAAATTTATTCAAGCTTCACTGCATCGCAAAAGCACTGCGGTAATGCCAGCGTGAGCAGAAGAGCATTACATGATACGAATTGAACGCATGCACAGGCCACTTGTGCATGAAACAATTCTAAGCATTTGCGACTGCTCAAGCTAAATATGCATCTTGGCACGTCCGTTTCAGGCAAACAAAAGGACAAATACTAAAATATGATCAAGCTTCACTGCATCGAAAAAGCACTGCGGTAAAGCCAGCTTGAGCTGAAGAGCATTACATGATACGAATTGAACGCAGGCCAAGGCCACTTGCGCATCAAACAAATATAGGCATTTGCGACTGCTCAAGCCAAATATGCATCTTGGCACGTCCGTTTCAGGCAAACAAAAGGACAAATACTTAAATATGATCAAGCTTCACTGCATCGCAAAAGTACTGCGGTTAAGCCAGCGTGAGCTAAGAGCATTACATGAAACGAAATGAACGCATGCACACGCCACTTGTGCATCAAACAAATATAAACCTTTGCGACTGCTCAGGCCAAATATGCATCTTGGCATGTTCGTCTCAGACAAACGAAAAGACAAATACTAAAATATGATCAAGCTTCACTGCATCGAAAAAGCACTGCGGTAAAGCCAGCGTGAGCAGAAGAGCATTAGATGATACGAAATGAACGCAAGCCCAGGCCACTTGCGCATCTAACAAAGATAGGCATTTGCGGCTGCTCAAGCCAAATATGCATCTTGGCACGTCCATTTCAGGCAAACAAAAGGACAAATACTTGAATTTGATCAAGCTTCACTGCATCGCAAAAGCACTGCGGTAATGCCAGCGTGAGCAGAAGAGCATTACATGATACGAAATGAACGCATGCACAGGCAGCTTGTGCATCAAACAAATATAAGCATTTGCGACTGCTCAGGCCAAATATGCATCTTGGCACGTCCGTTTCAGGGAGACAAAAAGACAGTTACCGAAAGATGACTAAGCTTCACTGCATCGCGAAATTCACTGCGGTAAAGCCAGCGTGAGCAGAAAAGCATTACATGATACGAAATGAGATCAAGAAAGGCCACTTGAGCATCAAACAAATATAAGCATTTGCGACTGCACAGGCCAAATATGCATCTTGGCACGTTCGTTTCTGGCAAACAAAAGGACAAATACTTAAATATGATCAAGCTTCACTGCATTGCAAAAGCACTACGGTAAAGCCAGCGTGAGCAGAAGAGCATTACAAGATACGAAATGAACGCATGCACAGGCCACTAGGGCATCAAACAAATATAAGTATTTGCGACTGCTCAGGCCAAATATGCATCTTGGCACGTCCGTTTTAGGGAGACAAAAAGACAATTACCAAAAAATATTAAGCTTCACTGGATCGAAAAAGCACTGCGGTAAAACCAGCGTGAACAGAAGAGCATTACATGATACAAAATGAACGCATGCACAAGCCACTTGTGCATCAAACAAATATAAGCATTTGCGACTGCTCGGGCCTAATATGCAACTTGGCACGTTTGTTTCAGGGAGACAAAACTACAATTACCAAAAGCTATTAAGCTTCACTCCATCTCCAAAGCACTGCGGTAAAACCAGCATGAGCAGAAGAGCATTACATGATACGAAATGAACGCATGCACAGGCCACTTGTGCATCAAACAAATATAAGCATTTGCGACTGCTCAGGCCAAATATGCATCTTGGCACGTCCGTTTCAGGGAGACAAAAAGACAGTTACCGAAAGATGACTAAGCTTCACTGGATTGAAAAAGCACTGTGGTAAAGCCAGCGTGAACAGAAGAGCATTACATGATACGAAATGAACGCATGCACAAGCCTCTTGTGCATCAAACAAATTTAAGCATTTGCGACTGCTCGGGCCAAATACGCATCTTGGCACGTCCGCTTCAGGCAAACAAAAAGACAAATACTAAAATTTATTCAAGCTTCACTGCATCGCAAAAGCACTGCGGTAATGCCAGCGTGAGCAGAAGAGCATTACATGATACGAATTGAACGCATGCACAGGCCACTTGTGCATGAAACAATTCTAAGCATTTGCGACTGCTCAAGCTAAATATGCATCTTGGCACGTCCGTTTCAGGCAAACAAAAGGACAAATACTAAAATATGATCAAGCTTCACTGCATCGAAAAAGCACTGCGGTAAAGCCAGCTTGAGCTGAAGAGCATACATGATACGAATTGAACGCAGGCCAAGGCCACTTGCGCATCAAACAAATATAGGCATTTGCGACTGCTCAAGCCAAATATGCATCTTGGCACGTCCGTTTCAGGCAAACAAAAGGACAAATACTTAAATATGATCAAGCTTCACTGCATCGCAAAAGTACTGCGGTTAAGCCAGCGTGAGCTAAGAGCATTACATGAAACGAAATGAACGCATGCACACGCCACTTGTGCATCAAACAAATATAAACCTTTGCGACTGCTCAGGCCAAATATGCATCTTGGCATGTTCGTCTCAGACAAACGAAAAGACAAATACTAAAATATGATCAAGCTTCACTGCATCGAAAAAGCACTGCGGTAAAGCCAGCGTGAGCAGAAGAGCATTAGATGATACGAAATGAACGCAAGCCCAGGCCACTTGCGCATCTAACAAAGATAGGCATTTGCGGCTGCTCAAGCCAAATATGCATCTTGGCACGTCCATTTCAGGCAAACAAAAGGACAAATACTTGAATTTGATCAAGCTTCACTGCATCGCAAAAGCACTGCGGTAATGCCAGCGTGAGCAGAAGAGCATTACATGATACGAAATGAACGCATGCACAGGCCACTTGTGCATCAAACAAATATAAGCATTTGCGACTGCTCAGGCCAAATATGCATCTTGGCACGTCCGTTTCAGGGAGACAAAAAGACAGTTACCGAAAGATGACTAAGCTTCACTGCATCGCGAAATTCACTGCGGTAAAGCCAGCGTGAGCAAAAAAGCATTACATGATACGAAATGAGATCAAGAAAGGCCACTTGAGCATCAAACAAATATAAGCATTTGCGACTGCACAGGCCAAATATGCATCTTGGCACGTTCGTTTCTGGCAAACAAAAGGACAAATACTTAAATATGATCAAGCTTCACTGCATTGCAAAAGCACTACGGTAAAGCCAGCGTGAGCAGAAGAGCATTACAAGATACGAAATGAACGCATACACAGGCCACTAGGGCATCAAACAAATATAAGTATTTGCGACTGCTCAGGCCAAATATGCATCTTGGCACGTCCGTTTTAGGGAGACAAAAAGACAATTACCAAAAAATTATTAAGCTTGACTGGATCGAAAAAGCACTGTGGTAAAGCCAGCGTGAACAGAAGAGCATTACATGATACGAAATGAACGCATGCACAAGCCACCTGTGCATCAAACAAATATAAGCATTTGCGACTGCTCGGGCCAAATATGCATCTTGGCACGTCCGTTTCAGGCAAACAAAAAGACAAATACTTAAATTTATTCAAGCTTCACTGCATTGAAACAGCACTGCGGTAATGCCAGCGTGAGCAGAAGAGCATTACATGATACGAATTGAACGCATGCACAGGCCACTTGTGCATGAAACAATTATAAGCATTTGCGACTGCTCAGGCTAAATATGCATCTTGGCACGTCCGTTTCAGGCAAACAAAAGGACAAATACTAAAATATGATCAAGCTTCACTGCATCGCGAAAGCACTGCGGTAAAGCCAGCGTGAGCACAATAGCATTACTTGATACGAAATGAACGCATGCCCACGACACTTGTGCATCAAACAAATATAAGTATTTGCGACTGCTCAGGCCAAATATGCATCTTCGCACGTCCGTTTTAGGGAGACAAAAAGACAATTACGAAAAATATATTAAGCTTCACAGGATCGAAAAAGCACTGCGGTAAAGCCAGCGTGAACAGAAGAGCATTACATGATACGAAATGAACGCATGCACAGGCCACCTGTGCATCAAATATAGGCATTTGCGACTGCTCAGGCCAAATATGCATCTTGGCACGTCCGTTTCAGAGAGACAAAAAGACAATTACCAAAAGACGATTAAGCTTCACTGCATCACAAAAGCACTGTGGTAAAGCCAACATGAGCAGAAGAGCAATACATGATACGAAATCAACGCAAGCACAGGCCACTTGTGCATAAAAAAATATAGGCATTTGCGACTGCTCAGGCCAAATATGCATCTTAGCACGTCCGTTTCAGGGAGACAATAAGACAATTACGGAAAGATGCCTAAGCTTCACTGCATCGCGAAATTCACTGCGGTAAAGCCAGCGTGAGCAGAAAAGCATTACATGATACGAAATGAACGCAAGAACAGGCCACTTGTGCATCAAACAAATATAAGCATTTGCGACTGCACAGGCCAAATATGCATCTTGGCATGTCCGTTTCTGGCAAACAAAAGGACAAATACTTAAATATGATCAAGCTTCACTGCATTGCAAAAACACTACGGTAAAGCCAGCGTGAGCAGAAGAGCATTACAAGATACGAATTGAACGCATGCACAGGCCACTTGTGCATCAAACAAATTTAAGTATTTGCGACTGCTCAGGCCAAATATGCATCTTGGCACATCCGTTTTAGGGAGACAAAAAGACAATTACCAAAAAATTATTAAGCTTCACTGGATCGAAAAAGCACTGCGGTAAAGCCAGCGTGAACAGAAGAGTATTACATGATACGAAATGAACGCATGCACAAGCCACTTGTGCATCAAACAAATATAAGCGTTTGCGACTGCTTGGGCCCAATATGCATCTTGGCATGTCCGTTTCATGGAGACAAAAAGACAATTACCAAAACATGATTAGGCTTCACTGCATCGCGAAAGCACTGCGGTAGAGCCACCGTGAGCAGAAAAGCATTATATGATACGAAATTAACGCATGCACAGGCCACTTTTGCATCAAACAAATATAAGCATTTGCGACTGCCCATGCCAAATATGCATCTTGGCACGTTCGTTTCAGGCAAACAAAAGGACAAATACTTAAATATGATCAAGCTTCACTGCATCACAAAAGCACTGCGGTAAAGCCAGCTTGAGCACAAGAGCATTACATCATACGAAATGAACTCTAGCCCACGCCACTTGTGCATCAAAAAAAAGTATTTGAGACTGCTCAGGCCAATATGCATCTTGGCACGTCCATTTCAGGGAGACAAAAAGACACACACCAAAAGATGATTAAGCTTCACTGCATCGCAAAAGCACTGCGCTAAAGCCAGCGTGAGCAGAAGAGCATTACAAGATACGAAACGAACGCATGCACAGGCCACTTGTGCATCAAACAAATATAAGCATTTGCGACTGCTCAGGCCAAATATGCATCTTGGCACGTCCGTTTCAGAGAGACAAAAAGACAATTACCGAAAGATGACTAAGCTTCACTGCATTGCGAAATTCACAGCGGTAAAGCCAGCGTGAGCGGAAAAGCACTACATGATACGAAATGAACGCAAGAACAGGCCACTTGTGCATCAAACAAATATAAACATTTGCGACTGCACTGGCCAAATATGCATTTTGGCACGTCCCTTTATGGCAAACAAAAGGACAAATACTTATATATGATCAAGCTTCACTGCATTGCAAAAGCACTGCGGTAGAGCCAGCGTGAGCAGAAGAGCATTACAACATACGAAATGAACGCATGCACAGGCCACTTGTGCATAAACAAATATAAGTATTTGCGACTGCTCAGGCCAAATATGCATCTTGGCACGTTCATTTCAGGGAGACAAAACTACAATTACCAAAAGCTGATTAGGCTTCACTGCATCGCCAAAGCACTGCGGTAAAACCAGCATGAGCAGAAGAGCATTCGATGATACGAAATGAACGCATACACAGGCCACCTGTGCATCAAACAAATATAAGCATTTGCGACTGCTCAGGCCAAATAACCATCTTGGCATGTCCGTCTCAGACAAACGAAAAGACAAATACTAAAATATGATCAAGCTTCACTGCATCGAAAAAGCACTGCAGTAAAGCCAGCGTGAGCAGAAGAGCATTAGATGATACGAAGTGAACGCAAGCACAGGCCACTTGCGCATCAAACAAAGATAGGCATTTGCGACTGCTCAAGCCAAATATGCATCTTGGCACGTCCATTTCAGGCAAACAAAAGGACAAATACTTAAATTTGATCAAGCTTCACTGCATCGCAAAAGCACTGCGGTGATGCCAGCGTGAGCAGAAGAGCATTACATGATACGAAATGAACGCATGCACACGCCACTTGTGCATCAAACAAATATAAGCATTTGCGACTGCTCAGGCCAAATATGCATCTTGGCACGTCCGTTTCATGGAGACAAAAAAACAATTACCAAGAAATGATTAGGCTTCACTGCATTGAAAAAGCACTGCGGTAAAGCCAGCTTGAGCAGAAGAGCACTACATGATACAAAATGAACGCATGCCCAGGCCACTTGTGCATCAAACAAATATAAGCATTTGCGACTGCACAGGCCAAATATGCATCTTGGCACGCCCGTTTCAGGCAAACAAAAGGACAAATACTTAAATATGATCAAGCTTCACTGCATCACAAAAGCACTGCGATAAAACCAGCTTGAGCAAATAGCATTCCATGATACGAAATGAACGCATGCACAGGACACTTGTGCATCAAACAAATATAAGCATTTGCGACTGCTCAGGCCAAATATGAATCTTGGCACGTCCGTTTCATGCAGACAAAAAGACAATTACCAAAAGATGATTAAGCTTCACTGCATCGCGAAAGCACTGCGGTAAAGCCACCGTGAGCAGAAAAGCATTACATGATACGAAATTACCGCATGCACAGGCCACTTTTGCATCAAACAAATATAAGCATTCGCGACTGCTCAGGCCAAATATGCATCTTGGCACGTCCGTTTCAGGCAAACAAAAGGACAAATACTAAAATATCATCAAGCTTCACTGCATCGAAACAGCACTGCGGTAATGCCAGCGTGAGCAGAAGAGCATTACTTGATACGAAATGAACGCATACACAGGCCACTTGTGCATCAATCAAATATAAGCATTTGCGACTGCTCAGGCCAAATATGCATCTTGACATGTCCGTTTCAGGGAGACAAAAAAACAATTACCAAGAGATGATTAGGCTTCACTGCATTGCGAAAGAACTGCAGTAAACTAGCGTGAGAACAAGAGCATTACTTAATACGAAATGAACGCATGCCCACGCCACTTGTGCATCAAACAAATATAAGCATTTGCGACTGCACAGGCCAAATATGCATCTTGGCACGTCTGTTTCTGGCAAACAAAACGACAAATACTTAAATATGATCAAGCTTCACTGCATTGCAAAAGCACTGTGGAAAAGCCAGCGTTAGCAAAAGAGTATTACAAGATACGAAATGAACGCATGCACAGGCCATTTGTGCATCAAACAAATATAAGCATTTGCGACTGCTCAGGCCAAATATGCATCTTGGCACGTCCGTTTCAGGGAGACAAAAAGACAGTTACCGAAAGATGACTAAGCTTCACTGCATCGCGAAATTCACTGCGGTAAAGCCAGCGTGAGCAAAAAAGCATTACATGATACGAAATGACTGCAAGAACAGGCCACTTGTGCATCAAACAAATATAAGCATTTGCGACTGCTCAGGCCAAATATGCATCTTGGCACGTCCGTTTCAGGGAGACAAAAAGCCAGTTACTGAAAGATGACTAAGCTTCACTGCATCGCGAAATTCACTGCGGTAAAGCCAGCGTGAGCAAAAAAGCATTACATGATACGAAATGACTGCAAGAACAGGCCACTTGTGCATCAAACAAATATAAGCATTTGCGACTGCTCAGGCCAAATATGCATCTTGGCACGTCCGTTTTAGGGAGACAAAAAGACAATTACCAAAAAATATTAAGCTTCACTGGATCGAAAAAGCACTGCGGTAAAACCAGCGTGAACAGAAGAGCCTTACATGATACAAAATGAACGCATGCACAAGCCACTTGTGCATCAAACAAATATAAGCATTTGCGACTGCTCGGGCCTAATATGCAACTTGGCACGTTTGTTTCAGGGAGACAAAACTACAATTACCAAAAGCTGATTAAGCTTCACTCCATCTCCAAAGCACTGCGGTAAAACCAGCATGAGCAGAAGAGCATTACATGATACGAAATGAACGCATGCACAGGCCACTTGTGCATAAAACAAATATAAGCATTTGCGACTGCTCAGGCCAAATATGCATCTTGGCACGTCCGTTTCAGGGAGACAAAAAGACAGTTACCGAAAGATGACTAAGCTTCACTGGATTGAAAAAGCACTGTGGTAAAGCCAGCGTGAACAGAAGAGCATTACATGATACGAAATGAACGCATGCACAAGCCTCTTGTGCATCAAACAAATTTAAGCATTTGCGACTGCTCGGGCCAAATACGCATCTTGGCACGTCCGTTTCAGGCAAACAAAAAGACAAATACTAAAATTTATTCAAGCTTCACTGCATCGCAAAAGCACTGCGGTAATGCCAGCGTGAGCAGAAGAGCATTACATAATACGAATTGAACGCATGCACAGGCCACTTGTGCATGAAACAATTCTAAGCATTTGCGACTGCTCAAGCTAAATATGCATCTTGGCACGTCCGTTTCAGGCAAACAAAAGGACAAATACTAAAATATGATCAAGCTTCACTGCATCGAAAAAGCACTGCGGTAAAGCCAGCTTGAGCAGAAGAGCATTACATGATACGAATTGAACGCAGGCCAAGGCCACTTGCGCATCAAACAAATATAGGCATTTGCGACTGCTCAAGCCAAATATGCATCTTGGCACGTCCGTTTCAGGCAAACAAAAGGACAAATACTTAAATATGATCAAGCTTCACTGCATCGCAAAAGTACTGCGGTTAAGCCAGCGTGAGCTAAGAGCATTACATGAAACGAAATGAACGCATGCACACGCCACTTGTGCATCAAACAAATATAAGCATTTGCGACAGCTCAGGCCAAATATGCATCTTGGCACGTCCATTTCAGAGAGACAAAAAGACAATTAGGAAAAGACGATTAAGCTTCACTGCATCACGAAAGCACTGTGGTAAAGCCAACATGAGCAGAAGAGCAATACGTGATACGAAATGAACGCATGCACAAGCCACTTGTGCATCAAACAAATATAAGCATTTGCGACTGCTCGGGCCAAATATGCAAGTTGGCACGTTCGTTTCAGGGAGACAAAACTACAATTACCAAAAGCTGATTAAGCTTCACTGCATCGCCAAAGCACTGCGGTAAAACCAGCATGAGCAGAAGAGCATTCGATGATACGAAATGAACGCATACACAGGCCACTTGTGCATCAAACAAATATAAGCATTTGCGACTGCTCAGGCCAAATATGCATCTTGGCACGTCCGTTTCAGGGAGACAAAAAGACAGTTACCGAAAGATGACTAAGCTTCACTGCATCGCGAAATTCACTGCGGTAAAGCCAGCGTGAGCAGAAAAGCATTACATGATACGAAATGAGATCAAGAAGGGCCACTTGAGCATCAAACAAATATAAGCATTTGCGACTGCACAGGCCAAATATGCATCTTGGCACGTTCGTTTCTGGCAAACAAAAGGACAAATACTTAAATATGATCAAGCTTCACTGCATTGCAAAAGCACTACGGTAAAGCCAGCGTGAGCAGAAGAGCATTACAAGATACGAAATGAACGCATGCACAGGCCACTAGGGCATCAAACAAATATAAGTATTTGCGACTGCTCAGGCCAAATATGCATCTTGGCACGTCCGTTTTAGGGAGACAAAAAGACAATTACCAAAAAATTATTAAGCTTGACTGGATCGAAAAAGCACTGTGGTAAAGCCAGCGTGAACAGAAGAGCATTACATGATACGAAATGAACGCATGCACAAGCCACCTGTGCATCAAACAAATATAAGCATTTGCGACTGCTCGGGCCAAATATGCATCTTGGCACGTCCGTTTGAGGCAAACAAAAAGACAAATACTTAAATTTATTCAAGCTTCACTGCATCGAAACAGCACTGCGGTAATGCCAGCGTGAGCAGAAGAGCATTACATGATACGAATTGAACGCATGCACAGGCCACTTGTGCATGAAACAATTATAAGCATTTGCGACTGCTCAGGCTAAATATGCATCTTGGCACGTCCGTTTCAGGCAAACAAAAGGACAAATACTAAAATATGATCAAGCTTCACTGCATCGCGAAAGCACTGCGGTAAAGCCAGCGTGAGCACAATAGCATTACTTGATACGAAATGAACGCATGCCCACGCCACTTGTGCATCAAACAAATATAAGTATTTGCGACTGCTCAGGCCAAATATGCATCTTCGCACGTCCGTTTTAGGGAGACAAAAAGACAATTACGAAAAATATATTAAGCTTCACAGGATTGAAAAAGCACTGCGGTAAAGCCAGCGTGAACAGAAGAGCATTACATGATACGAAATGAACGCATGCACAGGCCACTTGTGCATCAAACAATTATAGGCATTTGCGACTGCTCAGGCCAAATATGCATCTTGGCACGTCCGTTTCAGAGAGACAAAAAGACAATTACCAAAAGACGATTAAGCTTCACTGCATCACAATAGCACTGTGGTAAAGCCAACATGAGCAGAAGAGCAATACATGATACGAAATCAACGCAAGCACAGGCCACTTGTGCATAAAAAAATATAGGCATTTGCGACTTCTCAGGCCAAATATGCATCTTAGCACGTCCGTTTCAGGGAGACAATAAGACAATTACGGAAAGATGCCTAAGCTTCACTGCATCGCGAAATTCACTGCGGTAAAGCCAGCGTGAGCAGAAAAGCATTACATGATACGAAATGAACGCAAGAACAGGCCACTTGTGCATCAAACAAATATAAGCATTTGCGACTGCACAGGCCAAATATGCATCTTGGCATGTCCGTTTCTGGCAAACAAAAGGACAAATACTTAAATATGATCTAGCTTCACTGCATTGCAAAAACACTACGGTAAAGCCAGCGTGAGCAGAAGAGCATTACAAGATACGAATTGAACGCATGCACAGGCCACTTGTGCATCAAACAAATTTAAGTATTTGCGACTGCTCAGGCCAAATATGCATCTTGGCACATCCGTTTTAGGGAGACAAAAAGACAATTACCAAAAAATTATTAAGCTTCACTGGATCGAAAAAGCACTGCGGTAAAGCCAGCGTGAACAGAAGAGTATTACATGATACGAAATGAACGCATGCACAAGCCACTTGTGCATCAAACAAATATAAGCGTTTGCGACTGCTTGGGCCCAATATGCATCTGGGCATGTCCGTTTCATGGAGACAAAACTACAATTACCAAAAGCTGATTAAGCTTCACTCCATCTCCAAAGCACTGCGGTAAAACCAGCATGAGCAGAAGAGCATTACATGATACGAAATGAACGCATGCACAGGCCACTTGTGCATAAAACAAATATAAGCATTTGCGACTGCTCAGGCCAAATATGCATCTTGGCACGTCCGTTTCAGGGAGACAAAAAGACAGTTACCGAAAGATGACTAAGCTTCACTGGATTGAAAAAGCACTGTGGTAAAGCCAGCGTGAACAGAAGAGCATTACATGATACGAAATGAACGCATGCACAAGCCTCTTGTGCATCAAACAAATTTAAGCATTTGCGACTGCTCGGGCCAAATACGCATCTTGGCACGTCCGTTTCAGGCAAACAAAAAGACAAATACTAAAATTTATTCAAGCTTCACTGCATCGCAAAAGCACTGCGGTAATGCCAGCGTGAGCAGAAGAGCATTACATGATACGAATTGAACGCATGCACAGGCCACTTGTGCATGAAACAATTCTAAGCATTTGCGACTGCTCAAGCTAAATATGCATCTTGGCACGTCCGTTTCAGGCAAACAAAAGGACAAATACTAAAATATGATCAAGCTTCACTGCATCGAAAAAGCACTGCGGTAAAGCCAGCTTGAGCAGAAGAGCATTACATGATACGAATTGAACGCAGGCCAAGGCCACTTGCGCATCAAACAAATATAGGCATTTGCGACTGCTCAAGCCAAATATGCATCTTGGCACGTCCGTTTCAGGCAAACAAAAGGACAAATACTTAAATATGATCAAGCTTCACTGCATCGCAAAAGTACTGCGGTTAAGCCAGCGTGAGCTAAGAGCATTACATGAAACGAAATGAACGCATGCACACGCCACTTGTGCATCAAACAAATATAAGCATTTGCGACAGCTCAGGCCAAATATGCATCTTGGCACGTCCATTTCAGAGAGACAAAAAGACAATTACGAAAAGACGATTAAGCTTCACTGCATCACGAAAGCACTGTGGTAAAGCCAACATGAGCAGAAGAGCAATACGTGATACGAAATGAACGCATGCACAAGCCACTTGTGCATCAAACAAATATAAGCATTTGCGACTGCTCGGGCCAAATATGCAAGTTGGCACGTTCGTTTCAGGGAGACAAAACTACAATTACCAAAAGCTGATTAAGCTTCACTGCATCGCCAAAGCACTGCGGTAAAACCAGCATGAGCAGAAGAACATTCGATGATACGAAATGAACGCATACACAGGCCACTTGTGCATCAAACAAATATAAGCATTTGCGACTGCTCAGGCCAAATATGCATCTTGGCACGTCCGTTTCAGGGAGACAAAAAGACAGTTACCGAAAGATGACTAAGCTTCACTGCATCGCGAAATTCACTGCGGTAAAGCCAGCGTGAGCAGAAAAGCATTACATGATACGAAATGAGATCAAGAAGGGCCACTTGAGCATCAAACAAATATAAGCATTTGCGACTGCACAGGCCAAATATGCATCTTGGCACGTTCGTTTCTGGCAAACAAAAGGACAAATACTTAAATATGATCAAGCTTCACTGCATTGCAAAAGCACTACGGTAAAGCCAGCGTGAGCAGAAGAGCATTACAAGATACGAAATGAACGCATGCACAGGCCACTAGGGCATCAAACAAATATAAGTATTTGCGACTGCTCAGGCCAAATATGCATCTTGGCACGTCCGTTTTAGGGAGACAAAAAGACAATTACCAAAAAATTATTAAGCTTGACTGGATCGAAAAAGCACTGTGGTAAAGCCAGCGTGAACAGAAGAGCAATACATGATACGAAATGAACGCATGCACAAGCCACCTGTGCATCAAACAAATATAAGCATTTGCGACTGCTCGGGCCAAATATGCATCTTGGCACGTCCGTTTGAGGCAAACAAAAAGACAAATACTTAAATTTATTCAAGCTTCACTGCATCGAAACAGCACTGCGGTAATGCCAGCGTGAGCAGAAGAGCATTACATGATACGAATTGAACGCATGCACAGGCCACTTGTGCATGAAACAATTATAAGCATTTGCGACTGCTCAGGCTAAATATGCATCTTGGCACGTCCGTTTCAGGCAAACAAAAGGACAAATACTAAAATATGATCAAGCTTCACTGCATCGCGAAAGCACTGCGGTAAAGCCAGCGTGAGCACAATAGCATTACTTGATACGAAATGAACGCATGCCCACGCCACTTGTGCATCAAACAAATATAAGTATTTGCGACTGCTCAGGCCAAATATGCATCTTCGCACGTCCGTTTTAGGGAGACAAAAAGACAATTACGAAAAATATATTAAGCTTCACAGGATTGAAAAAGCACTGCGGTAAAGCCAGCGTGAACAGAAGAGCATTACATGATACGAAATGAACGCATGCACAGGCCACTTGTGCATCAAACAATTATAGGCATTTGCGACTGCTCAGGCCAAATATGCATCTTGGCACGTCCGTTTCAGAGAGACAAAAAGACAATTACCAAAAGACGATTAAGCTTCACTGCATCACAATAGCACTGTGGTAAAGCCAACATGAGCAGAAGAGCAATACATGATACGAAATCAACGCAAGCACAGGCCACTTGTGCATAAAAAAATATAGGCATTTGCGACTTCTCAGGCCAAATATGCATCTTAGCACGTCCGTTTCAGGGAGACAATAAGACAATTACGGAAAGATGCCTAAGCTTCACTGCATCGCGAAATTCACTGCGGTAAAGCCAGCGTGAGCAGAAAAGCATTACATGATACGAAATGAACGCAAGAACAGGCCACTTGTGCATCAAACAAATATAAGCATTTGCGACTGCACAGGCCAAATATGCATCTTGGCATGTCCGTTTCTGGCAAACAAAAGGACAAATACTTAAATATGATCTAGCTTCACTGCATTGCAAAAACACTACGGTAAAGCCAGCGTGAGCAGAAGAGCATTACAAGATACGAATTGAACGCATGCACAGGCCACTTGTGCATCAAACAAATTTAAGTATTTGCGACTGCTCAGGCCAAATATGCATCTTGGCACATCCGTTTTAGGGAGACAAAAAGACAATTACCAAAAAATTATTAAGCTTCACTGGATCGAAAAAGCACTGCGGTAAAGCCAGCGTGAACAGAAGAGTATTACATGATACGAAATGAACGCATGCACAAGCCACTTGTGCATCAAACAAATATAAGCGTTTGCGACTGCTTGGGCCCAATATGCATCTGGGCATGTCCGTTTCATGGAGACAAAAAGACAATTACCAAAACAAGATTAGGCTTCACTGCATCGCGAAAGCACTGCGGTAGAGCCACCGTGAGCAGAAAAGCATTATATGATACGAAATTAACGCATGCACAGGCCACTTTTGCATCAAACAAATATAAGCATTTGCGACTGCCCAGGCCAAATATGCATCTTGGCACGTCCGTTTCAGGCAAACAAAAAGACAAATACTAAAATTTATTCAAGCTTCACTGCATCGCAAAAGCACTGCGGTAATGCCAGCGTGAGCAGAAGAGCATTACATGATACGAATTGAACGCATGCACAGGCCACTTATGCATGAAACAATTCTAAGCATTTGCGACTGCTCAAGCTAAATATGCATCTTGGCACGTCCGTTTCAGGCAAACAAAAGGACAAATACTAAAATATGATCAAGCTTCACTGCATCGAAAAAGCACTGCGGTAAAGCCAGCTTGAGCAGAAGAGCATTACATGATACGAATTGAACGCAGGCCAAGGCCACTTGCGCATCAAACAAATATAGGCATTTGCGACTGCTCAAGCCAAATATGCATCTTGGCACGTCCGTTTCAGGCAAACAAAAGGACAAATACTTAAATATGATCAAGCTTCACTGCATCGCAAAAGTACTGCGGTTAAGCCAGCGTGAGCTAAGAGCATTACATGAAACGAAATGAACGCATGCACACGCCACTTGTGCATCAAACAAATATAAGCATTTGCGACAGCTCAGGCCAAATATGCATCTGGGCACGTCCATTTCAGAGAGACAAAAAGACAATTACTAAAAGACGATTAAGCTTCACTGCATCACGAAAGCACTGTGGTAAAGCCAACAAGAGCAGAAGAGCAATACGTGATACGAAATGAACGCATGCACAAGCCACTTGTGCATCAAACAAATATAAGCATTTGCGACTGCTCGGGCCAAATATGCAAGTTGGCACGTTCGTTTCAGGGAGACAAAACTACAATTACCAAAAGCTGATTAAGCTTCACTGCATCGCCAAAGCACTGCGGTAAAACCAGCATGAGCAGAAGAGCATTCGATGATACGAAATGAACGCATACACAGGCCACCTGTGCATCAAACAAATATAAGCATTTGCGACTGCTCAGGCCAAATAACCATCTTGGCATGTCCGTCTCAGACAAACGAAAAGACAAATACTAAAATATGATCAAGCTTCACTGCATCGAAAAAGCCCTGCAGTAAAGCCAGCGTGAGCAGAAGAGCATTAGATGATACGAAGTGAACGCAAGCACAGGCCACTTGCGCATCAAACAAAGATAGGCATTTGCGGCTGCTCAAGCCAAATATGCATCTTGGCACGTCCATTTCAGGCAAACAAAAGGACAAATACTTAAATTTGATCAAGCTTCACTGCATCGCAAAAGCACTGCGGTGATGCCAGCGTGAGCAGAAGAGCATTACATGATACGAAATGAACGCATGCACAGGCCACTTGTGCATCAAACAAATATAAGCATTTGCGACTGCTCAGGCCAAATATGCATCTTGGCACGTCCGTTTCAGGGAGACAAAAAGAGAGTTACCGAAAGATGACTAAGCTTCCCTGCATCGCGAAATTCACTGCGGTAAAGCCAGCGTGAGCAGAAAAGCATTACATGATACGAAATGAACGCATGCACAAGCCACCTGTGCATCAAACAAATATAAGCATTTGCGACTGCTCGGGCCAAATATGCATCTTGGCACGTCCGTTTCAGGCAAACAAAAAGACAAATACTTAAATTTATTCAAGCTTCACTGCATCGAAACAGCACTGCGGTAATGCCAGCGTGAGCAGAAGAGCATTACATGATACGAATTGAACGCATGCACAGGCCACTTGTGCATGAAACAATTATAAGCATTTGCGACTGCTCAGGCTAAATATGCATCTTGGCACGTCCGTTTCAGGCAAACAAAAGGACAAATACTAAAATATGATCAAGCTTCACTGCATCGCGAAAGCACTGCGGTAAAGCCAGCGTGAGCACAATAGCATTACTTGATACGAAATGAACGCATGCCCACGCCACTTGTGCATCAAACAAATATAAGTATTTGCGACTGCTCAGGCCAAATATGCATCTTCGCACGTCCGTTTTAGGGAGACAAAAAGACAATTACGAAAAATATATTAAGCTTCACAGGATCGAAAAAGCACTGCGGTAAAGCCAGCGTGAACAGAAGAGCATTACATGATACGAAATGAACGCATGCACAGGCCACCTGTGCATCAAACAAATATAGGCATTCGCGACTGCTCAGGCCAAATATGCATCTTGGCACGTCCGTTTCAGAGAGACAAAAAGACAATTACCAAAAGACGATTAAGCTTCACTGCATCACAAAAGCACTGTGGTAAAGCCAACTTGAGCAGAAGAGCAATACATGATACGAAATCAACGCAAGCACAGGCCACTTGTGCATAAAAAAATATAGGCATTTGCGACTGCTCAGGCCAAATATGCATCTTAGCACGTCTGTTTCAGGGAGACAATAAGACAATTACGGAAAGATGCCTAAGCTTCACTGCATCGCGAAATTCACTGCGGTAAAGCCAGCGTGAGCAGAAAAGCATTACATGATACGAAATGAACGCAAGAACAGGCCACTTGTGCATCAAACAAATATAAGCATTTGCGACTGCACAGGCCAAATATGCATCTTGGCATGTCCGTTTCTGGCAAACAAAAGGACAAATACTTAAATATGATCAAGCTTCACTGCATTGCAAAAACACTACGGTAAAGCCAGCGTGAGCAGAAGAGCATTACAAGATACGAATTGAACGCATGCACAGGACACTTGTGCATCAAACAAATTTAAGTATTTGCGACTGCTCAGGCCAAATATGCATCTTGGCACATCCGTTTTAGGGAGACAAAAAGACAATTACCAAAAAATTAATAAGCTTCACTGGATCGAAAAAGCACTGCGGTAAAGCCAGCGTGAACAGAAGAGTATTACATGATACGAAAAGAACGCATGCACAAGCCACTTGTGCATCAAACAAATATAAGCGTTTGCGACTGCTTGGGCCCAATATGCATCTTGGCATGTCCGTTTCATGGAGACAAAAAGACAATTACCAAAACATGATTAGGCTTCACTGCATCGCGAAAGAACTGCGGTAGAGCCACCGTGAGCAGAAAAGCATTATATGATACGAAATTAACGCATGCACAGGCCACTTTTGCATCAAACAAATATAAGCATTTGCGACTGCCCAGGCCAAATATGCATCTTGGCACGTCCGTTTCAGGCAAACAAAAAGACAAATACTAAAATTTATTCAAGCTTCACTGCATCGCAAAAGCACTGCGGTAATGCCAGCGTGAGCAGAAGAGCATTACATGATACGAATTGAACGCATGCACAGGCCACTTATGCATGAAACAATTCTAAGCATTTGCGACTGCTCAAGCTAAATATGCATCTTGGCACGTCCGTTTCAGGCAAACAAAAGGACAAATACTAAAATATGATCAAGCTTCACTGCATCGAAAAAGCACTGCGGTAAAGCCAGCTTGAGCAGAAGAGCATTACATGATACGAATTGAACGCAGGCCAAGGCCACTTGCGCATCAAACAAATATAGGCATTTGCGACTGCTCAAGCCAAATATGCATCTTGGCACGTCCGTTTCAGGCAAACAAAAGGACAAATACTTAAATATGATCAAGCTTCACTGCATCGCAAAAGTACTGCGGTTAAGCCAGCGTGAGCTAAGAGCATTACATGAAACGAAATGAACGCATGCACACGCCACTTGTGCATCAAACAAATATAAGCATTTGCGACAGCTCAGGCCAAATATGCATCTGGGCACGTCCATTTCAGAGAGACAAAAAGACAATTACTAAAAGACGATTAAGCTTCACTGCATCACGAAAGCACTGTGGTAAAGCCAACAAGAGCAGAAGAGCAATACGTGATACGAAATGAACGCATGCACAAGCCACTTGTGCATCAAACAAATATAAGCATTTGCGACTGCTCGGGCCAAATATGCAAGTTGGCACGTTCGTTTCAGGGAGACAAAACTACAATTACCAAAAGCTGATTAAGCTTCACTGCATCGCCAAAGCACTGCGGTAAAACCAGCATGAGCAGAAGAGCATTCGATGATACGAAATGAACGCATACACAGGCCACCTGTGCATCAAACAAATATAAGCATTTGCGACTGCTCAGGCCAAATAACCATCTTGGCATGTCCGTCTCAGACAAACGAAAAGACAAATACTAAAATATGATCAAGCTTCACTGCATCGAAAAAGCCCTGCAGTAAAGCCAGCGTGAGCAGAAGAGCATTAGATGATACGAAGTGAACGCAAGCACAGGCCACTTGCGCATCAAACAAAGATAGGCATTTGCGGCTGCTCAAGCCAAATATGCATCTTGGCACGTCCATTTCAGGCAAACAAAAGGACAAATACTTAAATTTGATCAAGCTTCACTACATCGCAAAAGCACTGCGGTGATGCCAGCGTGAGCAGAAGAGCATTACATGATACGAAATGAACGCATGCACAGGCCACTTGTGCATCAAACAAATATAAGCATTTGCGACTGCTCAGGCCAAATATGCATCTTGGCACGTCCGTTTCAGGGAGACAAAAAGACAGTTACCGAAAGATGACTAAGCTTCCCTGCATCGCGAAATTCACTGCGGTAAAGCCAGCGTGAGCAGAAAAGCATTACATGATACGAAATGAACGCATGCACAAGCCACCTGTGCATCAAACAAATATAAGCATTTGCGACTGCTCGGGCCAAATATGCATCTTGGCACGTCCGTTTCAGGCAAACAAAAAGACAAATACTTAAATTTATTCAAGCTTCACTGCATCGAAACAGCACTGCGGTAATGCCAGCGTGAGCAGAAGAGCATTACATGATACGAATTGAACGCATGCACAGGCCACTTGTGCATGAAACAATTATAAGCATTTGCGACTGCTCAGGCTAAATATGCATCTTGGCACGTCCGTTTCAGGCAAACAAAAGGACAAATACTAAAATATGATCAAGCTTCACTGCATCGCGAAAGCACTGCGGTAAAGCCAGCGTGAGCACAATAGCATTACTTGATACGAAATGAACGCATGCCCACGCCACTTGTGCATCAAACAAATATAAGTATTTGCGACTGCTCAGGCCAAATATGCATCTTCGCACGTCCGTTTTAGGGAGACAAAAAGACAATTACGAAAAATATATTAAGCTTCACAGGATCGAAAAAGCACTGCGGTAAAGCCAGCGTGAACAGAAGAGCATTACATGATACGAAATGAACGCATGCACAGGCCACCTGTGCATCAAACAAATATAGGCATTTGCGACTGCTCAGGCCAAATATGCATCTTGGCACGTCCGTTTCAGAGAGACAAAAAGACAATTACCAAAAGACGATTAAGCTTCACTGCATCACAAAAGCACTGTGGTAAAGCCAACTTGAGCAGAAGAGCAATACATGATACGAAATCAACGCAAGCACAGGCCACTTGTGCATAAAAAAATATAGGCATTTGCGACTGCTCAGGCCAAATATGCATCTTAGCACGTCTGTTTCAGGGAGACAATAAGACAATTACGGAAAGATGCCTAAGCTTCACTGCATCGCGAAATTCACTGCGGTAAAGCCAGCGTGAGCAGAAAAGCATTACATGATACGAAATGAACGCAAGAACAGGCCACTTGTGCATCAAACAAATATAAGCATTTGCGACTGCACAGGCCAAATATGCATCTTGGCATGTCCGTTTCTGGCAAACAAAAGGACAAATACTTAAATATGATCAAGCTTCACTGCATTGCAAAAACACTACGGTAAAGCCAGCGTGAGCAGAAGAGCATTACAAGATACGAATTGAACGCATGCACAGGACACTTGTGCATCAAACAAATTTAAGTATTTGCGACTGCTCAGGCCAAATATGCATCTTGGCACATCCGTTTTAGGGAGACAAAAAGACAATTACCAAAAAATTAATAAGCTTCACTGGATCGAAAAAGCACTGCGGTAAAGCCAGCGTGAACAGAAGAGTATTACATGATACGAAATGAACGCATGCACAAGCCACTTGTGCATCAAACAAATATAAGCGTTTGCGACTGCTTGGGCCCAATATGCATCTTGGCATGTCCGTTTCATGGAGACAAAAAGACAATTACCAAAACATGATTAGGCTTCACTGCATCGCGAAAGAACTGCGGTAGAGCCACCGTGAGCAGAAAAGCATTATATGATACGAAATTAACGCATGCACAGGCCACTTTTGCATCAAACAAATATAAGCATTTGCGACTGCCCAGGCCAAGTATGCATCTTGGCACGTTCGTTTCAGGCAAACAAAAGGACAAATACTTAAATATGATCAAGCTTCACTGCATCACAAAAGCACTGCGGTAAAGCCAGCTTGAGCACAAGAGCATTACATCATACGAAATGAACTCTAGCCCACGCCACTTGTGCATCAAAAAAAAGTATTTGAGACTGCTCAGGCCAATATGCATCTTGGCACGTCCATTTCAGGGAGACAAAAAGACACACACCAAAAGATGATTAAGCTTCACTGCATCGCAAAAGCACTGCGCTAAAGCCAGCGTGAGCAGAAGAGCATTACAAGATACGAAACGAACGCATGCACAGGCCACTTGTGCATCAAACAAATATAAGCATTTGCGACTGCTCAGGCCAAATATGCATCTTGGCACGTCCGTTTCAGGGAGACAAAAAGCCAGTTACCGAAAGATGACTAAGCTTCACTGCATCGCGAAATTCACTGCGGTAAAGCCAGCGTGAGCAAAAAAGCATTACATGATACGAAATGACTGCAAGAACAGGCCACTTGTGCATCAAACAAATATAAGCATTTGCGACTGCTCAGGCCAAATATGCATCTTGGCACGTCCGTTTTAGGGAGACAAAAAGACAATTACCAAAAAATATTAAGCTTCACTGGATCGAAAAAGCACTGCGGTAAAACCAGCGTGAACAGAAGAGCATTACATGATACAAAATGAACGCATGCACAAGCCACTTGTGCATCAAACAAATATAAGCATTTGCGACTGCTCGGGCCTAATATGCAACTTGGCACGTTTGTTTCAGGGAGACAAAACTACAATTACCAAAAGCTGATTAAGCTTCACTCCATCTCCAAAGCACTGCGGTAAAACCAGCATGAGCAGAAGAGCATTACATGATACGAAATGAACGCATGCACAGGCCACTTGTGCATCAAACAAATATAAGCATTTGCGACTGCTCAGGCCAAATATGCATCTTGGCACGTCCGTTTCAGGGAGACAAAAAGACAGTTACCGAAAGATGACTAAGCTTCACTGGATTGAAAAAGCACTGTGGTAAAGCCAGCGTGAACAGAAGAGCATTACATGATACGAAATGAACGCATGCACAAGCCTCTTGTGCATCAAACAAATTTAAGCATTTGCGACTGCTCGGGCCAAATACGCATCTTGGCACGTCCGTTTCAGGCAAACAAAAAGACAAATACTAAAATTTATTCAAGCTTCACTGCATCGCAAAAGCACTGCGGTAATGCCAGCGTGAGCAGAAGAGCATTACATGATACGAATTGAACGCATGCACAGGCCACTTGTGCATGAAACAATTCTAAGCATTTGCGACTGCTCAAGCTAAATATGCATCTTGGCACGTCCGTTTCAGGCAAACAAAAGGACAAATACTAAAATATGATCAAGCTTCACTGCATCGAAAAAGCACTGCGGTAAAGCCAGCTTGAGCAGAAGAGCATTACATGATACGAATTGAACGCAGGCCAAGGCCACTTGCGCATCAAACAAATATAGGCATTTGCGACTGCTCAAGCCAAATATGCATCTTGGCACGTCCGTTTCAGGCAAACAAAAGGACAAATACTTAAATATGATCAAGCTTCACTGCATCGCAAAAGTACTGCGGTTAAGCCAGCGTGAGCTAAGAGCATTACATGAAACGAAATGAACGCATGCACACGCCACTTGTGCATCAAACAAATATAAGCATTTGGGACAGCTCAGGCCAAATATGCATCTTGGCACGTCCATTTCAGAGAGACAAAAAGACAATTACGAAAAGACGATTAAGCTTCACTGCATCACGAAAGCACTGTGGTAAAGCCAACATGAGCAGAAGAGCAATACGTGATACGAAATGAACGCATGCACAAGCCACTTGTGCATCAAACAAATATCAAACAAATATGACGTGCAAGATGCATTTGCGACTGCTCTTGCCAAATATGCAAGTTGGCACGTTCGTTTCAGAGAGACAAAACTACAATTACCAAAAGCTGATTAAGCTTCACTGCATCGCCAAAGCACTGCGGTAAAACCAGCATGAGCAGAAGAGCATTCGATGATACGAAATGAACGCATACACAGGCCACCTGTGCATCAAACAAATATAAGCATTTGCGACTGCTCAGGCCAAATAACCATCTTGGCATGTCCGTCTCAGACAAACGAAAAGACAAATACTAAAATATGATCAAGCTTCACTGCATCGAAAAAGCACTGCAGTAAAGCCAGCGTGAGCAGAAGAGCATTAGATGATACGAAGTGAACGCAAGCACAGGCCACTTGCGCATCAAACAAAGATAGGCATTTGCGGCTGCTCAAGCCAATTATGCATCTTGGCACGTCCATTTCAGGCAAACAAAAGGACAAATACTTAAATTTGATCAAGCTTCACTGCATCGCAAAAGCACTGCGGTGATGCCAGCGTGAGCAGAAGAGCATTACATGATACGAAATGAACGCATGCACAGGCCACTTGTGCATCAAACAAATATAAGCATTTGCGACTGCTCAGGCCAAATATGCATCTTGGCACGTCCGTTTCAGGGAGACAAAAAGACAGTTACCGAAAGATGACTAAGCTTCACTGCATCGCGAAATTCACTGCGGTAAAGCCAGCGTGAGCAGAAAAGCATTACATGATACGAAATGAGATCAAGAAAGGCCACTTGAGCATCAAACAAATATAAGCATTTGCGACTGCACAGGCCAAATATGCATCTTGGCACGTTCGTTTCTGGCAAACAAAAGGACAAATACTTAAATATGATCAAGCTTCACTGCATTGCAAAAGCACTACGGTAAAGCCAGCGTGAGCAGAAGAGCATTACAAGATACGAAATGAACGCATGCACAGGCCACTAGGGCATGAAACAAATATAAGTATTTGCGACTGCTCAGGCCAAATATGCATCTTGGCACGTCCGTTTCAGGGAGACAAAAAGACAGTTACCAAAAAATTATTAAGCTTCACTGCATCGCGAAATTCACTGCGGTAAAGCCAGCGTGAACAGAAGAGCATTACATGATACGAAATGAACGCATGCACAAGCCACCTGTGCATCAAACAAATATAAGCATTTGCGACTGCTCGGGCCAAATATGCATCTTGGCACGTCCGTTTGAGGCAAACAAAAAGACAAATACTTAAATTTATTCAAGCTTCACTGCATCGAAACAACACTGCGGTAATGCCAGCGTGAGCAGAAGAGCATTACATGATACGAATTGAACGCATGCACAGGCCACTTGTGCATGAAACAATTATAAGCATTTGCGACTGCTCAGGCTAAATATGCATCTTGGCACGTCCGTTTCAGGCAAACAAAAGGACAAATACTAAAATATGATCAAGCTTCACTGCATCGCGAAAGCACTGCGGTAAAGCCAGCGTGAGCACAATAGCATTACTTGATACGAAATGAACGCATGCCCACGCCACTTGTGCATCAAACAAATATAAGTATTTGCGACTGCTCAGGCCAAATATGCATCTTCGCACGTCCGTTTTAGGGAGACAAAAAGACAATTACGAAAAATATATTAAGCTTCACAGGATCAAAAAAGCACTGCGGTAAAGCCAGCGTGAACAGAAGAGCATTACATGATACGAAATGAACGCATGCACAAGCCACCTGTGCATCAAACAAATATAAGCATTTGCGACTGCTCGGGCCAAATATGCATCTTGGCACGTCCGTTTCAGAGAGACAAAAAGACAATTACCAAAAGACGATTAAGCTTCACTGCATCACAAAAGCACTGTGGTAAAGCCAACATGAGCAGAAGAGCAATACATGATACGAAATCAACGCAAGCACAGGCCACTTGTGCATAAAAAAATATAGGCATTTGCGACTGCTCAGGCCAAATATGCATCTTAGCACGTCCGTTTCAGGGAGACAATAAGACAATTACGGAAAGATGCCTAAGATTCACTGCATAACGAAATTCACTGCGGTAAAGCCAGCGTGAGCAGAAAAGCATTTTATGATACGAAATGAACGCAAGAACAGGCCACTTGTGCATCAAACAAATATAAGCATTTGCGACTGCACAGGCCAAATATGCATCTTGGCATGTCCGTTTCTGGCAAACAAAAGGACAAATACTTAAATATGATCAAGCTTCACTGCATTGCAAAAACACTACGGTAAAGCCAGCGTGAGCAGAAGAGCATTACAAGATACGAATTGAACGCATGCACAGGACACTTGTGCATCAAACAAATTTAAGTATTTGCGACTGCTCAGGCCAAATATGCATCTTGGCACATCCGTTTTAGGGAGACAAAAAGACAATTACCAAAAAATTAATAAGCTTCACTGGATCGAAAAAGCACTGCGGTAAAGCCAGCGTGAACAGAAGAGTATTACATGATACGAAATGAACGCATGCACAAGCCACTTGTGCATCAAACAAATATAAGCGTTTGCGACTGCTTGGGCCCAATATGCATCTTGGCATGTCCGTTTCATGGAGACAAAAAGACAATTACCAAAACATGATTAGGCTTCACTGCATCGCGAAAGAACTGCGGTAGAGCCACCGTGAGCAGAAAAGCATTATATGATACGAAATTAACGCATGCACAGGCCACTTTTGCATCAAACAAATATAAGCATTTGCGACTGCCCAGGCCAAGTATGCATCTTGGCACGTTCGTTTCAGGCAAACAAAAGGACAAATACTTAAATATGATCAAGCTTCACTGCATCACAAAAGCACTGCGGTAAAGCCAGCTTGAGCACAAGAGCATTACATCATACGAAATGAACTCTAGCCCACGCCACTTGTGCATCAAAAAAAAGTATTTGAGACTGCTCAGGCCAATATGCATCTTGGCACGTCCATTTCAGGGAGACAAAAAGACACACACCAAAAGATGATTAAGCTTCACTGCATCGCAAAAGCACTGCGCTAAAGCCAGCGTGAGCAGAAGAGCATTACAAGATACGAAACGAACGCATGCACAGGCCACTTGTGCATCAAACAAATATAAGCATTTGCGACTGCTCAGGCCAAATATGCATCTTGGCACGTCCGTTTCAGGGAGACAAAAAGCCAGTTACCGAAAGATGACGAAGCTTCACTGCATCGCGAAATTCACTGCGGTAAAGCCAGCGTGAGCAAAAAAGCATTACATGATACGAAATGACTGCAAGAACAGGCCACTTGTGCATCAAACAAATATAAGCATTTGCGACTGCTCAGGCCAAATATGCATCTTGGCACGTCCGTTTTAGGGAGACAAAAAGACAATTACCAAAAAATATTAAGCTTCACTGGATCGAAAAAGCACTGCGGTAAAACCAGCGTGAACAGAAGAGCATTACATGATACAAAATGAACGCATGCACAAGCCACTTGTGCATCAAACAAATATAAGCATTTGCGACTGCTCGGGCCTAATATGCAACTTGGCACGTTTGTTTCAGGGAGACAAAACTACAATTACCAAAAGCTGATTAAGCTTCACTCCATCTCCAAAGCACTGCGGTAAAACCAGCATGAGCAGAAGAGCATTACATGATACGAAATGAACGCATGCACAGGCCACTTGTGCATCAAACAAATATAAGCATTTGCGACTGCTCAGGCCAAATATGCATCTTGGCACGTCCGTTTCAGGGAGACAAAAAGACAGTTACCGAAAGATGACTAAGCTTCACTGGATTGAAAAAGCACTGTGGTAAAGCCAGCGTGAACAGAAGAGCATTACATGATACGAAATGAACGCATGCACAAGCCTCTTGTGCATCAAACAAATTTAAGCATTTGCGACTGCTCGGGCCAAATACGCATCTTGGCACGTCCGTTTCAGGCAAACAAAAAGACAAATACTAAAATTTATTCAAGCTTCACTGCATCGCAAAAGCACTGCGGTAATGCCAGCGTGAGCAGAAGAGCATTACATGATACGAATTGAACGCATGCACAGGCCACTTGTGCATGAAACAATTCTAAGCATTTGCGACTGCTCAAGCTAAATATGCATCTTGGCACGTCCGTTTCAGGCAAACAAAAGGACAAATACTAAAATATGATCAAGCTTCACTGCATCGAAAAAGCACTGCGGTAAAGCCAGCTTGAGCAGAAGAGCATTACATGATACGAATTGAACGCAGGCCAAGGCCACTTGCGCATCAAACAAATATAGGCATTTGCGACTGCTCAAGCCAAATATGCATCTTGGCACGTCCGTTTCAGGCAAACAAAAGGACAAATACTTAAATATGATCAAGCTTCACTGCATCGCAAAAGTACTGCGGTTAAGCCAGCGTGAGCTAAGAGCATTACATGAAACGAAATGAACGCATGCACACGCCACTTGTGCATCAAACAAATATAAGCATTTGCGACAGCTCAGGCCAAATATGCATCTTGGCACGTCCATTTCAGAGAGACAAAAAGACAATTACGAAAAGACGATTAAGCTTCACTGCATCACGAAAGCACTGTGGTAAAGCCAACATGAGCAGAAGAGCAATACGTGATACGAAATGAACGCATGCACAAGCCACTTGTGCATCAAACAAATATCAAACAAATATGACGTGCAAGATGCATTTGCGACTGCTCTTGCCAAATATGCAAGTTGGCACGTTCGTTTCAGAGAGACAAAACTACAATTACCAAAAGCTGATTAAGCTTCACTGCATCGCCAAAGCACTGCGGTAAAACCAGCATGAGCAGAAGAGCATTCGATGATACGAAATGAACGCATACACAGGCCACCTGTGCATCAAACAAATATAAGCATTTGCGACTGCTCAGGCCAAATAACCATCTTGGCATGTCCGTCTCAGACAAACGAAAAGACAAATACTAAAATATGATCAAGCTTCACTGCATCGAAAAAGCACTGCAGTAAAGCCAGCGTGAGCAGAAGAGCATTAGATGATACGAAGTGAACGCAAGCACAGGCCACTTGCGCATCAAACAAAGATAGGCATTTGCGGCTGCTCAAGCCAATTATGCATCTTGGCACGTCCATTTCAGGCAAACAAAAGGACAAATACTTAAATTTGATCAAGCTTCACTGCATCGCAAAAGCACTGCGGTGATGCCAGCGTGAGCAGAAGAGCATTACATGATACGAAATGAACGCATGCACAGGCCACTTGTGCATCAAACAAATATAAGCATTTGCGACTGCTCAGGCCAAATATGCATCTTGGCACGTCCGTTTCAGGGAGACAAAAAGACAGTTACCGAAAGATGACTAAGCTTCACTGCATCGCGAAATTCACTGCGGTAAAGCCAGCGTGAGCAGAAAAGCATTACATGATACGAAATGAGATCAAGAAAGGCCACTTGAGCATCAAACAAATATAAGCATTTGCGACTGCACAGGCCAAATATGCATCTTGGCACGTTCGTTTCTGGCAAACAAAAGGACAAATACTTAAATATGATCAAGCTTCACTGCATTGCAAAAGCACTACGGTAAAGCCAGCGTGAGCAGAAGAGCATTACAAGATACGAAATGAACGCATGCACAGGCCACTAGGGCATGAAACAAATATAAGTATTTGCGACTGCTCAGGCCAAATATGCATCTTGGCACGTCCGTTTCAGGGAGACAAAAAGACAGTTACCAAAAAATTATTAAGCTTCACTGCATCGCGAAATTCACTGCGGTAAAGCCAGCGTGAACAGAAGAGCATTACATGATACGAAATGAACGCATGCACAAGCCACCTGTGCATCAAACAAATATAAGCATTTGCGACTGCTCGGGCCAAATATGCATCTTGGCACGTCCGTTTGAGGCAAACAAAAAGACAAATACTTAAATTTATTCAAGCTTCACTGCATCGAAACAACACTGCGGTAATGCCAGCGTGAGCAGAAGAGCATTACATGATACGAAATGAACGCATGCACAAGCCACCTGTGCATCAAACAAATATAAGCATTTGCGACTGCTCGGGCCAAATATGCATCTTGGCACGTCCGTTTCAGAGAGACAAAAAGACAATTACCAAAAGACGATTAAGCTTCACTGCATCACAAAAGCACTGTGGTAAAGCCAACATGAGCAGAAGAGCAATACATGATACGAAATCAACGCAAGCACAGGCCACTTGTGCATAAAAAAATATAGGCATTTGCGACTGCTCAGGCCAAATATGCATCTTAGCACGTCCGTTTCAGGGAGACAATAAGACAATTACGGAAAGATGCCTAAGCTTCACTGCATAACGAAATTCACTGCGGTAAAGCCAGCGTGAGCAGAAAAGCATTTTATGATACGAAATGAACGCAAGAACAGGCCACTTGTGCATCAAACAAATATAAGCATTTGCGACTGCACAGGCCAAATATGCATCTTGGCATGTCCGTTTCTGGGAAACAAAAGGACAAGTACTTAAATATGATCAAGCTTCACTGCATTGCAAAAACACTACGGTAAAGCCAGCGTGAGCAGAAGAGCATTACAAGATACGAATTGAACGCATGCACAGGCCACTTGTGCATCAAACAAATTTAAGTATTTCCGACTGCTCAGGCCAAATATGCATCTTGGCACATCCGTTTTAGGGAGACAAAAAGACAATTACCAAAAAATTATTAAGCTTCACTGGATCGAAAAAGCACTGCGGTAAAGCCAGCGTGAACAGAAGAGTATTACATGATACGAAATGAACGCATGCACAAGCCACTTGTGCATCAAACAAATATAAGCGTTTGCGACTGCTTGGGCCCAATATGCATCTTGGCATGTCCGTTTCATGGAGACAAAAAGACAATTACCAAAACATGATTAGGCTTCACTGCATCGCGAAAGCACTGCGGTAGAGCCACCGTGAGCAGAAAAGCATTATATGATACGAAATTAACGCATGCACAGGCCACTTTTGCATCAAACAAATATAAGCATTTGCGACTGCCCAGGCCAAATATACATCTTGGCACGTTCGTTTCAGGCAAACAAAAGGACAAATACTTAAATATGATCAAGCTTCACTGCATCACAAAAGCACTGCGGTAAAGCCAGCTTGAGCACAAGAGCATTACATCATACGAAATGAACTCTAGCCCACGCCACTTGTGCATCAAAAAAAAGTATTTGAGACTGCTCAGGCCAATATGCATCTTGGCACGTCCATTTCAGGGAGACAAAAAGACACACACCAAAAGATGATTAAGCTTCACTGCATCGCAAAAGCACTGCGCTAAAGCCAGCGTGAGCAGAAGAGCATTACAAGATACGAAACGAACGCATGCACACGCCACTTGTGCATCAAACAAATATAAGCATTTGCGACTGCTCAGGCCAAATATGCATCTTGGCACGTCCGTTTCAGAGAGACAAAAAGACAATTACCGAAAGATGACTAAGCTTCACTGCATTGCGAAATTCACAGCGGTAAAGCCAGCGTGAGCGGAAAAGCACTACATGATACGAAATGAACGCAAGAACAGGCCACTTGTGCATCAAACAAATATAAACATTTGCGACTGCACAGGCCAAATATGCATTTTGGCACGTCCCTTTCTGGCAAACAAAAGGACAAATACTTATATATGATCAAGCTTCACTGCATTGCAAAAGCACTGCGGTAAAGCCAGCGTGAGCAGAAGAGCATTACAACATACGAAATGAACGCATGCACAGGCCACTTGTGCATAAACAAATATAAGTATTTGCGACTGCTCAGGCCAAATATGCATCTTGGCACGTTCATTTCAGGGAGACAAAACTACAATTACCAAAAGCTGATTAGGCTTCACTGCATCGCCAAAGCACTGCGGTAAAACCAGCATGAGCAGAAGAGCATTCGATGATACGAAATGAACGCATACACAGGCCACCTGTGCATCAAACAAATATAAGCATTTGCGACTGCTCAGGCCAAATAACCATCTTGGCATGTCCGTCTCAGACAAACGAAAAGACAAATACTAAAATATGATCAAGCTTCACTGCATCGAAAAAGCACTGCAGTAAAGCCAGCGTGAGCAGAAGAGCATTAGATGATACGAAGTGAACGCAAGCACAGGCCACTTGCGCATCAAACAAAGATAGGCATTTGCGGCTGCTCAAGCCAAATATGCATCTTGGCACGTCCATTTCAGGCAAACAAAAGGACAAATACTTAAATTTGATCAAGCTTCACTGCATCGCAAAAGCACTGCGGTGATGCCAGCGTGAGCAGAAGAGCATTACATGATACGAAATGAACGCATGCACACGCCACTTGTGCATCAAACAAATATAAGCATTTGCGACTGCTCAGGCCAAATATGCATCTTGGCACGTCCGTTTCATGGAGACAAAAAAACAATTACCAAGAAATGATTAGGCTTCACTGCATTGAAAAAGCACTGCGGTAAAGCCAGCTTGAGCAGAAGAGCACTACATGATACAAAATGAACGCATGCCCAGGCCACTTGTGCATCAAACAAATATAAGCATTTGCGACTGCACTGGCCAAATATGCATCTTGGCACGCCCGCTTCAGGCAAACAAAAGGACAAATACTTAAATATGATCAAGCTTCACTGCATCACAAAAGCACTGCGAGAAAACCAGCTTGAGCAAATAGCATTCCATGATACGAAATGAACGCATGCACAGGCCACTTGTGCATCAAACAAATATAAGCATTTGCGACTGCTCAGGCCAAATATGAATCTTGGCACGTCCGTTTCATGGAGACAAAAAGACAATTACCAAAAGATGATTAAGCTTCACTGCATCGCGAAAGCACTGCGGTAAAGCCACCGTGAGCAGAAAAGCATTACATGATACGAAATTACCGCATGCACAGGCCACTTTTGCATCAAACAAATATAAGCATTCGCGACTGCTCAGGCCAAATATGCATCTTGGCACGTCCGTTTCAGGCAAACAAAAGGACAAATACTAAAATATCATCAAGCTTCACTGCATCGAAACAGCACTGCGGTAAAGCCAGCATGAGCAGAAGAGCACTACATGATACGAAACGAACGCATGCACAGGCCACTTGTGCATCAAACAAATATAAGCATTTGCGACTGCTTAGGCCAAATATGCATCTTGGCATGTCCGTCTCAGGCAAACATAAGGACCAATACTTAAATTTGATCAAGCTTCACTGCATCGCAAAAGCACTGCGGTGATGCCAGCGTGAGCAGAAGAGCATTACATGATACGAAATGAACGCATGCACACGCCACTTGTGCATCAAACAAATATAAGCATTTGCGACTGCTCAGGCCAAATATGCATCTTGGCACGTCCGTTTCAGGGAGACAAAAAGACAGTTACCGAAAGATGACTAAGCTTCACTGCATCGCGAAATTCACTGCGGTAAAGCCAGCGTGAGCAAAAAAGCATTACATGATACGAAATGACTGCAAGAACAGGCCACTTGTGCATCAAACAAATATAAGCATTTGCGACTGCTCAGGCCAAATATGCATCTTGGCACGTCCGTTTCAGGGAGACAAAAAGCCAGTTACCGAAAGATGACTAAGCTTCACTGCATCGCGAAATTCCCTGCGGTAAAGCCAGCGTGAGCAAAAAAGCATTACATGATACGAAATGACTGCAAGAACAGGCCACTTGTGCATCAAACAAATATAAGCATTTGCGACTGCTCAGGCCAAATATGCATCTTGGCACGTCCGTTTTAGGGAGACAAAAAGACAATTACCAAAAAATATTAAGCTTCACTGGATCGAAAAAGCACTGCGGTAAAACCAGCGTGAACAGAAGAGCATTACATGATACAAAATGAACGCATGCACAAGCCACTTGTGCATCAAACAAATATAAGCATTTGCGACTGCTCGGGCCTAATATGCAACTTGGCACGTTTGTTTCAGGGAGACAAAACTACAATTACCAAAAGCTGATTAAGCTTCACTCCATCTCCAAAGCACTACGGTAAAACCAGCATGAGCAGAAGAGCATTACATGATACGAAATGAACGCATGCACAGGCCACTTGTGCATCAAACAAATATAAGCATTTGCGAATGCTCAGGCCAAATATGCATCTTGGCACGTCCGTTTCAGGGAGACAAAAAGACAGACACCGAAAGATGACTAAGCTTCACTGGATTGAAAAAGCACTGTGGTAAAGCCAGCGTGAACAGAAGAGCATTACATGATACGAAATGAACGCATGCACAAGCCTCTTGTGCATCAAACAAATTTAAGCATTTGCGCCTGCTCGGGCCAAATACGCATCTTGGCACGTCCGTTTCAGGCAAACAAAAAGACAAATACTAAAATTTATTCAAGCTTCACTGCATCGCAAAAGCACTGCGGTAATGCCAGCGTGAGCAGAAGAGCATTACATGATACGAATTGAACGCATGCACAGGCCACTTGTGCATGAAACAATTCTAAGCATTTGCGACTGCTCAAGCTAAATATGCATCTTGGCACGTCCGTTTCAGGCAAACATAAGGACAAATACTAAAATATGATCAAGCTTCAGTGCATCGAAAAAGCACTGCGGTAAAGCCAGCTTGAGCAGAAGAGCATTACATGATACGAATTGAACGCAGGCCAAGGCCACTTGCGCATCAAACAAATATAGGCATTTGCGACTGCTCAAGCCAAATATGCATCTTGGCACGTCCGTTTCAGGCAAACAAAAGGACAAATACTTAAATATGATCAAGCTTCACTGCATCGCAAAAGTACTGCGGTTAAGCCAGCGTGAGCTAAGAGCATTACATGAAACGAAATGAACGCATGCACACGCCACTTGTGCATCAAACAAATATAAGCATTTGCGACTGCTCAGGCCAAATATGCATCTTGGCACGTCCGTTTCAGGGAGACAAAACTACAATTACCAAAAGCTGATTAAGCTTCACTGCATCGCCAAAGCACTGCGGTAAAACCAGCATGAGCAGAAGAGCATTCGATGATACGAAATGAACGCATACACAGGCCACCTGTGCATCAAACAAATATAAGCATTTGCGACTGCTCAGGCCAAATAACCATCTTGGCATGTCCGTCTCAGACAAACGAAAAGACAAATACTAAAATATGATCAAGCTTCACTGCATCGAAAAAGCACTGCAGTAAAGCCAGCGTGAGCAGAAGAGCATTAGATGATACGAAGTGAACGCAAGCACAGGCCACTTGCGCATCAAACAAAGATAGGCATTTGCGGCTGCTCAAGCCAAATATGCATCTTGGCACGTCCATTTCAGGCAAACAAAAGGACAAATACTTAAATTTGATCAAGCTTCACTGCATCGCAAAAGCACTGCGGTGATGCCAGCGTGAGCAGAAGAGCATTACATGATACGAAATGAACGCATGCACACGCCACTTGTGCATCAAACAAATATAAGCATTTGCGACTGCTCAGGCCAATAATGCATCTTGGCACGTCCGTTTCATGGAGACAAAAAAACAATTACCTAGAAATGATTAGGCTTCACTGCATTGAAAAAGCACTGCGGTAAAGCCAGCTTGAGCAGAAGAGCACTACATGATACAAAATGAACGCATGCCCAGGCCACTTGTGCATCAAACAAATATAAGCATTTGCGACTGCACAGGCCAAATATGCATCTTGGCACGCCCGCTTCAGGCAAACAAAAGGACAAATACTTAAATATGATCAAGCTTCACTGCATCACAAAAGCACTGCGATAAAACCAGCTTGAGCAAATAGCATTCCATGATACGAAATGAACGCATGCACAGGCCACTTGTGCATCAAACAAATATAAGCATTTGCGACTGCTCAGGCCAAATATGAATCTTGGCACGTCCGTTTCATGGAGACAAAAAGACAATTACCAAAAGATGATTAAGCTTCACTGCATCGCGAAAGCACTGCGGTAAAGCCACCGTGAGCAGAAAAGCATTACATGATACGAAATTACCGCATGCACAGGCCACTTTTGCATCAAACAAATATAAGCATTCGCGACTGCTCAGGCCAAATATGCATCTTGGCACGTCCGTTTCAGGCAAACAAAAGGACAAATACTAAAATATCATCAAGCTTCACTGCATCGAAACAGCACTGTGGTAAAGCCAGCATGAGCAGAAGAGCACTACATGATACGAAACGAACGCATGCACAGGCCACTTGTGCATCAAACAAATATAAGCATTTGCGACTGCTTAGGCCAAATATGCATCTTGGCATGTCCGTCTCAGGCAAACATAAGGACCAATACTTAAATTTGATCAAGCTTCACTGCATCGCAAAAGCACTGCGGTAATGCCAGCGTGAGCAGAAGAGCATTACATGATACGAAATGAACGCATACACAGGCCACTTGTGCATCAATCAAATATAAGCATTTGCGACTGCTCATGCCAAATATGCATCTTGACATGTCCGTTTCAGGGAGACAAAAAAACAATTACCAAGAGATGATTAGGCTTCACTGCATTGCGAAAGAACTGCAGTAAACTAGCGTGAGAACAAGAGCATTACTTAATACGAAATGAACGCATGCCCACGCCACTTGTGCATCAAACAAATATAAGCATTTGCGACTGCACAGGCCAAATATGCATCTTGGCACGTCTGTTTCTGGCAAACAAAACGACAAATACTTAAATATGATCAAGCTTCACTGCATCGCGAAATTCACTGCGGTAAAGCCAGCGTGAGCAAAAAAGCATTACATGGTACGAAATGAACGCATGCACAAGCCACTTGTGCATCAAACAAATATAAGCATTTGCGACTGCTCGGGCCAAATATGCATCTTGGCACGTTCGTTTCAGGGAGACAAAACTACAATTACCAAAAGCTGATTAAGCTTCACTGCATCGCGAAATTCACTGCGGTAAAGCCAGCGTGAGCAGAAAAGCATTACATGATACGAAATGAACGCAAGAACAGGCCACTTGTGCATCAAACAAATAAAAGCATTCGCGACTGCACAGGCCAAATATGCATCTTGGCACGTCCGTTTCTGGCAAACAAAAGGACAAATACTTAAATATGATCAAGCTTCACTGCATTGCAAAAACACTACGGTAAAGCAAGCGTGAGCAGAAGAGCATTACAAGATACGAAATGAACGCATGTACAGGCCACTTTTGCATCAAACAAATATAAGTATTTGCGACTGCTCAGGCCAAATATGCATCTTGGCACATCCGTTTTAGGGAGACAAAAAGACAATTACCAAAAAATTATTAAGCTTCACTGGATCGAAAAAGCACTGCGGTAAAGCCAGCGTGAACAGAAGAGCATTACATGATACGAAATTAACGCATGCACAGGCCACTTTTGCATCAAACAAATATAAGCATTTGCGACTGCTCAGGCCAAATATGCATCTTGGCACGTCCGTTTCCGGCAAACAAAAGACAAATACTAAAATATGATCAAGCTTCACTGCATCAAAAAAGCACCGCGGTAAAGCCAGCATGAGCAGAAGAGCACTACATGATACGAAATGAACGCATGCCCAGGCCACTTGTGCATCAAACAAATATATTCATTTGCGACTGCTCAGGCCAAATATGCATCTCTGCACGTCCGTTTCGGGCAAACAAAAGGACAAATACTTAAATGTGTTCATGCTTCACTGCATCGCAAAAGCACTGCGGTAAAGCCAGCGTGAGCAGAAGAGCATTACATGTTATGAAATGAACGCATGCACAGGCCACTTGTGCATCAATCAAATATAAGCATTTGCGACTGCTCAGGCCAAATATGCATCTTAACATGTCGGTTTCAGGGAGACAAAAAAACAATTACCAAGAGATGATTAGGCTTCATTGCATTGCGAAAGCACTGCAGTAAAGCTAGCGTGAGATCAAGAGCATTACTTAATACGAAATGAACGCATGCCCACGCCACTTGTGCATCAAAAAATTTAAGTATTTGCGACTGCTCAGGCCAAATACGCATCTTGGCACTTCCGTTTCAGGCAAACAAAAGGACAATTACTAAAATATGATCAAGCTTCACACCATCAAAAAACCACTGCGCTAAAGCCAGCATGACCAGAAGAGCACTAGATGATACAAAACGAACGCATGCCCAGGCCACTTGTGCATCAAATATAAGCATTTGCGACTGCACAGGCCAAATATGCGTCTTGGCACGTCCGCTTCAGGCAAACAAAAGGACAAATATGATACGAAATGAACGCATGCCCAGGCCACTTGTGCATCAAACAAATATATTCATTTGCGACTGCTCAGGCCAAATATGCATCTCTGCACGTCCGTTTCGGGCAAACAAAAGGACAAATACTTAAATATGTTCATGCTTCACTGCATCGCAAAAGCACTGCGGTAAAGCCAGCGTGAGCAGAAGAGCATTACATGTTATGAAATGAACGCATGCACAGGCCACTTGTGCATCAATCAAATATAAGCATTTGCGACTGCTCAGGCCAAATATGCATCTTAACATGTCGGTTTCAGGGAGACAAAAAAACAATTACCAAGAGATGATTAGGCTTCACTGCATTGCGAAAGCACTGCAGTAAAGCTAGCGTGAGATCAAGAGCATTACTTAATACGAAATGAACGCATGCCCACGCCACTTGTGCATCAAAAAAATATAAGTATTTGCGACTGCTCAGGCCAAATACGCATCTTGGCACTTCCGTTTCAGGCAAACAAATGGACAATTACTAAAATATGATCAAGCTTCACACCATCAAAAAACCACTGCGCTAAAGCCAGCATGACCAGAAGAGCACTACATGATACAAAATGAACGCATGCCCAGGCCACTTGTGCATCAAATATAAGCATTTGCGACTGCACAGGCCAAATATGCGTCTTGGCACGTCCGTTTCAGGCAAACAAAAGGACAAATACTAAAATATGATTAGGCTTCACTGCATCACGAAAGCACTGCGGTAAAGCCAGCTTGAGCACAAGAGCATTACATCATACGAAATGTACTCTAGCCCACGCCACTTGTGCATCAAAAAAAAGTATTTGAGACTGCTCAGGCCAATATGCATCTTGGCACGTCCATTTCAGGGAGACAAAAAGACACACACCAAAAGATGATTAAGCTTCACTGCATCGCAAAAGCACTGCGCTAAAGCCAGCGTGAGCAGAAGAGCATTACAAGATACGAAACGAACGCATGCACAGGCCACTTGTGCATCAAACAAATATAAGCATTTGCGACTGCTCAGGCCAAATATGCATCTTGGCACGTCCGTTTCAGAGAGACAAAAAGACAATTACCGAAAGATGACTAAGCTTCACTGCATTGCGAAATTCACAGCGGTAAAGCCAGCGTGAGCGGAAAAGCACTACATGATACGAAATGAACGCAAGAACAGGCCACTTGTGCATCAAACAAATATAAACATTTGCGACTGCACAGGCCAAATATGCATTTTGGCACGTCCCTTTCTGGCAAACAAAAGGACAAATACTTATATATGATCAAGCTTCACTGCATTGCAAAAGCACTGCGGTAAAGCCAGCGTGAGCAGAAGAGCATTACAACATACGAAATGAACGCATGCACAGGCCACTTGTGCATAAACAAATATAAGTATTTGCGACTGCTCAGGCCAAATATGCATCTTGGCACGTTCATTTCAGGGAGACAAAACTACAATTACCAAAAGCTGATTAGGCTTCACTGCATCGCCAAAGCACTGCGGTAAAACCAGCATGAGCAGAAGAGCATTCGATGATACGAAATGAACGCATACACAGGCCACCTGTGCATCAAACAAATATAAGCATTTGCGACTGCTCAGGCCAAATAACCATCTTGGCATGTCCGTCTCAGACAAACGAAAAGACAAATACTAAAATATGATCAAGCTTCACTGCATCGAAAAAGCACTGCAGTAAAGCCAGCGTGAGCAGAAGAGCATTAGATGATACGAAGTGAACGCAAGCACAGGCCACTTGCGCATCAAACAAAGATAGGCATTTGCGGCTGCTCAAGCCAAATATGCATCTTGGCACGTCCATTTCAGGCAAACAAAAGGACAAATACTTAAATTTGATCAAGCTTCACTGCATCGCAAAAGCACTGCGGTGATGCCAGCGTGAGCAGAAGAGCATTACATGATACGAAATGAACGCATGCACACGCCACTTGTGCATCAAACAAATATAAGCATTTGCGACTGCTCAGGCCAAATATGCATCTTGGCACGTCCGTTTCATGGAGACAAAAAAACAATTACCAAGAAATGATTAGGCTTCACTGCATTGAAAAAGCACTGCGGTAAAGCCAGCTTGAGCAGAAGAGCACTACATGATACAAAATGAACGCATGCCCAGGCCACTTGTGCATCAAACAAATATAAGCATTTGCGACTGCACTGGCCAAATATGCATCTTGGCACGCCCGCTTCAGGCAAACAAAAGGACAAATACTTAAATATGATCAAGCTTCACTGCATCACAAAAGAACTGCGAGAAAACCAGCTTGAGCAAATAGCATTCCATGATACGAAATGAACGCATGCACAGGCCACTTGTGCATCAAACAAATATAAGCATTTGCGACTGCTCAGGCCAAATATGAATCTTGGCACGTCCGTTTCATGGAGACAAAAAGACAATTACCAAAAGATGATTAAGCTTCACTGCATCGCGAAAGCACTGCGGTAAAGCCACCGTGAGCAGAAAAGCATTACATGATACGAAATTACCGCATGCACAGGCCACTTTTGCATCAAACAAATATAAGCATTCGCGACTGCTCAGGCCAAATATGCATCTTGGCACGTCCGTTTCAGGCAAACAAAAGGACAAATACTAAAATATCATCAAGCTTCACTGCATCGAAACAGCACTGCGGTAAAGCCAGCATGAGCAGAAGAGCACTACATGATACGAAACGAACGCATGCACAGGCCACTTGTGCATCAAACAAATATAAGCATTTGCGACTGCTTAGGCCAAATATGCATCTTGGCATGTCCGTCTCAGGCAAACATAAGGACCAATACTTAAATTTGATCAAGCTTCACTGCATCGCAAAAGCACTGCGGTGATGCCAGCGTGAGCAGAAGAGCATTACATGATACGAAATGAACGCATGCACACGCCACTTGTGCATCAAACAAATATAAGCATTTGCGACTGCTCAGGCCAAATATGCATCTTGGCACGTCCGTTTCAGGGAGACAAAAAGACAGTTACCGAAAGATGACTAAGCTTCACTGCATCGCGAAATTCACTGCGGTAAAGCCAGCGTGAGCAAAAAAGCATTACATGATACGAAATGACTGCAAGAACAGGCCACTTGTGCATCAAACAAATATAAGCATTTGCGACTGCTCAGGCCAAATATGCATCTTGGCACGTCCGTTTCAGGGAGACAAAAAGCCAGTTACCGAAAGATGACTAAGCTTCACTGCATCGCGAAATTCACTGCGGTAAAGCCAGCGTGAGCAAAAAAGCATTACATGATACGAAATGACTGCAAGAACAGGCCACTTGTGCATCAAACAAATATAAGCATTTGCGACTGCTCAGGCCAAATATGCATCTTGGCACGTCCGTTTTAGGGAGACAAAAAGACAATTACCAAAAAATATTAAGCTTCACTGGATCGAAAAAGCACTGCGGTAAAACCAGCGTGAACAGAAGAGCATTACATGATACAAAATGAACGCATGCACAAGCCACTTGTGCATCAAACAAATATAAGCATTTGCGACTGCTCGGGCCTAATATGCAACTTGGCACGTTTGTTTCAGGGAGACAAAACTACAATTACCAAAAGCTGATTAAGCTTCACTCCATCTCCAAAGCACTACGGTAAAACCAGCATGAGCAGAAGAGCATTACATGATACGAAATGAACGCATGCACAGGCCACTTGTGCATCAAACAAATATAAGCATTTGCGACTGCTCAGGCCAAATATGCATCTTGGCACGTCCGTTTCAGGGAGACAAAAAGACAGACACCGAAAGATGACTAAGCTTCACTGGATTGAAAAAGCACTGTGGTAAAGCCAGCGTGAACAGAAGAGCATTACATGATACGAAATGAACGCATGCACAAGCCTCTTGTGCATCAAACAAATTTAAGCATTTGCGCCTGCTCGGGCCAAATACGCATCTTGGCACGTCCGTTTCAGGCAAACAAAAAGACAAATACTAAAATTTATTCAAGCTTCACTGCATCGCAAAAGCACTGCGGTAATGCCAGCGTGAGCAGAAGAGCATTACATGATACGAATTGAACGCATGCACAGGCCACTTGTGCATGAAACAATTCTAAGCATTTGCGACTGCTCAAGCTAAATATGCATCTTGGCACGTCCGTTTCAGGCAAACATAAGGACAAATACTAAAATATGATCAAGCTTCAGTGCATCGAAAAAGCACTGCGGTAAAGCCAGCTTGAGCAGAAGAGCATTACATGATACGAATTGAACGCAGGCCAAGGCCACTTGCGCATCAAACAAATATAGGCATTTGCGACTGCTCAAGCCAAATATGCATCTTGGCACGTCCGTTTCAGGCAAACAAAAGGACAAATACTTAAATATGATCAAGCTTCACTGCATCGCAAAAGTACTGCGGTTAAGCCAGCGTGAGCTAAGAGCATTACATGAAACGAAATGAACGCATGCACACGCCACTTGTGCATCAAACAAATATAAGCATTTGCGACTGCTCAGGCCAAATATGCATCTTGGCACGTCCGTTTCAGGGAGACAAAACTACAATTACCAAAAGCTGATTAAGCTTCACTGCATTGCCAAAGCACTGCGGTAAAACCAGCATGAGCAGAAGAGCATTCGATGATACGAAATGAACGCATACACAGGCCACCTGTGCATCAAACAAATATAAGCATTTGCGACTGCTCAGGCCAAATAACCATCTTGGCATGTCCGTCTCAGACAAACGAAAAGACAAATACTAAAATATGATCAAGCTTCACTGCATCGAAAAAGCACTGCAGTAAAGCCAGCGTGAGCAGAAGAGCATTAGATGATACGAAGTGAACGCAAGCACAGGCCACTTGCGCATCAAACAAAGATAGGCATTTGCGGCTGCTCAAGCCAAATATGCATCTTGGCACGTCCATTTCAGGCAAACAAAAGGACAAATACTTAAATTTGATCAAGCTTCACTGCATCGCAAAAGCACTGCGGTGATGCCAGCGTGAGCAGAAGAGCATTACATGATACGAAATGAACGCATGCACACGCCACTTGTGCATCAAACAAATATAAGCATTTGCGACTGCTCAGGCCAATAATGCATCTTGGCACGTCCGTTTCATGGAGACAAAAAAACAATTACCTAGAAATGATTAGGCTTCACTGCATTGAAAAAGCACTGCGGTAAAGCCAGCTTGAGCAGAAGAGCACTACATGATACAAAATGAACGCATGCCCAGGCCACTTGTGCATCAAACAAATATAAGCATTTGCGACTGCACAGGCCAAATATGCATCTTGGCACGCCCGCTTCAGGCAAACAAAAGGACAAATACTTAAATATGATCAAGCTTCACTGCATCACAAAAGCACTGCGATAAAACCAGCTTGAGCAAATAGCATTCCATGATACGAAATGAACGCATGCACAGGCCACTTGTGCATCAAACAAATATAAGCATTTGCGACTGCTCAGGCCAAATATGAATCTTGGCACGTCCGTTTCATGGAGACAAAAAGACAATTACCAAAAGATGATTAAGCTTCACTGCATCGCGAAAGCACTGCGGTAAAGCCACCGTGAGCAGAAAAGCATTACATGATACGAAATTACCGCATGCACAGGCCACTTTTGCATCAAACAAATATAAGCATTCGCGACTGCTCAGGCCAAATATGCATCTTGGCACGTCCGTTTCAGGCAAACAAAAGGACAAATACTAAAATATCATCAAGCTTCACTGCATCGAAACAGCACTGTGGTAAAGCCAGCATGAGCAGAAGAGCACTACATGATACGAAACGAACGCATGCACAGGCCACTTGTGCATCAAACAAATATAAGCATTTGCGACTGCTTAGGCCAAATATGCATCTTGGCATGTCCGTCTCAGGCAAACATAAGGACCAATACTTAAATTTGATCAAGCTTCACTGCATCGCAAAAGCACTGCGGTAATGCCAGCGTGAGCAGAAGAGCATTACATGATACGAAATGAACGCATACACAGGCCACTTGTGCATCAATCAAATATAAGCATTTGCGACTGCTCATGCCAAATATGCATCTTGACATGTCCGTTTCAGGGAGACAAAAAAAGAATTACCAAGAGATGATTAGGCTTCACTGCATTGCGAAAGAACTGCAGTAAACTAGCGTGAGAACAAGAGCATTACTTAATACGAAATGAACGCATGCCCACGCCACTTGTGCATCAAACAAATATAAGCATTTGCGACTGCACAGGCCAAATATGCATCTTGGCACGTCTGTTTCTGGCAAACAAAACGACAAATACTTAAATATGATCAAGCTTCACTGCATTGCAAAAGCACTGTGGAAAAGCCAGCGTTAGCAAAAGAGCATTACAAGATACGAAATGAACGCATGCACAGGCCATTTGTGCATCAAACAAATATAAGCATTTGCGACTGCTCAGGCCAAATATGCATCTTGGCACGTCCGTTTCAGGGAGACAAAAAGACAGTTACCGAAAGATGACTAAGCTTCACTGCATCGCGAAATTCACTGCGGTAAAGCCAGCGTGAGCAAAAAAGCATTACATGATACGAAATGAACGCATGCACAAGCCACTTGTGCATCAAACAAATATAAGCATTTGCGACTGCTCGGGCCAAATATGCAAGTTGGCACGTTCGTTTCAGGGAGACAAAACTACAATTACCAAAAGCTGATTAAGCTTCACTGCATCGCGAAATTCACTGCGGTAAAGCCAGCGTGAGCAGAAAAGCATTACATGATACGAAATGAACGCAAGAACAGGCCACTTGTGCATCAAACAAATAAAAGCATTCGCGACTGCACAGGCCAAATATGCATCTTGGCACGTCCGTTTCTGGCAAACAAAAGGACAAATACTTAAATATGATCAAGCTTCACTGCATTGCAAAAACACTACGGTAAAGCAAGCGTGAGCAGAAGAGCATTACAAGATACGAAATGAACGCATGTACAGGCCACTTTTGCATCAAACAAATATAAGTATTTGCGACTGCTCAGGCCAAATATGCATCTTGGCACATCCGTTTTAGGGAGACAAAAAGACAATTACCAAAAAATTATTAAGCTTCACTGGATCGAAAAAGCACTGCGGTAAAGCCAGCGTGAACAGAAGAGCATTACATGATACGAAATTAACGCATGCACAGGCCACTTTTGCATCAAACAAATATAAGCATTTGCGACTGCTCAGGCCAAATATGCATCTTGGCACGTCCGTTTCCGGCAAACAAAAGACAAATACTAAAATATGATCAAGCTTCACTGCATCAAAAAAGCACCGCGGTAAAGCCAGCATGAGCAGAAGAGCACTACATGATACGAAATGAACGCATGCCCAGGCCACTTGTGCATCAAACAAATATATTCATTTGCGACTGCTCAGGCCAAATATGCATCTCTGCACGTCCGTTTCGGGCAAACAAAAGGACAAATACTTAAATGTGTTCATGCTTCACTGCATCGCAAAAGCACTGCGGTAAAGCCAGCGTGAGCAGAAGAGCATTACATGTTATGAAATGAACGCATGCACAGGCCACTTGTGCATCAATCAAATATAAGCATTTGCGACTGCTCAGGCCAAATATGCATCTTAACATGTCGGTTTCAGGGAGACAAAAAAACAATTACCAAGAGATGATTAGGCTTCATTGCATTGCGAAAGCACTGCAGTAAAGCTAGCGTGAGATCAAGAGCATTACTTAATACGAAATGAACGCATGCCCACGCCACTTGTGCATCAAAAAATTTAAGTATTTGCGACTGCTCAGGCCAAATACGCATCTTGGCACTTCCGTTTCAGGCAAACAAAAGGACAATTACTAAAATATGATCAAGCTTCACACCATCAAAAAACCACTGCGCTAAAGCCAGCATGACCAGAAGAGCACTAGATGATACAAAACGAACGCATGCCCAGGCCACTTGTGCATCAAATATAAGCATTTGCGACTGCACAGGCCAAATATGCGTCTTGGCACGTCCGCTTCAGGCAAACAAAAGGACAAATATGATACGAAATGAACGCATGCCCAGGCCACTTGTGCATCAAACAAATATATTCATTTGCGACTGCTCAGGCCAAATATGCATCTCTGCACGTCCGTTTCGGGCAAACAAAAGGACAAATACTTAAATATGTTCATGCTTCACTGCATCGCAAAAGCACTGCGGTAAAGCCAGCGTGAGCAGAAGAGCATTACATGTTATGAAATGAACGCATGCACAGGCCACTTGTGCATCAATCAAATATAAGCATTTGCGACTGCTCAGGCCAAATATGCATCTTAACATGTCGGTTTCAGGGAGACAAAAAAACAATTACCAAGAGATGATTAGGCTTCACTGCATTGCGAAAGCACTGCAGTAAAGCTAGCGTGAGATCAAGAGCATTACTTAATACGAAATGAACGCATGCCCACGCCACTTGTGCATCAAAAAAATATAAGTATTTGCGACTGCTCAGGCCAAATACGCATCTTGGCACTTCCGTTTCAGGCAAACAAATGGACAATTACTAAAATATGATCAAGCTTCACACCATCAAAAAACCACTGCGCTAAAGCCAGCATGACCAGAAGAGCACTACATGATACAAAATGAACGCATGCCCAGGCCACTTGTGCATCAAATATAAGCATTTGCGACTGCACAGGCCAAATATGCGTCTTGGCACGTCCGTTTCAGGCAAACAAAAGGACAAATACTAAAATATGATTAGGCTTCACTGCATCACGAAAGCACTGCGGTAAAGCCAGCTTGAGCACAAGAGCATTACATCATACGAAATGTACTCTAGCCCACGCCACTTGTGCATCAAAAAAAAGTATTTGAGACTGCTCAGGCCAATATGCATCTTGGCACGTCCATTTCAGGGAGACAAAAAGACACACACCAAAAGATGATTAAGCTTCACTGCATCGCAAAAGCACTGCGCTAAAGCCAGCGTGAGCAGAAGAGCATTACAAGATACGAAACGAACGCATGCACAGGCCACTTGTGCATCAAACAAATATAAGCATTTGCGACTGCTCAGGCCAAATATGCATCTTGGCACGTCCGTTTCAGAGAGACAAAAAGACAATTACCGAAAGATGACTAAGCTTCACTGCATTGCGAAATTCACAGCGGTAAAGCCAGCGTGAGCGGAAAAGCACTACATGATACGAAATGAACGCAAGAACAGGCCACTTGTGCATCAAACAAATATAAACATTTGCGACTGCACAGGCCAAATATGCATTTTGGCACGTCCCTTTCTGGCAAACAAAAGGACAAATACTTATATATGATCAAGCTTCACTGCATTGCAAAAGCACTGCGGTAAAGCCAGCGTGAGCAGAAGAGCATTACAACATACGAAATGAACGCATGCACAGGCCACTTGTGCATAAACAAATATAAGTATTTGCGACTGCTCAGGCCAAATATGCATCTTGGCACGTTCATTTCAGGGAGACAAAACTACAATTACCAAAAGCTGATTAGGCTTCACTGCATCGCCAAAGCACTGCGGTAAAACCAGCATGAGCAGAAGAGCATTCGATGATACGAAATGAACGCATACACAGGCCACCTGTGCATCAAACAAATATAAGCATTTGCGACTGCTCAGGCCAAATAACCATCTTGGCATGTCCGTCTCAGACAAACGAAAAGACAAATACTAAAATATGATCAAGCTTCACTGCATCGAAAAAGCACTGCAGTAAAGCCAGCGTGAGCAGAAGAGCATTAGATGATACGAAGTGAACGCAAGCACAGGCCACTTGCGCATCAAACAAAGATAGGCATTTGCGGCTGCTCAAGCCAAATATGCATCTTGGCACGTCCATTTCAGGCAAACAAAAGGACAAATACTTAAATTTGATCAAGCTTCACTGCATCGCAAAAGCACTGCGGTGATGCCAGCGTGAGCAGAAGAGCATTACATGATACGAAATGAACGCATGCACACGCCACTTGTGCATCAAACAAATATAAGCATTTGCGACTGCTCAGGCCAAATATGCATCTTGGCACGTCCGTTTCATGGAGACAAAAAAACAATTACCAAGAAATGTTTAGGCTTCACTGCATTGAAAAAGCACTGCGGTAAAGCCAGCTTGAGCAGAAGAGCACTACATGATACAAAATGAACGCATGCCCAGGCCACTTGTGCATCAAACAAATATAAGCATTTGCGACTGCACTGGCCAAATATGCATCTTGGCACGCCCGCTTCAGGCAAACAAAAGGACAAATACTTAAATATGATCAAGCTTCACTGCATCACAAAAGCACTGCGAGAAAACCAGCTTGAGCAAATAGCATTCCATGATACGAAATGAACGCATGCACAGGCCACTTGTGCATCAAACAAATATAAGCATTTGCGACTGCTCAGGCCAAATATGAATCTTGGCACGTCCGTTTCATGGAGACAAAAAGACAATTACCAAAAGATGATCAAGCTTCACTGCATCGCGAAAGCACTGCGAGAAAACCAGCTTGAGCAAATAGCATTCCATGATACGAAATGAACGCATGCACAGGCCACTTGTGCATCAAACAAATATGAGCATTTGCGACTGCTCAGGCCAAATATGAATCTTGGCACGTCCGTTTCATGGAGACAAAAAGACAATTACCAAAAGATGATTAAGCTTCACTGCATCGCGAAAGCACTGCGGTAAAGCCACCGTGAGCAGAAAAGCATTACATGATACGAAATTACCGCATGCACAGGCCACTTTTGCATCAAACAAATATAAGCATTCGCGACTGCTCAGGCCAAATATGCATCTTGGCACGTCCGTTTCAGGCAAACAAAAGGACAAATACTAAAATATCATCAAGCTTCACTGCATCGAAACAGCACTGCGGTAAAGCCAGCATGAGCAGAAGAGCACTACATGATACGAAACGAACGCATGCACAGGCCACTTGTGCATCAAACAAATATAAGCATTTGCGACTGCTTAGGCCAAATATGCATCTTGGCATGTCCGTCTCAGGCAAACATAAGGACCAATACTTAAATTTGATCAAGCTTCACTGCATCGCAAAAGCACTGCGGTGATGCCAGCGTGAGCAGAAGAGCATTACATGATACGAAATGAACGCATGCACACGCCACTTGTGCATCAAACAAATATAAGCATTTGCGACTGCTCAGGCCAAATATGCATCTTGGCACGTCCGTTTCAGGGAGACAAAAAGACAGTTACCGAAAGATGACTAAGCTTCACTGCATCGCGAAATTCACTGCGGTAAAGCCAGCGTGAGCAAAAAAGCATTACATGATACGAAATGACTGCAAGAACAGGCCACTTGTGCATCAAACAAATATAAGCATTTGCGACTGCTCAGGCCAAATATGCATCTTGGCACGTCCGTTTCAGGGAGACAAAAAGCCAGTTACCGAAAGATGACTAAGCTTCACTGCATCGCGAAATTAACTGCGGTAAAGCCAGCGTGAGCAAAAAAGCATTACATGATACGAAATGACTGCAAGAACAGGCCACTTGTGCATCAAACAAATATAAGCATTTGCGACTGCTCAGGCCAAATATGCATCTTGGCACGTCCGTTTTAGGGAGACAAAAAGACAATTACCAAAAAATATTAAGCTTCACTGGATCGAAAAAGCACTGCGGTAAAACCAGCGTGAACAGAAGAGCATTACATGATACAAAATGAACGCATGCACAAGCCACTTGTGCATCAAACAAATATAAGCATTTGCGACTGCTCGGGCCTAATATGCAACTTGGCACGTTTGTTTCAGGGAGACAAAACTACAATTACCAAAAGCTGATTAAGCTTCACTTCATCTCCAAAGCAGTACGGTAAAACCAGCATGAGCAGAAGAGCATTACATGATACGAAATGAACGCATGCACAGGCCACTTGTGCATCAAACAAATATAAGTATTTGCGACTGCTCAGGCCAAATATGCATCTTGGCACGTCCGTTTCAGGGAGACAAAAAGACAGTTACCGAAAGATGACTAAGCTTCACTGGATTGAAAAAGCACTGTGGTAAAGCCAGCGTGAACAGAAGAGCATTACATGATACGAAATGAACGCATGCACAAGCCTCTTGTGCATCAAACAAATTTAAGCATTTGCGACTGCTCGGGCCAAATACGCATCTTGGCACGTCCGTTTCAGGCAAACAAAAAGACAAATACTAAAATTTATTCAAGCTTCACTGCATCGCAAAAGCACTGCGGTAATGCCAGCGTGAGCAGAAGAGCATTACATGATACGAATTGAACGCATGCACAGGCCACTTGTGCATGAAACAATTCTAAGCATTTGCGACTGCTCAAGCTAAATATGCATCTTGGCACGTCCGTTTCAGGCAAACATAAGGACAAATACTAAAATATGATCAAGCTTCAGTGCATCGAAAAAGCACTGCGGTAAAGCCAGCTTGAGCAGAAGAGCATTACATGATACGAATTGAACGCAGGCCAAGGCCACCTGCGCATCAAACAAATATAGGCATTTGCGACTGCTCAAGCCAAATATGCATCTTGGCACGTCCGTTTCAGGCAAACAAAAGGACAAATACTTAAATATGATCAAGCTTCACTGCATCGCAAAAGTACTGCGGTTAAGCCAGCGTGAGCTAAGAGCATTACATGAAACGAAATGAACGCATGCACACGCCACTTGTGCATCAAACAAATATAAGCATTTGCGACTGCTCAGGCCAAATATGCATCTTGGCACGTCCGTTTCAGGGAGACAAAACTACAATTACCAAAAGCTGATTAAGCTTCACTGCATCGCCAAAGCACTGCGGTAAAACCAGCATGAGCAGAAGAGCATTCGATGATACGAAATGAACGCATACACAGGCCACCTGTGCATCAAACAAATATAAGCATTTGCGACTGCTCAGGCCAAATAACCATCTTGGCATGTCCGTCTCAGACAAACGAAAAGACAAATACTAAAATATGATCAAGCTTCACTGCATCGAAAAAGCACTGCAGTAAAGCCAGCGTGAGCAGAAGAGCATTAGATGATACGAAGTGAACGCAAGCACAGGCCACCTGTGCATCAAACAAATATAAGCATTTGCGACTGCTCGGGCCAAATATGCATCTTGGCACGTCCGTTTGAGGCAAACAAAAAGACAAATAGTTAAATTTATTCAAGCTTCACTGCATCGAAACAACACTGCGGTAATGCCAGCGTGAGCAGAAGAGCATTACATGATACGAATTGAACGCATGCACAGGCCACTTGTGCATGAAACATTTATAAGCATTTGCGACTGCTCAGGCTAAATATGCATCTTGGCACGTCCGTTTCAGGCAAACAAAAGGACAAATACTAAAATATGATCAAGCTTCACTGCATCGCGAAAGCACTGCGGTAAAGCCAGCGTGAGCACAATAGCATTACTTGATACGAAATGAACGCATGCCCACGCCACTTGTGCATCAAACAAATATAAGTATTTGCGACTGCTCAGGCCAAATATGCATCTTCGCACGTCCGTTTTAGGGAGACAAAAAGACAATTACGAAAAATATATTAAGCTTCACAGGATCAAAAAAGCACTGCGGTAAAGCCAGCGTGAACAGAAGAGCATTACATGATACGAAATGAACGCATGCACAGGCCACCTGTGCATCAAACAAATATAGGCATTTGCGACTGCTCAGGCCAAATATGCATCTTGGCACGTCCGTTTCAGAGAGACAAAAAGACAATTACCAAAAGACGATTAAGCTTCACTGCATCACAAAAGCACTGTGGTAAAGCCAACATGAGCAGAAGAGCAATACATGATACGAAATCAACGCAAGCACAGGCCACTTGTGCATAAAAAAATATAGGCATTTGCGACTGCTCAGGCCAAATATGCATCTTAGCACGTCCGTTTCAGGGAGACAATAAGACAATTACGGAAAGATGCCTAAGCTTCACTGCATAACGAAATTCACTGCGGTAAAGCCAGCGTGAGCAGAAAAGCATTTTATGATACGAAATGAACGCAAGAACAGGCCACTTGTGCATCAAACAAATATAAGCATTTGCGACTGCACAGGCCAAATATGCATTTTGGCACGTCCCTTTCTGGCAAACAAAAGGACAAATACTTATATATGATCAAGCTTCACTGCATTGCAAAAGCACTGCGGTAAAGCCAGCGTGAGCAGAAGAGCATTACAACATACGAAATGAACGCATGCACAGGCCACTTGTGCATAAACAAATATAAGTATTTGCGACTGCTCAGGCCAAATATGCATCTTGGCACGTTCATTTCAGGGAGACAAAACTACAATTACCAAAAGCTGATTAGGCTTCACTGCATCGCCAAAGCACTGCGGTAAAACCAGCATGAGCAGAAGAGCATTCGATGATACGAAATGAACGCATACACAGGCCACCTGTGCATCAAACAAATATAAGCATTTGCGACAGCTCAGGCCAAATAACCATCTTGGCATGTCCGTCTCAGACAAACGAAAAGACAAATACTAAAATATGATCAAGCTTCACTGCATCGAAAAAGCACTGCAGTAAAGCCAGCGTGAGCAGAAGAGCATTAGATGATACGAAGTGAACGCAAGCACAGGCCACTTGCGCATCAAACAAAGATAGGCATTTGCGGCTGCTCAAGCCAAATATGCATCTTGGCACGTCCATTTCAGGCAAACAAAAGGACAAATACTTAAATTTGATCAAGCTTCACTGCATCGCAAAAGCACTGCGGTGATGCCAGCGTGAGCAGAAGAGCATTACATGATACGAAATGAACGCATGCACACGCCACTTGTGCATCAAACAAATATAAGCATTTGCGACTGCTCAGGCCAAATATGCATCTTGGCACGTCCGTTTCATGGAGACAAAAAAACAATTACCAAGAAATGATTAGGCTTCACTGCATTGAAAAAGCACTGCGGTAAAGCCAGCTTGAGCAGAAGAGCACTACATGATACAAAATGAACGCATGCCCAGGCCACTTGTGCATCAAACAAATATAAGCATTTGCGACTGCACTGGCCAAATATGCATCTTGGCACGCCCGCTTCAGGCAAACAAAAGGACAAATACTTAAATATGATCAAGCTTCACTGCATCACAAAAGCACTGCGAGAAAACCAGCTTGAGCAAATAGCATTCCATGATACGAAATGAACGCATGCACAGGCCACTTGTGCATCAAACAAATATAAGCATTTGCGACTGCTCAGGCCAAATATGAATCTTGGCACGTCCGTTTCATGGAGACAAAAAGACAATTACCAAAAGATGATTAAGCTTCACTGCATCGCGAAAGCACTGCGGTAAAGCCACCGTGAGCAGAAAAGCATTACATGATACGAAATTACCGCATGCACAGGCCACTTTTGCATCAAACAAATATAAGCATTCGCGACTGCTCAGGCCAAATATGCATCTTGGCACGTCCGTTTCAGGCAAACAAAAGGACAAATACTAAAATATCATCAAGCTTCACTGCATCGAAACAGCACTGCGGTAAAGCCAGCATGAGCAGAAGAGCACTACATGATACGAAACGAACGCATGCACAGGCCACTTGTGCATCAAACAAATATAAGCATTTGCGACTGCTTAGGCCAAATATGCATCTTGGCATGTCCGTCTCAGGCAAACATAAGGACCAATACTTAAATTTGATCAAGCTTCACTGCATCGCAAAAGCACTGCGGTGATGCCAGCGTGAGCAGAAGAGCATTACATGATACGAAATGAACGCATGCACACGCCACTTGTGCATCAAACAAATATAAGCATTTGCGACTGCTCAGGCCAAATATGCATCTTGGCACGTCCGTTTCAGGGAGACAAAAAGACAGTTACCGAAAGATGACTAAGCTTCACTGCATCGCGAAATTCACTGCGGTAAAGCCAGCGTGAGCAAAAAAGCATTACATGATACGAAATGACTGCAAGAACAGGCCACTTGTGCATCAAACAAATATAAGCATTTGCGACTGCTCAGGCCAAATATGCATCTTGGCACGTCCGTTTTAGGGAGACAAAAAGACAATTACCAAAAAATATTAAGCTTCACTGGATCGAAAAAGCACTGCGGTAAAACCAGCGTGAACAGAAGAGCATTACATGATACAAAATGAACGCATGCACAAGCCACTTGTGCATCAAACAAATATAAGCATTTGCGACTGCTCGGGCCTAATATGCAACTTGGCACGTTTGTTTCAGGGAGACAAAACTACAATTACCAAAAGCTGATTAAGCTTCACTCCATCTCCAAAGCACTACGGTAAAACCAGCATGAGCAGAAGAGCATTACATGATACGAAATGAACGCATGCACAGGCCACTTGTGCATCAAACAAATATAAGCATTTGCGACTGCTCAGGCCAAATATGCATCTTGGCACGTCCGTTTCAGGGAGACAAAAAGACAGACACCGAAAGATGACTAAGCTTCACTGGATTGAAAAAGCACTGTGGTAAAGCCAGCGTGAACAGAAGAGCATTACATGATACGAAATGAACGCATGCACAAGCCTCTTGTGCATCAAACAAATTTAAGCATTTGCGCCTGCTCGGGCCAAATACGCATCTTGGCACGTCCGTTTCAGGCAAACAAAAAGACAAATACTAAAATTTATTCAAGCTTCACTGCATCGCAAAAGCACTGCGGTAATGCCAGCGTGAGCAGAAGAGCATTACATGATACGAATTGAACGCATGCACAGGCCACTTGTGCATGAAACAATTCTAAGCATTTGCGACTGCTCAAGCTAAATATGCATCTTGGCACGTCCGTTTCAGGCAAACATAAGGACAAATACTAAAATATGATCAAGCTTCAGTGCATCGAAAAAGCACTGCGGTAAAGCCAGCTTGAGCAGAAGAGCATTACATGATACGAATTGAACGCAGGCCAAGGCCACTTGCGCATCAAACAAATATAGGCATTTGCGACTGCTCAAGCCAAATATGCATCTTGGCACGTCCGTTTCAGGCAAACAAAAGGACAAATACTTAAATATGATCAAGCTTCACTGCATCGCAAAAGTACTGCGGTTAAGCCAGCGTGAGCTAAGAGCATTACATGAAACGAAATGAACGCATGCACACGCCACTTGTGCATCAAACAAATATAAGCATTTGCGACTGCTCAGGCCAAATATGCATCTTGGCACGTCCGTTTCAGGGAGACAAAACTACAATTACCAAAAGCTGATTAAGCTTCACTGCATCGCCAAAGCACTGCGGTAAAACCAGCATGAGCAGAAGAGCATTCGATGATACGAAATGAACGCATACACAGGCCACCTGTGCATCAAACAAATATAAGCATTTGCGACTGCTCAGGCCAAATAACCATCTTGGCATGTCCGTCTCAGACAAACGAAAAGACAAATACTAAAATATGATCAAGCTTCACTGCATCGAAAAAGCACTGCAGTAAAGCCAGCGTGAGCAGAAGAGCATTAGATGATACGAAGTGAACGCAAGCACAGGCCACTTGCGCATCAAACAAAGATAGGCATTTGCGGCTGCTCAAGCCAAATATGCATCTTGGCACGTCCATTTCAGGCAAACAAAAGGACAAATACTTAAATTTGATCAAGCTTCACTGCATCGCAAAAGCACTGCGGTGATGCCAGCGTGAGCAGAAGAGCATTACATGATACGAAATGAACGCATGCACACGCCACTTGTGCATCAAACAAATATAAGCATTTGCGACTGCTCAGGCCAATAATGCATCTTGGCACGTCCGTTTCATGGAGACAAAAAAACAATTACCTAGAAATGATTAGGCTTCACTGCATTGAAAAAGCACTGCGGTAAAGCCAGCTTGAGCAGAAGAGCACTACATGATACAAAATGAACGCATGCCCAGGCCACTTGTGCATCAAACAAATATAAGCATTTGCGACTGCACAGGCCAAATATGCATCTTGGCACGCCCGCTTCAGGCAAACAAAAGGACAAATACTTAAATATGATCAAGCTTCACTGCATCACAAAAGCACTGCGATAAAACCAGCTTGAGCAAATAGCATTCCATGATACGAAATGAACGCATGCACAGGCCACTTGTGCATCAAACAAATATAAGCATTTGCGACTGCTCAGGCCAAATATGAATCTTGGCACGTCCGTTTCATGGAGACAAAAAGACAATTACCAAAAGATGATTAAGCTTCACTGCATCGCGAAAGCACTGCGGTAAAGCCACCGTGAGCAGAAAAGCATTACATGATACGAAATTACCGCATGCACAGGCCACTTTTGCATCAAACAAATATAAGCATTCGCGACTGCTCAGGCCAAATATGCATCTTGGCACGTCCGTTTCAGGCAAACAAAAGGACAAATACTAAAATATCATCAAGCTTCACTGCATCGAAACAGCACTGTGGTAAAGCCAGCATGAGCAGAAGAGCACTACATGATACGAAACGAACGCATGCACAGGCCACTTGTGCATCAAACAAATATAAGCATTTGCGACTGCTTAGGCCAAATATGCATCTTGGCATGTCCGTCTCAGGCAAACATAAGGAACAATACTTAAATTTGATCAAGCTTCACTGCATCGCAAAAGCACTGCGGTAATGCCAGCGTGAGCAGAAGAGCATTACATGATACGAAATGAACGCACACACAGGCCACTTGTGCATCAATCAAATATAAGCATTTGCGACTGCTCATGCCAAATATGCATCTTGACATGTCCGTTTCAGGGAGACAAAAAAACAATTACCAAGAGATGATTAGGCTTCACTGCATTGCGAAAGAACTGCAGTAAACTAGCGTGAGAACAAGAGCATTACTTAATACGAAATGAACGCATGCCCACGCCACTTGTGCATCAAACAAATATAAGCATTTGCGACTGCTCAGGCCAAATATGAATCTTGGCACGTCCGTTTCATGGAGACAAAAAGACAATTACCAAAAGATGATTAAGCTTCACTGCATCGCGAAAGCACTGCGGTAAAGCCACCGTGAGCAGAAAAGCATTACATGATACGAAATTACCGCATGCACAGCCCACTTTTGCATCAAACAAATATAAGCATTCGCGACTGCTCAGGCCAAATATGCATCTTGGCACGTCCGTTTCAGGCAAACAAAAGGACAAATACTAAAATATCATCAAGCTTCACTGCATCGAAACAGCACTGCGGTAAAGCCAGCATGAGCAGAAGAGCACTACATGATACGAAACGAACGCATGCACAGGCCACTTGTGCATCAAACAAATATAAGCATTTGCGACTGCTTAGGCCAAATATGCATCTTGGCATGTCCGTCTCAGGCAAACATAAGGACCAATACTTAAATTTGATCAAGCTTCACTGCATCGCAAAAGCACTGCGGTGATGCCAGCGTGAGCAGAAGAGCATTACATGATACGAAATGAACGCATGCACACGCCACTTGTGCATCAAACAAATATAAGCATTTGCGACTGCTCAGGCCAAATATGCATCTTGGAACGTCCGTTTCAGGGAAACAAAAAGACAGTTACCGAAAGATGACTAAGCTTCACTGCATCGCGAAATTCACTGCGGTAAAGCCAGCGTGAGCAAAAAAGCATTACATGATACGAAATGACTGCAAGAACAGGCCACTTGTGCATCAAACAAATATAAGCATTTGCGACTGCTCAGGCCAAATATGCATCTTGGCACGTCCGTTTTAGGGAGACAAAAAGACAATTACCAAAAAATATTAAGCTTCACTGGATCGAAAAAGCACTGCGGTAAAACCAGCGTGAACAGAAGAGCATTACATGATACAAAATGAACGCATGCACAAGCCACTTGTGCATCAAACAAATATAAGCATTTGCGACTGCTCGGGCCTAATATGCAACTTGGCACGTTTGTTTCAGGGAGACAAAACTACAATTACCAAAAGCTGATTAAGCTTCACTCCATCTCCAAAGCACTACGGTAAAACCAGCATGAGCAGAAGAGCATTACATGATACGAAATGAACGCAGGCCAAGGCCACTTGCGCATCAAACAAATATAGGCATTTGCGACTGCTCAAGCCAAATATGCATCTTGGCACGTCCGTTTCAGGCAAACAAAAGGACAAATACTTAAATATGATCAAGCTTCACTGCATCGCAAAAGTACTGCGGTTAAGCCAGCGTGAGCTAAGAGCATTACATGAAACGAAATGAACGCATGCACACGCCACTTGTGCATCAAACAAATATAAGCATTTGCGACTGCTCAGGCCAAATATGCATCTTGGCACGTCCGTTTCAGGGAGACAAAACTACAATTACCAAAAGCTGATTAAGCTTCACTGCATCGCCAAAGCACTGCGGTAAAACCAGCATGAGCAGAAGAGCATTCGATGATACGAAATGAACGCATACACAGGCCACCTGTGCATCAAACAAATATAAGCATTTGCGACTGCTCAGGCCAAATAACCATCTTGGCATGTCCGTCTCAGACAAACGAAAAGACAAATACTAAAATATGATCAAGCTTCACTGCATCGAAAAAGCACTGCAGTAAAGCCAGCGTGAGCAGAAGAGCATTAGATGATACGAAGTGAACGCAAGCACAGGCCACTTGCGCATCAAACAAAGATAGGCATTTGCGGCTGCTCAAGCCAAATATGCATCTTGGCACGTCCATTTCAGGCAAACAAAAGGACAAATACTTAAATTTGATCAAGCTTCACTGCATCGCAAAAGCACTGCGGTGATGCCAGCGTGAGCAGAAGAGCATTACATGATACGAAATGAACGCATGCACACGCCACTTGTGCATCAAACAAATATAAGCATTTGCGACTGCTCAGGCCAATAATGCATCTTGGCACGTCCGTTTCATGGAGACAAAAAAACAATTACCTAGAAATGATTAGGCTTCACTGCATTGAAAAAGCACTGCGGTAAAGCCAGCTTGAGCAGAAGAGCACTACATGATACAAAATGAACGCATGCCCAGGCCACTTGTGCATCAAACAAATATAAGCATTTGCGACTGCACAGGCCAAATATGCATCTTGGCACGCCCGCTTCAGGCAAACAAAAGGACAAATACTTAAATATGATCAAGCTTCACTGCATCACAAAAGCACTGCGATAAAACCAGCTTGAGCAAATAGCATTCCATGATACGAAATGAACGCATGCACAGGCCACTTGTGCATCAAACAAATATAAGCATTTGCGACTGCTCAGGCCAAATATGAATCTTGGCACGTCCGTTTCATGGAGACAAAAAGACAATTACCAAAAGATGATTAAGCTTCACTGCATCGCGAAAGCACTGCGGTAAAGCCACCGTGAGCAGAAAAGCATTACATGATACGAAATTACCGCATGCACAGGCCACTTTTGCATCAAACAAATATAAGCATTCGCGACTGCTCAGGCCAAATATGCATCTTGGCACGTCCGTTTCAGGCAAACAAAAGGACAAATACTAAAATATCATCAAGCTTCACTGCATCGAAACAGCACTGTGGTAAAGCCAGCATGAGCAGAAGAGCACTACATGATACGAAACGAACGCATGCACAGGCCACTTGTGCATCAAACAAATATAAGCATTTGCGACTGCTTAGGCCAAATATGCATCTTGGCATGTCCGTCTCAGGCAAACATAAGGAACAATACTTAAATTTGATCAAGCTTCACTGCATCGCAAAAGCACTGCGGTAATGCCAGCGTGAGCAGAAGAGCATTACATGATACGAAATGAACGCATACACAGGCCACTTGTGCATCAATCAAATATAAGCATTTGCGACTGCTCATGCCAAATATGCATCTTGACATGTCCGTTTCAGGGAGACAAAAAAACAATTACCAAGAGATGATTAGGCTTCACTGCATTGCGAAAGAACTGCAGTAAACTAGCGTGAGAACAAGAGCATTACTTAATACGAAATGAACGCATGCCCACGCCACTTGTGCATCAAACAAATATAAGCATTTGCGACTGCACAGGCCAAATATGCATCTTGGCACGTCTGTTTCTGGCAAACAAAACGACAAATACTTAAATATGATCAAGCTTCACTGCATTGCAAAAGCACTGTGGAAAAGCCAGCGTTAGCAAAAGAGCATTACAAGATACGAAATGAACGCATGCACAGGCCATTTGTGCATCAAACAAATATAAGCATTTGCGACTGCTCAGGCCAAATATGCATCTTGGCACGTCCGTTTCAGGGAGACAAAAAGACAGTTACCGAAAGATGACTAAGCTTCACTGCATCGCGAAATTCACTGCGGTAAAGCCAGCGTGAGCAAAAAAGCATTACATGATACGAAATGAACGCATGCACAAGCCACTTGTGCATCAAACAAATATAAGCATTTGCGACTGCTCGGGCCAAATATGCAAGTTGGCACGTTCGTTTCAGGGAGACAAAACTACAATTACCAAAAGCTGATTAAGCTTCACTGCATCGCGAAATTCACTGCGGTAAAGCCAGCGTGAGCAGAAAAGCATTACATGATACGAAATGAACGCAAGAACAGGCCACTTGTGCATCAAACAAATAAAAGCATTCGCGACTGCACAGGCCAAATATGCATCTTGGCACGTCCGTTTCTGGCAAACAAAAGGACAAATACTTAAATATGATCAAGCTTCACTGCATTGCAAAAACACTACGGTAAAGCAAGCGTGAGCAGAAGAGCATTACAAGATACGAAATGAACGCATGTACAGGCCACTTTTGCATCAAACAAATATAAGTATTTGCGACTGCTCAGGCCAAATATGCATCTTGGCACATCCGTTTTAGGGAGACAAAAAGACAATTACCAAAAAATTATTAAGCTTCACTGGATCGAAAAAGCACTGCGGTAAAGCCAGCGTGAACAGAAGAGCAATACATGATACGAAATTAACGCATGCACAGGCCACTTTTGCATCAAACAAATATAAGCATTTGCGACTGCTCAGGCCAAATATGCATCTTGGCACGTCCGTTTCCGGCAAACAAAAGACAAATACTAAAATATGATCAAGCTTCACTGCATCAAAAAAGCACCGCGGTAAAGCCAGCATGAGCAGAAGAGCACTACATGATACGAAATGAACGCATGCCCAGGCCACTTGTGCATCAAACAAATATATTCATTTGCGACTGCTCAGGCCAAATATGCATCTCTGCACGTCCGTTTCGGGCAAACAAAAGGACAAATACTTAAATGTGTTCATGCTTCACTGCATCGCAAAAGCACTGCGGTAAAGCCAGCGTGAGCAGAAGAGCATTACATGTTATGAAATGAACGCATGCACAGGCCACTTGTGCATCAATCAAATATAAGCATTTGCGACTGCTCAGGCCAAATATGCATCTTAACATGTCGGTTTCAGGGAGACAAAAAAACAATTACCAAGAGATGATTAGGCTTCATTGCATTGCGAAAGCACTGCAGTAAAGCTAGCGTGAGATCAAGAGCATTACTTAATACGAAATGAACGCATGCCCACGCCACTTGTGCATCAAAAAATTTAAGTATTTGCGACTGCTCAGGCCAAATACGCATCTTGGCACTTCCGTTTCAGGCAAACAAAAGGACAATTACTAAAATATGATCAAGCTTCACACCATCAAAAAACCACTGCGCTAAAGCCAGCATGACCAGAAGAGCACTAGATGATACAAAACGAACGCATGCCCAGGCCACTTGTGCATCAAATATAAGCATTTGCGACTGCACAGGCCAAATATGCGTCTTGGCACGTCCGCTTCAGGCAAACAAAAGGACAAATATGATATGAAATGAACGCATGCCCAGGCCACTTGTGCATCAAACAAATATATTCATTTGCGACTGCTCAGGCCAAATATGCATCTCTGCACGTCCGTTTCGGGCAAACAAAAGGACAAATACTTAAATATGTTCATGCTTCACTGCATCACGAAAGCACTGCGGTAAAGCCAGCTTGAGCACAAGAGCATTACATCATACGAAATGAACTCTAGCCCACGCCACTTGTGCATCAAAAAAAAGTATTTGAGACTGCTCAGGCCAATATGCATCTTGGCACGTCCATTTCAGGGAGACAAAAAGACACACACCAAAAGATGATTAAGCTTCACTGCATCGCAAAAGCACTGCGCTAAAGCCAGCGTGAGCAGAAGAGCATTACAAGATACGAAACGAACGCATGCACAGGCCACTTGTGCATCAAACAAATATAAGCATTTGCGACTGCTCAGGCCAAATATGCATCTTGGCACGTCCGTTTCAGAGAGACAAAAAGACAATTACCGAAAGATGACTAAGCTTCACTGCATTGCGAAATTCACAGCGGTAAAGCCAGCGTGAGCGGAAAAGCACTACATGATACGAAATGAACGCAAGAACAGGCCACTTGTGCATCAAACAAATATAAACATTTGCGACTGCACAGGCCAAATATGCATTTTGGCACGTCCCTTTCTGGCAAACAAAAGGACAAATACTTATATATGATCAAGCTTCACTGCATTGCAAAAGCACTGCGGTAAAGCCAGCGTGAGCAGAAGAGCATTACAACATACGAAATGAACGCATGCACAGGCCACTTGTGCATAAACAAATATAAGTATTTGCGACTGCTCAGGCCAAATATGCATCTTGGCACGTTCATTTCAGGGAGACAAAACTACAATTACCAAAAGCTGATTAGGCTTCACTGCATCGCCAAAGCACTGCGGTAAAACCAGCATGAGCAGAAGAGCATTCGATGATACGAAATGAACGCATACACAGGCCACCTGTGCATCAAACAAATATAAGCATTTGCGACTGCTCAGGCCAAATAACCATCTTGGCATGTCCGTCTCAGACAAACGAAAAGACAAATACTAAAATATGATCAAGCTTCACTGCATCGAAAAAGCACTGCAGTAAAGCCAGCGTGAGCAGAAGAGCATTAGATGATACGAAGTGAACGCAAGCACAGGCCACTTGCGCATCAAACAAAGATAGGCATTTGCGGCTGCTCAAGCCAAATATGCATCTTGGCACGTCCATTTCAGGCAAACAAAAGGACAAATACTTAAATTTGATCAAGCTTCACTGCATCGCAAAAGCACTGCGGTGATGCCAGCGTGAGCAGAAGAGCATTACATGATACGAAATGAACGCATGCACACGCCACTTGTGCATCAAACAAATATAAGCATTTGCGACTGCTCAGGCCAAATATGCATCTTGGCACGTCCGTTTCATGGAGACAAAAAAACAATTACCAAGAAATGATTAGGCTTCACTGCATTGAAAAAGCACTGCGGTAAAGCCAGCTTGAGCAGAAGAGCACTACATGATACAAAATGAACGCATGCCCAGGCCACTTGTGCATCAAACAAATATAAGCATTTGCGACTGCACTGGCCAAATATGCATCTTGGCACGCCCGCTTCAGGCAAACAAAAGGACAAATACTTAAATATGATCAAGCTTCACTGCATCACAAAAGCACTGCGAGAAAACCAGCTTGAGCAAATAGCATTCCATGATACGAAATGAACGCATGCACAGGCCACTTGTGCATCAAACAAATATAAGCATTTGCGACTGCTCAGGCCAAATATGAATCTTGGCACGTCCGTTTCATGGAGACAAAAAGACAATTACCAAAAGATGATTAAGCTTCACTGCATCGCGAAAGCACTGCGGTAAAGCCACCGTGAGCAGAAAAGCATTACATGATACGAAATTACCGCATGCACAGGCCACTTTTGCATCAAACAAATATAAGCATTCGCGACTGCTCAGGCCAAATATGCATCTTGGCACGTCCGTTTCAGGCAAACAAAAGGACAAATACTAAAATATCATCAAGCTTCACTGCATCGAAACAGCACTGCGGTAAAGCCAGCATGAGCAGAAGAGCACTACATGATACGAAACGAACGCATGCACAGGCCACTTGTGCATCAAACAAATATAAGCATTTGCGACTGCTTAGGCCAAATATGCATCTTGGCATGTCCGTCTCAGGCAAACATAAGGACCAATACTTAAATTTGATCAAGCTTCACTGCATCGCAAAAGCACTGCGGTGATGCCAGCGTGAGCAGAAGAGCATTACATGATACGAAATGAACGCATGCACACGCCACTTGTGCATCAAACAAATATAAGCATTTGCGACTGCTCAGGCCAAATATGCATCTTGGCACGTCCGTTTCAGGGAGACAAAAAGACAGTTACCGAAAGATGACTAAGCTTCACTGCATCGCGAAATTCACTGCGGTAAAGCCAGCGTGAGCAAAAAAGCATTACATGATACGAAATGACTGCAAGAACAGGCCACTTGTGCATCAAACAAATATAAGCATTTGCGACTGCTCAGGCCAAATATGCATCTTGGCACGTCCGTTTCAGGGAGACAAAAAGCCAGTTACCGAAAGATGACTAAGCTTCACTGCATCGCGAAATTCACTGCGGTAAAGCCAGCGTGAGCAAAAAAGCATTACATGATACGAAATGACTGCAAGAACAGGCCACTTGTGCATCAAACAAATATAAGCATTTGCGACTGCTCAGGCCAAATATGCATCTTGGCACGTCCGTTTTAGGGAGACAAAAAGACAATTACCAAAAAATATTAAGCTTCACTGGATCGAAAAAGCACTGCGGTAAAACCAGCGTGAACAGAAGAGCATTACATGATACAAAATGAACGCATGCACAAGCCACTTGTGCATCAAACAAATATAAGCATTTGCGACTGCTCGGGCCTAATATGCAACTTGGCACGTTTGTTTCAGGGAGACAAAACTACAATTACCAAAAGCTGATTAAGCTTCACTCCATCTCCAAAGCAGTACGGTAAAACCAGCATGAGCAGAAGAGCATTACATGATACGAAATGAACGCATGCACAGGCCACTTGTGCATCAAACAAATATAAGCATTTGCGACTGCTCAGGCCAAATATGCATCTTGGCACGTCCGTTTCAGGGAGACAAAAAGACAGTTACCGAAAGATGACTAAGCTTCACTGGATTGAAAAAGCACTGTGGTAAAGCCAGCGTGAACAGAAGAGCATTACATGATACGAAATGAACGCATGCACAAGCCTCTTGTGCATCAAACAAATTTGAGCATTTGCGACTGCTCGGGCCAAATACGCATCTTGGCACGTCCGTTTCAGGCAAACAAAAAGACAAATACTAAAATTTATTCAAGCTTCACTGCATCGCAAAAGCACTGCGGTAATGCCAGCGTGAGCAGAAGAGCATTACATGATACGAATTGAACGCATGCACAGGCCACTTGTGCATGAAACAATTCTAAGCATTTGCGACTGCTCAAGCTAAATATGCATCTTGGCACGTCCGTTTCAGGCAAACATAAGGACAAATACTAAAATATGATCAAGCTTCAGTGCATCGAAAAAGCACTGCGGTAAAGCCAGCTTGAGCAGAAGAGCATTACATGATACGAATTGAACGCAGGCCAAGGCCACTTGCGCATCAAACAAATATAGGCATTTGCGACTGCTCAAGCCAAATATGCATCTTGGCACGTCCGTTTCAGGCAAACAAAAGGACAAATACTTAAATATGATCAAGCTTCACTGCATCGCAAAAGTACTGCGGTTAAGCCAGCGTGAGCTAAGAGCATTACATGAAACGAAATGAACGCATGCACACGCCACTTGTGCATCAAACAAATATAAGCATTTGCGACTGCTCAGGCCAAATATGCATCTTGGCACGTCCGTTTCAGGGAGACAAAACTACAATTACCAAAAGCTGATTAAGCTTCACTGCATCGCCAAAGCACTGCGGTAAAACCAGCATGAGCAGAAGAGCATTCGATGATACGAAATGAACGCATACACAGGCCACCTGTGCATCAAACAAATATAAGCATTTGCGACTGCTCAGGCCAAATAACCATCTTGGCATGTCCGTCTCAGACAAACGAAAAGACAAATACTAAAATATGATCAAGCTTCACTGCATCGAAAAAGCACTGCAGTAAAGCCAGCGTGAGCAGAAGAGCATTAGATGATACGAAGTGAACGCAAGCACAGGCCACTTGCGCATCAAACAAAGATAGGCATTTGCGGCTGCTCAAGCCAAATATGCATCTTGGCACGTCCATTTCAGGCAAACAAAAGGACAAATACTTAAATTTGATCAAGCTTCACTGCATCGCAAAAGCACTGCGGTAATGCCAGCGTGAGCAGAAGAGCATTACATGATACGAAATGAACGCATACACAGGCCACTTGTGCATCAATCAAATATAAGCATTTGCGACTGCTCATGCCAAATTTGCATCTTGACATGTCCGTTTCAGGGAGACAAAAAAACAATTACCAAGAGATGATTAGGCTTCACTGCATTGCGAAAGAACTGCAGTAAACTAGCGTGAGAACAAGAGCATTACTTAATACGAAATGAACGCATGCCCACGCCACTTGTGCATCAAACAAATATAAGCATTTGCGACTGCACAGGCCAAATATGCATCTTGGCACGTCTGTTTCTGGCAAACAAAACGACAAATACTTAAATATGATCAAGCTTCACTGCATTGCAAAAGCACTGTGGAAAAGCCAGCGTTAGCAAAAGAGCATTACAAGATACGAAATGAACGCATGCACAGGCCATTTGTGCATCAAACAAATATAAGCATTTGCGACTGCTCAGGCCAAATATGCATCTTGGCACGTCCGTTTCAGGGAGACAAAAAGACAGTTACCGAAAGATGACTAAGCTTCACTGCATCGCGAAATTCACTGCGGTAAAGCCAGCGTGAGCAAAAAAGCATTACATGATACGAAATGAACGCATGCACAAGCCACTTGTGCATCAAACAAATATAAGCATTTGCGACTGCTCGGGCCAAATATGCAAGTTGGCACGTTCGTTTCAGGGAGACAAAACTACAATTACCAAAAGCTGATTAAGCTTCACTGCATCGCGAAATTCACTGCGGTAAAGCCAGCGTGAGCAGAAAAGCATTACATGATACGAAATGAACGCAAGAACAGGCCACTTGTGCATCAAACAAATAAAAGCATTCGCGACTGCACAGGCCAAATATGCATCTTGGCACGTCCGTTTCTGGCAAACAAAAGGACAAATACTTAAATATGATCAAGCTTCACTGCATTGCAAAAACACTACGGTAAAGCAAGCGTGAGCAGAAGAGCATTACAAGATACGAAATGAACGCATGTACAGGCCACTTTTGCATCAAACAAATATAAGTATTTGCGACTGCTCAGGCCAAATATGCATCTTGGCACATCCGTTTTAGGGAGACAAAAAGACAATTACCAAAAAATTATTAAGCTTCACTGGATCGAAAAAGCACTGCGGTAAAGCCAGCGTGAACAGAAGAGCATTACATGATACGAAATTAACGCATGCACAGGCCACTTTTGCATCAAACAAATATAAGCATTTGCGACTGCTCAGGCCAAATATGCATCTTGGCACGTCCGTTTCCGGCAAACAAAAGACAAATACTAAAATATGATCAAGCTTCACTGCATCAAAAAAGCACCGCGGTAAAGCCAGCATGAGCAGAAGAGCACTACATGATACGAAATGAACGCATGCCCAGGCCACTTGTGCATCAAACAAATATATTCATTTGCGACTGCTCAGGCCAAATATGCATCTCTGCACGTCCGTTTCGGGCAAACAAAAGGACAAATACTTAAATGTGTTCATGCTTCACTGCATCGCAAAAGCACTGCGGTAAAGCCAGCGTGAGCAGAAGAGCATTACATGTTATGAAATGAACGCATGCACAGGCCACTTGTGCATCAATCAAATATAAGCATTTGCGACTGCTCAGGCCAAATATGCATCTTAACATGTCGGTTTCAGGGAGACAAAAAAACAATTACCAAGAGATGATTAGGCTTCATTGCATTGCGAAAGCACTGCAGTAAAGCTAGCGTGAGATCAAGAGCATTACTTAATACGAAATGAACGCATGCCCACGCCACTTGTGCATCAAAAAATTTAAGTATTTGCGACTGCTCAGGCCAAATACGCATCTTGGCACTTCCGTTTCAGGCAAACAAAAGGACAATTACTAAAATATGATCAAGCTTCACACCATCAAAAAACCACTGCGCTAAAGCCAGCATGACCAGAAGAGCACTAGATGATACAAAACGAACGCATGCCCAGGCCACTTGTGCATCAAATATAAGCATTTGCGACTGCACAGGCCAAATATGCGTCTTGGCACGTCCGCTTCAGGCAAACAAAAGGACAAATATGATACGAAATGAACGCATGCCCAGGCCACTTGTGCATCAAACAAATATATTCATTTGCCACTGCTCAGGCCAAATATGCATCTCTGCACGTCCGTTTCGGGCAAACAAAAGGACAAATACTTAAATATGTTCATGCTTCACTGCATCGCAAAAGCACTGCGGTAAAGCCAGCGTGAGCAGAAGAGCATTACATGTTATGAAATGAACGCATGCACAGGTCACTTGTGCATCAATCAAATATAAGCATTTGCGACTGCTCAGGCCAAATATGCATCTTAACATGTCGGTTTCAGGGAGACAAAAAAACAATTACCAAGAGATGATTAGGCTTCACTGCATTGCGAAAGCACTGCAGTAAAGCTAGCGTGAGATCAAGAGCATTACTTAATACGAAATGAACGCATGCCCACGCCACTTGTGCATCAAAAAAATATAAGTATTTGCGACTGCTCAGGCCAAATACGCATCTTGGCACTTCCGTTTCAGGCAAACAAATGGACAATTACTAAAATATGATCAAGCTTCACACCATCAAAAAACCACTGCGCTAAAGCCAGCATGACCAGAAGAGCACTACATGATACAAAATGAACGCATGCCCAGGCCACTTGTGCATCAAATATAAGCATTTGCGACTGCACAGGCCAAATATGCGTCTTGGCACGTCCGCTTCAGGCAAACAAAAAGACAAATATTTAAATATGATCAAGCTTCACTGCATCGCAAAAGTACTGTGGTTAAGCCAGCGTGAGCTAAGAGCATTACATGATACGAAATGAACGCATGCACAGGCCACTTGTGCATCAAACAAATATAAGCATTTGCGACAGCTCAGGCCAAATATGCATCTTGGCACGTCCGTTTCAGAGAGACAAAAAGACAATTACCAAAAGACGATTAAGCTTCACTGCATCACGAAAGCACTGCGGTAAAGCCAGCGTGAACAGAAGAGCATTACATGATACGAAATGAACGCATGCACAAGCCACTTCTGCATCAAACAAATATAAGCATTTGCGACTGCTCGGGCCAAATATGCAACTTGGCACTTTCGTTTCAGGGAGACAAAACTACAATTACCAAAAGCTGATTAAGCTTCACTGCATCGCCAAAGCACTGCGGTAAAACAAGCATGAGCAGAAGAGCATTACAAGATACGAAATGAACGCATGCACAGGCCACTAGTGCATCAACAAATATAAGCATTTGCGACTGCACAGGCCACTTGTGCATCAAACAAATATAAGTATTTTCGACCTCTCAGGCCAAATATGCATCTTGGCATGTCCGTCTAAAACAAACGAAAAGACAAATACTAAAATATGTTCTAGCTTCACTGCATCGAAAAAGCACTGCGGTAAAGCCAGCGTGAGCAGAAGAGCATTACATGATACGAAATGAACGCATGCCCAGGCCACTTGCGCATCAAACAAAGATAGGCATTTGCGGCTGCTCAAGCCAAATATGCATCTTGGCACATCCGTTTTAGGGAGACAAAAAGACAATTACCAAAAAATTATTATGCTTCACTGGATCGAAAAAGCACTGTGGTAAAGCCAGCGTGAACAGAAGAGCATTACATGATACGAAATGAACGCATGCACAAGCCACTTGTGCATCAAACAAATATAAGCATTTGCGACTGCTCGGGCCAAATACGCATCTTGGCACGTCCGTTTCAGGCAAACAAAAAGACAAATACTAAAATTTAATCAAGCTTCACTGCACCGCAAAAGCACTGCGGTAATGCCAGCGTGAGCAGAAGAGCATTACATGATACGGATTGAACGCATGCACAGGCCACTTGTGCATGAAACAATTATAAGCATTTGCGACTGCTCAGGCTAAATATGCATCTTGGCATGTCCGTTTCAGGCAAACAAAAGGACAAATACTAAAATATGATCAAGCTTCACTGCATCGAAAAAGCACTGCGGTAAAGCCAGCTTGAGCAGAAGAGCATTACATGATACGAATTGAACGCAGGCCAAGGCCCCTTGCACATCAAACAAATATAGGCATTTGCGGCTGCTCAAGCCAAATATGCATCTTGGCACGTCCGTTTCAGGAAAACAAAAGGACAAATACTTAAATTTTATCAAGCTTCACTGCATCGCAAAAGCACTGCGGTAATGCCCGCGTGAGCAGAAGAGGATTACATGATACGAAATGAACGCATGCACAGGCCACTTGTGCATCAATCAAATATAAGCATTTGCGACTGCTCAGGCCAAATATGCATCTTGGCACGTCCGCTTCAGGCAAACAAAAGGACAAATACTTAAATATGATCAAGCTTGACTGCATCACAAAAGCACTGCGGTAAAGCCAGCTTGAGCAAATAGCAATACATGATACGAAATGAACGCATGCACAGGCCACTTGTGCATTAAACAAATATAAGCATTTGCGACTGCTCAGGCTAAATATGCATCTTGGCACGTCCGTTTCATGGAGACAAAAAGACAATTACCAAAAGATGAGCAAGCTTCACTGCATCGAAAAAGCACTGCGGTAAAGCCAGCATAAGCAGAAGAGCACTACATGATACGAAATGAACGCAAGCCCAGGCCACTTGTGCATCGAACAAATATAATCATTTGCGACTGCTCAGGCCAATTATGCATCTTGGCACGTCCGTTTCGGGCAAACAAAAGGACAAATACTTAAATATGATCATGCTTCACTGCATCGCAAAAGCACTGCGGTAAAGCCAGCGTGAGCAGAAGAGCAATACATGTTACGAAATGAAGGCATGCACAGGGTACATGTGCATCAAACAAATATAAGCATTTGCGATTGCTCAGGCCAAATATGCATCTTGGCATGTCCGTTTCAGGCAAACAAAAGGACAAATACTTAAATATGATCAAGCTTCACTGCATCGCAAAAGCACTGCGGTAAAGCCAGCATGAGCAGAAGAGCATTACATGATACGAAATGAACGCATGCATAGGCCACTTGTGCATCAAACAAATATAAGTATTTGCGACTGCTCTGGCCAAATATGCATCTTGGCACGTCCGTTTTAGGGAGACAAAAAGACAATTACCGAAAAATATTAAGCTTCACTGGATCGAAAAAGCACTGCGGTAAAACCAGCGTGAACAGAAGAGCATTACATGATACAAAATGAACGCATGCACAAGCCACTTGTGCATCAAACAAACATAAGCATTTGCGACTGCTCGGGCCAAATATGCAACTTGGCACGTTCGTTTCAGGGAGACAAAACTACAATTACCAAAAGCTGATTAAGCTTCACTCCATCTCCAAAGCACTGCGGTAAAACCAGCATGAGCAGAAGAGCATTACATGATACGAAACGAACGCATGCACAGGCCACTTGTGCATCAAACAAATATAAGCATTTGCGACTGCTCAGGCCAAATATGCATCTTGGCACGTCCGTTTCAGGGAGACAAAAAGACAGTTACCGAAAGATGACTAAGCTTCACTGCATCGCGAAATTCACTGCGGTAAAGCCAGCGTGAGCAGAAAAGCATTACATGATACGAAATGACTGCAAGAACAGGCCACTTGTGCATCAAACAAATATAAGCATTTGCGACTGCTTAGGCCAAATATGCATCTTGGCATGTCCGTCTCAGGCAAACAGAAGGACCAATACTTAAATTTGATCAAGCTTCACTGCATCGCAAAAGCACTGCGGTAATGCCAGCGTGAGCAGAAGAGCATTACATGATACGAAATGAACGCATACACAGGCCACTTGTGTATCAATCAAATATAAGCATTTGCGACTGCTCAGGCCAAACATGCATCTTGACATGTCCGTTTCAGGGAGACAAAAAAACAATTACCAAGAGATGATTAGGCTTCACTGGATCGAAAAAGCACTGCGGTAAAACCAGCGTGAACAAAAGAGCATTACATGATACGAAACGAACGCATGCACAGACCACTTGTGCATCAAACAAATATAAGCATTTGCGACTGCTCAGGCCAAATATGCATCTTGGCACGTCCGTTTCAGGGAGACAAAAAGACAGTTACCGAAAGATGACTAAGCTTCACTGGATTGAAAAAGCACTGTGGTAAAGCCAGCGTGAACAGAAGAGCATTACATGATACGAAATGAACGCATGCACAAGCCTCTTGTGCATCAAACAAATTTAAGCATTTGCGACTGCTCGGGCCAAATACGCATCTTGGCACGTCCGTTTCAGGCAAACAAAAAGACAAATACTAAAATTTATTCAAGCTTCACTGCATCGCAAAAGCACTGCGGTAATGCCAGCGTGAGCAGAAGAGCATTACATCATACGAATTTAACGCATGCACAGGCCACTTGTGCATGAAACAATTCTAAGCATTTGCGACTGCTCAGGCTAAATATGCATCTTGGCACGTCCGTTTCAGGCAAACAAAAGGACAAATACTAAAATATGATCAAGCTTCACTGCATCGATAAAGCACTGCGGTAAAGCCAGCTTGAGCAGAAGAGCATTACATGATACGAATTGAACGCAGGCCAAGGCCACTTGCGCATCAAACAAATATAGGCATTTGCGACTGCTCAGGCCAAATATGCATCTTAACATGTCGGTTTCAGGGAGACAAAAAACAATTACCAAGAGATGATTAGGCTTCACTGCATTGCGAAAGCACTGCAGTAAAGCTAGCGTGAGATCAAGAGCATTACTTAATACGAAATGAACGCATGCCCACGCCACTTGTGCATCAAAAAAATTTAAGTATTTGCGACTGCTCAGGCCAAATACGCATCTTGGCACTTCCGTTTCAGGCAAACAAAAGGACAATTACTAAAATATGATCAAGCTTCACACCATCAAAAAACCACTGCGCTAAAGCCAGCATGACCAGAAGAGCACTAGATGATACAAAATGAACGCATGCCCAGGCCACTTGTGCATCAAATATAAGCATTTGCGACTGCACAAGCCAAATATGCGTCTTGGCACGTCCGCTTCAGGCAAACAAAAGGACAAATATGATACGAAATGAACGCATGCCCAGGCCACTTGTGCATCAAACAAATATATTCATTTGCGACTGCTCAGGCCAAATATGCATCTCTGCACGTCCGTTTCGGGCAAACAAAAGGACAAATACTTAAATATGTTCATGCTTCACTGCATTGCAAAAGCACTGCGGTAAAGCCAGCGTGAGCAGAAGAGCATTACATGTTATGAAATGAACGCATGCACAGGCCACTTGTGCATCAATCAAATTTAAGCATTTGCGACTGCTCAGGCCAATTATGCATCTTAACATGTCGGTTTCAGGGAGACAAAAAAACAATTACCAAGAGATGATTAGGCTTCACTGCATTGCGAAAGCACTGCAGTAAAGGTAGCGTGAGATCAAGAGCATTACTTAATACGAAATGAACGCATGCCCACGCCACTTGTGCATCAAAAAAATATAAGTATTTGCGACTGCTCAGGCCAAATACGCATCTTGGCACTTCCGTTTCAGGCAAACAAAAGGACAATTACTAAAATATGATCAAGCTTCACACCATCAAAAAACCACTGCGCTAAAGCCAGCATGACCAGAAGAGCACTACATGATACAAAATGAACGCATGCCCAGGCCACTTGTGCATCAAATATAAGCATTTGCGACTGCACAGGCCAAATATGCGTCTTGGCACGTCCGCTTCAGGCAAACAAAAAGACAAATATTTAAATATGATCAAGCTTCACTGCATCGCAAAAGTACTGCGGTTAAGCCAGCGTGAGCTAAGAGCATTACATGATACGAAATGAACGCATGCACAGGCCACTTGTGCATCAAACCAATATAAGCATTTGCGACAGCTCAAGCCAAATATGCATCTTGGCACGTTCGTTTCAGGGAGACAAAACTACAATTACCAAAAGCTGATTAAGCTTCACTGCATCGCCAAAGCACTGCGGTAAAACCAGCATGAGCAGAAGAGCATTACAAGATACGGAATGAACGCATGCACAGGCCATTAGTGCATCAACAAATATACGCATTTGCGACTGCACAGGCCACTTGTGCATCAAACAAATATAAGTATTTTCGACCTCTCAGGCCAAATATGCATCTTGGCATGTCCGTCTAAAACAAACGAAAAGACAAATACTAAAATATGTTCAAGCTTCACTGCATCGAAAAAGCACTGCGGTAAAGCCAGCGTGAGCAGAAGAGCATTACATGATACGAAATGAACGCATGCCCAGGCCACTTGCGCATCAAACAAAGATAGGCATTTGCGGCTGCTCAAGCCAAATATGCATCTTGGCACATCCGTTTTAGGGAGACAAAAAGACAATTACCAAAAAATTATTATGCTTCACTGGATCGAAAAAGCACTGTGGTAAAGCCAGCGTGAACAGAAGAGCAGTACATGATACGAAATGAACGCATGCACAAGCCACTTGTGCATCAAAAAATATAAGCATTTACGACTGCTCGGGCCAAATACGCATCTTGGCACGTCCGTTTCAGGCAAACAAAAAGACAAATACTAAAATTTAATCAAGCTTCACTGCAGCGCAAAAGCACTGCGGTAATGCCAGCGTGAGCAGAAGAGCATTACATGATACGGATTGAACGCAAGCACAGGCCACTTGTGCATGAAACAATTATAAGCATTTGCGACTGCTCAGGCTAAATATGCATCTTGGCACGTCCGTTTCAGGCAAACAAAAGGACAAATACTAAAATATGATCAAGCTTCACTGCATCGAAAAAGCACTGCGGTAAAGCCAGCTTGAACAGAAGAGCATTACATGATACGAATTGAACGCAGGCCAAGGCCCCTTGCACATCAAACAAATATAGGCATTTGCGACTGCTCACGCCAAATATGCATCTTGGCACCTCCGTTTCAGAAAGATGAAAAGACAATACAAAAAAATTATTAAGCTTCACTGGATCGAAAAAGCACTGCGGTAAAGCCAGCGTGAACAGAAGAGCATTACATGATACGAAATGAACGCATGCACAAGCCAATTGTGCATCAAACAAATATAAGCATTTGCGACTGCTCGGGCCAAATACGCATCTTGGCACGTCCGTTTCAGGCAAACAAAAAGACAAATACTAAAATTTAATCAAGCTTCACTGCACCGCAAAAGCACTGCGGTAATGCCAGCGTGAGCAGAAGAGCATTACATGATACGGATTGAACGCATGCACAGGCCACTTGTGCATGAAACAATTATAAGCATTTGCGACTGCTCAGGCTAAATATGCATCTTGGCACGTCCGTTTCAGGCAAACAAAAGGACAAATACTAAAATATGATCAAGCTTCACTGCATCGAAAAAGCACTGCGGTAAAGCCAGCTTGAGCAGAAGAGCATTACATGATACGAATTGAACGCAGGCCAAGGCCCCTTGCACATCAAACAAATATAGGCATTTGCGGCTGCTCAAGCCAAATATGCATCTTGGCACGTCCGTTTCAGGAAAACAAAAGGACAAATACTTAAATTTTATCAAGCTTCACTGCATCGCAAAAGCACTGCGGTAATGCCAGCGTGAGCAGAAGAGGATTACATGATACGAAATGAACGCATGCACAGGCCACTTGTGCATCAATCAAATATAAGCATTTGCGACTGCTCAGGCCAAATATGCATCTTGGCACGTCCGCTTCAGGCAAACAAAAAGGACAAATACTTAAATATGATCAAGCTTGACTGCATCACAAAAGCACTGCGGTAAAGCCAGCTTGAGCAAATAGCAATACATGATACGAAATGAACGCATGCACAGGCCACTTGTGCATCAAACAAATATAAGCATTTGCGACTGCTCAGGCTAAATATGCATCTTGGCACGTCCGTTTCATGAAGACAAAAAGACAATTACCAAAAGATGAGCAAGCTTCACTGCATCGAAAAAGCACTGCGGTAAAGCCAGCATAAGCAGAAGAGCACTACATGATACGAAATGAACGCATGCCTAGGCCACTTGTGCATCGAACAAATATAATCATTTGCGACTGCTCAGGCCAAATATGCATCTTGGCACGTCCGTTTCGGGCAAAGAAAAGGACAAATACTTAAATATGATCATGCTTCACTGCATCGCAAAAGCACTGCGGTAAAGCCAGCGTGAGCAGAAGAGCAATACATGTTACGAAATGAAGGCATGCACCGGGTACATGTGCATCAAACAAATATAAGCATTTGCGATTGCTCAGGCCAAATATGCATCTTGGCATGTCCGTTTCAGGCAAACAAAAGGACAAATACTTAAATATGATCAAGCTTCACTGCATCGCAAAAGCACTGCGGTAAAGCCAGCATGAGCAGAAGAGCATTACATGATACGAAATGAACGCATGCACAGGCCGCTTGTGCATCAAACAAATATAAGCATTTGCGACTGCTCAGGCCAAATATGCATCTTGGCACGTCCGTTTCTGAGAGACAAAAAGACAATTACAAAAAAATTATTAAGCTTCACTGGATCGAAAAAGCACTGCGGTAAAGCCAGCGTGAACAGAAGAGCATTACATGATACGAAATAAACGCATGCACGAGCCACTTGTGCATCAAACAAATATAAGCATTTGCGACTGCTCGGGCCAAATGTGCAACTTGGCACGTTCGTTTCAGGGAGACAAAACTACAATTACCAAAAGCTGATTAAGCTTCATTGCATCGCCAAAGCACTGCGGTAAACCAGCATGAGCAGAAGAGCTTTACATGATACGAAATGAACGCATGCACAGGCCACTTGTGCATAAAACAAATATAAGCATTTGCGACTGCTCAGGCCAAATATGCATCTTGGCACGTCCGTTTTAGGGAGACAATAAGACAATTACCAAAAAATTATTAAGCTTCACTGGATCGAAAAAGCACTGCGGTAAAGCCAGCGTGAACAGAAGAGCGTTACATGATACGAAATGAACGCCTGCACAGGCTACTTGTGCATCAAACAAATATAAGCATTCGCGACTGCTCAGGCCAAATATGCAACTTGGCACGTTCGTTTAAGGGAGACAAAACGACAATTACCAAAAGCTGATTTAGCTTCACTGCATAGCAAAGCACTGTGGTAAAACCAGCATGAGCAGAAGAGCATTACATGATACGAAATGAATGCATGCACAGGCCACGTGTGCATCAAACAAATGTAAGCATTTGCGACTGCTCAGGCCAAATATGCATCTTGGCATGTCCGTCTCAGACAAACGAAAAGACAAATACTAAAACATGATCAAGCTTCACTGCATCGAAAAAGCACTGCGATAAAGCCAGCGTGAGCAGAAGAGACCTACATGATACGAAATGAACGCATGCCCAGTCCACTTGTGCATCAAACAAATATAGGCATTTGCGACTACTCAGGCCAAATATGCATCTTGGCACGTCCGTTTCAGGGAGACAAAAAGAAAATTACCAAAAGATGAATAAGCTTCACTGCATCGCGAAAGCACTGCGGTAAAACCAGCGTTAGCAGAAGAGCATTACATGATAAGAAATGAGCGCATGCACAGGCCACTTGTGCATCAAACAAAGATAAGCATTTGCGACGGCTCAGGCAAAATATGCATCTTGGCACGTCCGTTTCAGGCAAACAAAAGGACAAATACTTAAATATGATTAAGCTTCACTGCATCGCAAAAGCACTGCGGTAAAGCCAGCGTGAGCAGAATAGCATTACATGATACGAAATGAACGCATGCACAGGCCACTTGTGCATCAAACAAATATAAGCATTTGCGACTGCTCAGGCCATATATGCATCTTGGCACGTCCGTTTTAGGGAGACAATAAGACAATTACCAAAAAATTATTAAGCTTCACTGGATCAAAATGCACTGCGGTAAAGCCAGCGTGAACAGAAGAGCGTTACATGATACGAAATGAACGCATGCCCACGCCATTTGTGCATAAAAAAAACTATTTGCAAACAAAAGGACAAATACTAAAATATGATCAAGCTTCACTGCATTGAAAAAGCACTGCGGTAAAGCCAGCATGAGCAGAAGAGCACTACATGATACAAAATGAACGCATGCCCAGGCCACTTGTGCATCGAAGAAATATAAGCATTTGCGCCTGCACAGGCCAAATATGCATCTTGGCATGTCCGCATCAGGCAAACAAAAGGACAAATACGTAAATATGATCATGCTTCACTGCATCGCAAAAGCACTGCGGTAAAGCCAGCGTGAGCAGAAGAGCATTACATGATACGAAATAAACGCATGCACAATCCACTTGTGCATCAAACAAATATAAGCATTTGCGACTGCACAGGCCAAATATGCATCTTGGCACGTCCGTTTTAGGGAGACAATAAGACAATTACCAAAAAATTATTAAGCTTCACTGGATCGAAAAAGCACTGCGGTAAAACCAGCATGAGCAGAAGAGCATTACATGATACGAAATGAATGCATGCACAGGCCACTTGTGCATCAAACAAATGTAAGCATTTGCGACTGCTCAGGCCAAATATGCATCTTGGCATGTCCGTCTCAGACAAACGAAAAGACAAATACTAAAACATGATCAAGCTTCACTGCATCGCAAAAGCACTGCGATAAAGCCAGCGTGAGCAGAAGAGACCTACATGATACGAAATGAACGCATGCCCAGGCCACTTGTGCATCAAACAAATATAGGCATTTGCGACTACTCAGGCCAAATATGCATCTTGGCACGTCCGTTTCAAGGAGACAAAAAGAAAATTACCAAAAGATGAATAAGCTTCACTGCATCGCGAAAGCACTGCGGTAAAACCAGCGTGAGCAGAAGAGCATTACATGATAAGAAATGAACGCATGCACAGGCCACTTGTGCATCAAACAAAGATAAGCATTTGCGACGGCTCAGGCAAAATATGCATCTTGGCACGTCCGTTTCAGGCAAACAAAAGGACAAATACTTAAATATGATTAAGCTTCACTGCATCGCAAAAGCACTGCGGTAAAGCCAGCGTGAGCAGAATAGCATTACATGATACGAAATGAACGCATGCACAGGCCACTTGTGCATCAAACAAATATAAGCATTTGCGACTGCTCAGGCCATATATGCATCTTGGCACGTCCGTTTTAGGGAGACAATAAGACAATTACCAAAAAATTATTAAGCTTCACTGGATCAAAATGCACTGCGGTAAAGCCAGCGTGAACAGAAGAGCGTTACATGATACGAAATGAACGCATGCCCACGCCATTTGTGCATAAAAAAAGTATTTGCAAACAAAAGGACAAATACTAAAATATGATCAAGCTTCACTGCATTGAAAAAGCACTGCGGTAAAGCCAGCATGAGCAGAAGAGCACTACATGATACAAAATGAACGCATGCCCAGGCCACTTGTGCATCGAAGAAATATAAGCATTTGCGACTGCACAGGCCAAATATGCATCTTGGCATGTCCGCATCAGGCAAACAAAAGGACAAATACGTAAATATGATCATGCTTCACTGCATCGCAAAAGCACTGCGGTAAAGCCAGCGTGAGCAGAAGAGCATTACATGATACGAAATAAACGCATGCACAATCCACTTGTGCATCAAACAAATATAAGCATTTGCGACTGCACAGGCCAAATATGCATCTTGGCACGTCCGTTTTAGGGAGACAATAAGACAATTACCAAAAAATTATTAAGCTTCACTGGATCGAAAAAGCACTGCGGTAAAGCCAGCGTGAACAGAAGAGCGTTACATGATTCGAAATGAACGCCTGCACAGGCTACTTGTGCATCAAACAAATATAAGCATTCGCGACTGCTCAGGCCAAATATGCAACTTGGCACGTTCGTTTAAGGGAGACAAAACGACAATTACCAAAAGCTGATTTAGCTTCACTGCATAGCAAAGCACTGTGGTAAAACCAGCATGAGCAGAAGAGCATTACATGATACGAAATGAATGCATGCACAGGCCACTTGTGCATCAAACAAATGTAAGCATTTGCGACTGCTCAGGCCAAATATGCATCTTGGCATGTCCGTCTCAGACAAACGAAAAGACAAATACTAAAACATGATCAAGCTTCACTGCATCGTAAAAGCACTGCGATAAAGCCAGCGTGAGCAGAAGAGACCTACATGATACGAAATGAACGCATGCCCAGGCCACTTCTCCATGAACAAATATAGGCATTTGCGACTGCTCAGGCCAAATATGCATCTTGGCACGTCCGTTTCAGGGAGACAAAAAGAAAATTACCAAAAGATGAATAAGCTTCACTGCATCGCGAAAGCACTGCGGTAAAACCAGCGTGAGCAGAAGAGCATTACATGATACGAAATGAACGCATGCACAGGCCACTTGTGCATCAAACAAAGATAAGCATTTGCGACGGCTCAGGCAAAATATGCATCTTGGAACGTCCGTTTCAGGCAAACAAAAGGACAAATACTTAAATTTAATGAAGCTTTACTGCATCGCAAAAGCACTGCGGTAATGCCAGCATGAGCAGAAGAGCATTACATGATACGAAATGAACGCATGCAAGGGCCACTTGTGCATCAAACAAATATAAGCACTTGCGACTGCTCAGGCCAAATATGCATCTTCGCACGTCCGTTTCAGGCAGACAAAAAGACAATTACCAAAAGATGATTATGCTTCACTCCATCGCGAAAGCACTGCGGTAAGGCCAGCGTGGGCAGAAGAGCATTACATGATACGAAATGAACGCATGCACAGGCCACTTGTGCATCAAACAAATATGAGCATTTGCGACTGCACAGGCCAAATATGCATCTTGGCACGTCCGTTTTAGGGAGACAATAAGACAATTACCAAAAAACTATTAAGCTTCACTGGATCGAAAAAGCACTGCGGTAAAGCCAGCGTGAACAGAACAGCGTTACATGATACGAAATGAACGCATGCACAGGCCACTTGTGCATCAAACAAATATAAGCATTCGCGACTGCTTCGGCCAAATATGTAACTTAGCACGTTCGTTTCAGGGAGACAAAACGACAATTACCAAAAGCTGATTTAGCCTCACTGCATAGCCAAAGCACTGGGGTAAAACCAGCATGCGCAGAAGAGCATTACATGATACGAAATGAATGCATGCACAGGACACTTGTGCATCAAACAAATATAAGCATTTGCGACTTCTCAAGCCAAATATGCATTTTGGCACATCCGTTTCAGGGAGACAAAAAGACAATTACCGAAAGATGATTAAGCTTCACTGCATTGCAAAAATAACTGCAATAAAGCCAGCGTGAACAGAAGAGCATTACATGGTATGAAACGAACGCATGCACAATCCACTTGTGCATCAAACAAATATAAGCATTTGCGACTGCTTGGGCCAAATGTGCAACTTGGCACGTCCGTTTCAGGGAGACAAAACTGCAATTACCAAAAGCTGATTAAGCTTCACTGGATCGAAAAAGCACTGCGGTAAAGGCAGCGTGAACAAAGAGCATTACATGATACGAAATGAACGCATGCACAGGCCACTTGTGCATCAAAAAAATATAAGTATTTGCGACTGCTCAAGCCAAATACGCATCTTGGCACGTCCGTTTCAGGCAAACAAAAGCACAAATACTAAAATATGATCAAGCTTCACTGCATCGAAAAAGCACTGCGGTAAAGCCAGCATGAGCAGAAGAGCACTACATGATACAAAATGCACGCATGCCCAGGCCACTTGTGCATCAAACAAATATAAGCATTTGCGACTGCTCAGGCAAAATATGCATCTTGGCACGTCCGTATCATAGAGAAAAAAAGACAATTACCAAAAGATGATTAAGCTTCACTGCATCGCGGAAGCACTGCGGTAAAGCCACCGTGAGCACAAAAGCATTACGTGATACGAAATTAACGCATGCACAGGCCACTTTTCATCAAACAAATATAAGCATTTGCGACTGCTCAGGCCAAATATGCATCTTGGCACGTCCGTTTCAGGCAAACAAACGGACAAATACTAAAATATGATCAAGCTTCACTGCATCGAAAAAGCACTGTGGTAAAGCCAGCATGAGCAGAAGAGCACTACATGATTCGAAATGAACGCATGCCCAGGCCACTTGTGCATCAAACAAATATAATCATTTGCGACTGCTCAGGCGAAATATGCATCTTGGCATGTTCGTTTGGGGCAAACAAAAGGACAAATACTTAAATATGATCATGCTTCACTGCATCGCAAAAGCACTGCGGTAAAGCCAGCGTGAGCAGAAGAGCATTACATGTTACGAAATGAACGCATGCACAGGGTACTTGTGCATCAAACAAATATAAGCATTTGCGATTGCTCAGGCCAAATATGCATCTTGGCACGTCCGTTTCAGGCAAACAAAAGGACAAATACTTAAATATGATTAAGCTTCACTGCATCGCAAAAGCACTGCGGTAAAGCCAGCGTGAGCAGAATAGAACTACATGATACGAAATGAACGCATGCACAGGCCACTTGTGCATCAAACAAATATAAGCATTTGCGACTGCACAGGCCAAATATGCATCTTGGCATGTCCGCATCAGGCAAACAAAAGGACAAATACCTAAATAAGATCATGCTTCACTGCATCGCAAAAGCACTGCGGTAAAGCCAGCGTGAGCAGAAGAGCATTACATGATACGAAATAAACGCATGCACAATCCACTTCTGCATCAAACAAATATAAGCATTTGCGACTGCACAGGCCAAATATGCATCTTGGCACGTCCGTTTTAGGGAGACAATAAGACAATTACCAAAAAATTATTAAGCTTCACTGGATCGAAAAAGCACTGCGGTAAAGCCAGCGTGAACAGAAGAGCGTTACATGATACGAAATGAACGCCTGCACAGGCTACTTGTGCATCAAACAAATATAAGCATTCGCGACTGCTCAGGCCAAATATGCAACTTTGCACGTTCGTTTAAGGGAGACAAAACGACAATTACCAAAAGCTGATTTAGCTTCACTGCATAGCAAAGCACTGTGGTAAAACCAGCATGAGCAGAAGAGCATTACATGATACGAAATGAATGCATGCACAGGCCACGTGTGCATCAAACAAATGTAAGCATTTGCGACTGCTCAGGCCAAATATGCATCTTGGCATGTCCGTCTCAGACAAACGAAAAGACAAATACTAAAACATGATCAAGCTTCACTGCATCGCAAAAGCACTGCGATAAAGCCAGCGTGAGCAGAAGAGACCTACATGATACGAAATGAACGCATGCCCAGGCCACTTGTGCATCAAACAAATATAGGCATTTGCGACTACTCAGGCCAAATATGCATCTTGGCACGTCCGTTTCAAGGAGACAAAAAGAAAATTACCAAAAGATGAATAAGCTTCACTGCATCGCGAAAGCACTGCGGTAAAACCAGCGTGAGCAGAAGAGCATTACATGATAAGAAATGAACGCATGCACAGGCCACTTGTGCATCAAACAAAGATAAGCATTTGCGACGGCTCAGGCAAAATATGCATCTTCGCACGTCCGTTTCAGGCAAACAAAAGGACAAATACTTAAATATGATTAAGCTTCACTGCATCGCAAAAGCACTGCGGTAAAGCCAGCGTGAGCAGAATAGCATTACATGATACGAAATGAACGCATGCACAGGCCACTTGTGCATCAAACAAATATAAGCATTTGCGACTGCTCAGGCCATATATGCATCTTGGCACGTCCGTTTTAGGGAGACAATAAGACAATTACCAAAAAATTATTAAGCTTCACTGGATCAAAATGCACTGCGGTAAAGCCAGCGTGAACAGAAGAGCGTTACATGATACGAAATGAACGCATGCCCACGCCACTTGTGCATAAAAAAAGTATTTGCAAACAAAAGGACAAATACTAAAATATGATCATGCTTCACTGCATTGAAAAAGCACTGCGGTAAATCCAGCATGAGCAGAAGAGCACTACATGATACAAAATGAACGCATGCCCAGGCCACTTGTGCATCGAAGAAATATAAGCATTTGCGACTGCACAGGCCAAATATGCATCTTGGCATGTCCGCATCAGGCAAACAAAAGGACAAATACGTAAATATGATCATGCTTCACTGCATCGCAAAAGCACTGCGGTAAAGCCAGCGTGAGCAGAAGAGCATTACATGATACGAAATAAACGCATGCACAATCCACTTGTGCATCAAACAAATATAAGCATTTGCGACTGCACAGGCCAAATATACATCTTGGCACGTCCGTTTTAGGGAGACAATAAGACAATTACCAAAAAATTCTTAAGCTTCACTGGATCGAAAAAGCACTGCGGTAAAGCCAGCGTGAACAGAAGAGCGTTACATGATACGAAATGAACGCCTGCACAGGCTACTTGTGCATCAAACAAATATAAGCATTCGCGACTGCTCAGGCCAAATATGCATCTTCGCACGTCCGTTTCAGGCAGACAAAAAGACAATTACCAAAAGATGATTATGCTTCACTCCATCGCGAAAGCACTGCGGTAAGGCCAGCGTGGGCAGAAGAGCATTACATGATACGAAATGAACGCATGCACAGGCCACTTGTGCATCAAACAAATATGAGCATTTGCGACTGCACAGGCCAAATATGCATCTTGGCACGTCCGTTTTAGGGAGACAATAAGACAATTACCAAAAAACTATTAAGCTTCACTGGATCGAAAAAGCACTGCGGTAAAGCCAGCGTGAACAGAACAGCGTTACATGATACGAAATGAACGCATGCACAGGCCACTTGTGCATCAAACAAATATAAGCATTCGCGACTGCTTCGGCCAAATATGTAACTTAGCACGTTCGTTTCAGGGAGACAAAACGACAATTACCAAAAGCTGATTTAGCTTCACTGCATAGCCAAAGCACTGGGGTAAAACCAGCATGCGCAGAAGAGCATTACATGATACGAAATGAATGCATGCACAGGCCACTTGTGCATCAAACAAATATAAGCATTTGCGACTTCTCAAGCCAAATATGCATTTTGGCACATCCGTTTCAGGGAGACAAAAAGACAATTACCGAAAGATGATTAAGCTTCACTGCATTGCAAAAATAACTGCAATAAAGCCAGCGTGAACAGAAGAGCATTACATGGTACGAAACGAACGCATGCACAATCCACTTGTGCATCAAACAAATATAAGCATTTGTGACTGCTTGGGCCAAATGTGCAACTTGGCACGTCCGTTTCAGGGAGACAAAACTGCAATTACCAAAAGCTGATTAAGCTTCACTGGATCGAAAAAGCACTGCGGTAAAGGCAGCGTGAACAAAGAGCATTACATGATACGAAATGAACGCATGCACAGGCCACTTGTGCATCAAAAAAATATAAGTATTTGCGACTGCTCAAGCCAAATACGCATCTTGGCACGTCCGTTTCAGGCAAACAAAAGCACAAATACTAAAATATGATCAAGCTTCACTGCATCGAAAAAGCACTGCGGTAAAGCCAGCATGAGCAGAAGAGCACTACATGATACAAAATGCACGCATGCCCAGGCCACTTGTGCATCAAACAAATATAAGCATTTGCGACTGCTCAGGCAAAATATGCATCTTGGCACGTCCGTATCATAGAGAAAAAAAGACAATTACCAAAAGATGATTAAGCTTCACTGCATCGCGGAAGCACTGCGGTAAAGCCACCGTGAGCACAAAAGCGTTACGTGATACGAAATTAACGCATGCACAGGCCACTTTTCATCAAACAAATATAAGCATTTGCGACTGCTCAGGCCAAATATGCATCTTGGCACGTCCGTTTCAGGCAAACAAACGGACAAATACTAAAATGTGATCAAGCTTCACTGCATCGAAAAAGCACTGTGGTAAAGCCAGCATGAGCAGAAGAGCACTACATGATTCGAAATGAACGCATGCCCAGGCCACTTGTGCATCAAACAAATATAATCATTTGCGACTGCTCAGGCGAAATATGCATCTTGGCATGTTCGTTTGGGGCAAACAAAAGGACAAATACTTAAATATGATCATGCTTCACTGCATCGCAAAAGCACTGCGGTAAAGCCAGCGTGAGCAGAAGAGCATTACATGTTACGAAATGAACGCATGCACAGGGTACTTGTGCATCAAACAAATATAAGCATTTGCGATTGCTCAGGCCAAATATGCATCTTGGCACGTCCGTTTCAGGCAAACAAAAGGACAAATACTTAAATATGATTAAGCTTCACTGCATCGCAAAAGCACTGCGGTAAAGCCAGCGTGAGCAGAATAGAACTACATGATACAAAATGAACGCATGCACAGGCCACTTGTGCATCAAACAAATATAAGCATTTTCGACTGCTCATGCCAAATATGCATCTTGGCAGGTCCGTTTCAGGCAAACAAAAGGACAATTACCAAGAGATGATGAAGCTTGACTGCATCACGAAAGCACTGCGATAAAGCCAGCGTGAGCAGAAGAGACCTACATGATACGAAATGAACGCATGCCCAGGCCACTTGTGCATCAAACAAATATAGGCATTTGCGACTGCTCAGGCCAAATATGCATCTTGGCACGTCCGTTTCAGGGAGACAAAAAGAAAATTACCAAAAGATGAATAAGCTTCACTGCATCGCGAAAGCACTGTGGTAAAACCAGCGTGAGCAGAAGAGCATTACATGATACGAAATGAACGCATGCACAGGCCACTTGTGCATCAAACAAAGATAAGCATTTGCGACAGCTCAGGCAAAATATGCATCTTGGCACGTCCGTTTCAGGCAAACAAAAGGACAAATACTTATATTTAATGAAGCTTTACTGCATCGCAAAAGCACTGCGGTAATGCCAGCGTGAGCAGAAGAGCATTACATGATACGAAATGAACGCATGCAAGGGCCACTTGTGCATCAAACAAATATAAGCACTTGCGACTGCTCAGGCCAAATATGCATCTTCGCACGTCCGTTTCAGGTAGACAAAAAGACATTTACCAAAAGATGATTATGCTTCACTCCATCGCGAAAGCACTGCGGTAAGGCCAGCGTGGGCAGAAGAGCATTACATGATACGAAATGAACGCATGCACAGGCCACTTGTGCATCAAAAAAATATGAGCATTTGCGACTGCACAGGCAAAATATGCATCTTGGCACGTCCGTTTTAGGGAGACAATAAGACAATTACCAAAAAACTATTAAGCTTCACTGGATCGAAAAAGCACTGCGGTAAAGCCAGCGTGAACAGAACAGCGTTACATGATACGAAATGAACGCATGCACAGGCCACTTATGCATCAAACAAATATAAGCATTCGCGACTGCTTTGGCCAAATATGTAACTTAGCACGTTCGTTTCAGGGAGAATAAACGACAATTACCAAAAGCTGATTTAGCTTCACTGCATAGCCAAAGCACTGGGGTAAAACCAGCATGCGCAGAAGAGCATTGCATGATACGAAATGAATGCATGCACAGGCCACTTGTGCATCAAACAAATATAAGCATTTGCGACTTCTCAAGCCAAATATGCATTTTGGTACATCCGTTTCAGGGAGACAAAAAGACAATTCCCGAAAGATGATTAAGCTTCACTGCATTGCAAAAATAACTGCAATAAAGCCAGCGTGAACAGAAGAGCATTACATGGTACGAAATGAACGCATGCACAATCCACTTGTGCATCAAACAAATATAAGCATTTGCGACTGCTCGGGCCAAATGTGCAACTTGGCACGTTCGTTTCAGTGAGACAAAACTACAATTACCAAAGGCTGATTAAGCTTCACTGGATCGAAAAAGCACTGCGGTAAAGGCAGCGTGAACAAAGAGCATTACATGATACGAAATGAACGCATGCACAGGCCACTTGTGCATCAAAAAAATATAAGTATTTGCGACTGCTCAAGCCAAATACGCATCTTGGCACGTCCGTTTCAGGCAAACAAAAGCACAAATACTAAAATATGATCAAGCTTCACTGCATTGAAAAAGCACTGCGGTAAAGCCAGCATGAGCAGAAGAGCACTACATGATACAAAATGCACGCATGCCCAGGCCACTTGTGCATCAAACAAATATAGCATTTGCGACTGCACAGGCCAAATATGTATCTTGGCACGTCCGCATCAGGCAAACAAAAGGACAAATACCTAAATATTATCAAGCTTCACTGCATCACAAAAGCACTGCGGTAAAGCCAGCTTGAGCAAATAGCATTACATGATATGAAATGAACGCATGCACAGGCCACTTGTGCATCAAACAAATATAAGCATATGCGACTGCTCAGGCAAAATATGCATCTTGGCACGTCCGTTTTAGAGAGACAATAAGACAATTACCAAAAAATTATTAAGCTTCACTGTATCGAAAAAGCACTGCGGTAAAGCCAGCATGAGCAGAAGAGCATTACATGATACGAAATGAATGCATGCACAGGCCTCTTGTGCATCAAACAAATATAAGCATTTGCGACTGTTCAGGCCAAATATGCATCTTGGCACATCCGTTTCAGGGAGACAAAAAGACAATTCCCGAAAGATGATTAAGCTTCACTGCATTGCAAAAATAACTGCAATAAAGCCAGCGTGAACAGAAGAGCATTACATGGTACGAAATGAACGCATGCACAATCCACTTGTGCATCAAACAAATATAAGCATTTGCGACTGCTCGGGCCAAATATGCAACTTGGCACATTCGTTTCAGGGAGACAAAACTACAGTAACCAAAAGCTGATTAAGCTTCACTGCATCATCAAAGCACTGCAGTAAAGCTAGTGTGAGAACAAGAGCATTACTTAATACGAAATGAACGCATGCCCACGCCACTTGTGCATCAAAAAAATATAAGTATTTGCGACTGCTCAGGCCAAATACACATCTTGGCAAGTCCGTTTCAGGCAAACAAAAGGACAAATACTAAAACATGATCAAGCTTCCCTGCATCAAAAAAGCACTGCGGTAAGGCCAGCGTCGGCAGAAGAGCATTACATGATACGAAATGAACGCATGCACAGGCCACTTGTGCATCAAACAAATATGAGCATTTGCGACTGCACAGGCCAAATATGCATCTTGGCACGTCCGTTTTAGGGAGACAATAAGACAATTACCAAAAATTTATTATGCTTCACTGGATCGAAAAAGCACTGCGGTAAAGCCAGCGTGAACAGAACAGCGTTACATGATACGAAATGAACGCATGCACAGGCCACATGTGCATCAAACAAATATAAGCATTCGCGACTGCTTCGGCCAAATATGTAACTTAGCACGTTCGTTTCAGGGAGACAAAACTACAATAACCAAAAGCTGATTAAGCTTCACTAGATCGAAAAAGCACTGCGGTAAAGGCAGCGTGAACAAAGAGCATTACATGATACGAAATGAACGCATGCACAAGCCACTTGTGCATCAAAAAATATAAGTATTTGCGACTGCTCAGGCCAAATATGCATCTTGGCAGGTCCGTTTCAGGCAAACAAAAGGACAATTACCAAGAGATGATTAAGGTTGACTGCATCACGAAAGCACTGCGGTAAAGCCAGCGTGAACAGAAGAGCATTACATGATACGAAATGAACGCATGCACGCACAAGCCACTTGTGCATCAAACAAATATAAGCATTTGCGACTGCTCGGGCCAAATGTGCAAATTGGCACGTTCGTTTCAGGGAGACAAAACTGCAATTACCAAAAGCTGGTTAAGCTTCACTGGATCGAAAAAGCACTGCGGTAAAGCCAGCGTGAACAGAAGAGCATTACATGATACGAAATGAACGCATGCACAAGCCACTTGTGCATCAAACAAATATAAGCATTTGCGACTGCTCGGGCCAAATATGCAACTTTGCACATTCGTTTCAGGAAGACAAAAAGAAAATTACCAAAAGATGATTAAGCTTCACTGCATCGCCAAAGCACTGCGGTAAAACCAGCGTGAGCAGAAGAGCATAACATGATACGAAATGAACGCATGCACAGGCCACTTGTGCATCAAACAAATATAAGCATTTGCGACTGCTCAGGCCATATATGCATCTTGGCACGTCCAAGTTAGGGAGACAGTAAGACAATTACCAAAAAATATTAAGCTTCACTGGATCGAAAAAGCACTGTGGTAAAGCCAGCGTGAACAGAAGAGCATTACATGATACGAAAGAAACGCATGCACAGGCCAATTGTGCATCAAACAAATATAAGCATTTGCGACTGCTCAGGCCAAATATGCAACTTGGCACGTTCGTTTCAGGGAGACAAAATGACAATTACCAAAAGCTCATTTAGCTTCACTGGATCGAAAAAGCACTGCGGTAAAGCCAGCGTGAACAGAAGAGCATTACATGATACGAAATGAACGCATGCACAAGCCACTTGTGCATCAAACAAATATAAGCATTTGCGACTGCTCGGGCCAAATATGCAACTTGGCACATTCGTTTCAGGGAGACAAAACTACAATAACCAAAAGCTGATTAAGCTTCACTGCATCATCAAAGCACTGCAGTAAAGCTAGTGTGAGAACAAGAGCATTACTTAATACGAAATGAACGCATGCCCACGCCACTTGTGCATCAAAAAAATATAAGTATTTGCGACTGCTCAGGCCAAATACACATCTTGGCAAGTCCGTTTCAGGCAAACAAAAGGACAAATACTAAAATATGATCAAGCTTCACTGCATCAAAAAAGCACTGCGGTAAGGCCAGCGTCGGCAGAAGAGCATTACATGACACGAAATGAACGCATGCACAGGCCACTTGTGCATCAAACAAATATGAGCATTTGCGACTGCACAGGCCAAATATGCATCTTGGCACGTCCGTTTTAGGGAGACAATAAGACAATTACCAAAAAATTATTATGCTTCACTGGATCGAAAAAGCACTGCGGTAAAGCCAGCGTGAACAGAACAGCGTTACATGATACGAAATGAACGCATGCACAGGCCACATGTGCATCAAACAAATATAAGCATTCGCGACTGCTTCGGCCAAATATGTAACTTAGCACGTTCGTTTCAGGGAGACAAAACTACAATAACCAAAAGCTGATTAAGCTTCACTAGATCGAAAAAGCACTGCGGTAAAGGCAGCGTGAACAAAGAGCATTACATGATACGAAATGAACGCATGCACAAGCCACTTGTGCATCAAAAAAATATAAGTATTTGCGACTGCTCAGGCCAAATATGCATCTTGGCAGGTCCGTTTCAGGCAAACAAAAGGACAATTACCAAGAGATGATTAAGCTTGACTGCATCACGAAAGCACTGCGGTAAAGCCAGCGTGAACAGAAGAGCATTACATGATACGAAATGAACGCATGCACAAGCCACTTGTGCATCAAACAAATATAAGCATTTGCGACTGCTCGGGCCAAATGTGCAAATTGGCACAATCGTTTCAGGGAGACAAAACTACAATTACCAAAAGCTGATTAAGCTTCACTGCATCGCCAAAGCACTGCGGTAAAACCAGCGTGAGCAGAAGAGCATAACATGATACGAAATGAACGCATGCACAGGCGACTTGTGCATCAAACAAATATAAGCATTTGCGACTGCTCAGGCCATATATGCATCTTGGCACGTCCAAGTTAGGGAGACAGTAAGACAATTACCAAAAAATTATTAAGCTTCACTGGATCGAAAAAGCACTGCGGTAAAACCAGCATGAGCAGAAGAGCATTTCATGATACGAAATGAACGCATGCACAAGCCACTTGTGCATCAAACAAATATAACCATTTGCGAATGCTCAGGTCAAATATGCATCTTGGCACGTCCGTTTCAGGGAGACAAAAAGACAATTACCAAAAGGTGATTATGCTTCACTGCATCGCGAAAGCACTGCGGTAAAGCCAGCGTGAACAGAAGAGCGTTACATGATACGAAATGAACACATGCACAGGCCACTTGTGCATCAAACAAATATAAGCATTCGCGACTGCTCAGGCCAAATATGCAACTTGGAACTTTCGTTTCAGGGAGACAAAACGACAATTACCAAAAGCTTATTTAGCTTCACTGTATAGCCAAAGCACTGCGGTAAAACCAGCATGAGCAGAGAAGCATTACTTGATACGAAATGAACGCATGCACAGGCCACTTGTGCATCAACAATTATAAGCATTTGCGACTGCTCAGGCCAAATATGCATCTTGGCACGTTCGTTTCAGGGAGACAAAAAGACAATTACCAAAAGATGATTAAGCTTCACTGCATCGAAAAAGCACTGCGGTAAAGCCAGCATGAGCAGAAGAGACCTAAATGATACGAAATGAACGCATGCCCAGGCCACTTGTGCATCAAACAAATATAGGCATTTGCGACTGCTCAGGCCAAATAAGCATCTTGGCACGTCCGTTTCAGGGTGACAAAAAGAAAATTACCAAAAGATGATTAAGCTTCACATCATCGCGAAAGCACAGCGGTAAAACCAGCGTGAGCAGAAGAGCATTACATGACACGAAATGAACGCATGCACAGGCCACTTGTGCATCAAACAAATATAAGCATTTGCGACTGCTCAGGCCATATATTCATCTTGGCACGTCCAAGTTAGGAGACAGTAAGACAATTTCCAAAAAATTATTAGGCTTCACTGGATCGAAAAAGCACTGCGGTAAAGCCAGCGTGAACAGAAGAGCATTACAGGATACGAAATGAACCCATGCACAGGCCAATTGTGCATCAAACAAATATAAGCATTCGCGACTGCTCAGGTCTAATATGCAACTTGGCACGTTCGTTTCAGGGAGACAAAACGACAATTACCAAAAGCTGATTTAGCTTCACTGCATCGCAAAGCGCTGCGGTAAAACCAGCATGAGCAGAAGAGCATTTCCTGATACGAAATGAACGCATGCACAAGCCACTTGTGCATCAAAGAAATATAAGCATTTGCGACTGCTCGGGCCAAATGTGCATCTTGACATGTCCGTTTCAGGGAGACAAAAAAACAATTACCAAAAGATGATTAGGCTTCACTGCATTGCGAAAGCACTGAAGTAAAGCTAGCGTGAGAAGAAGAGCATTACTTAATTCGGAATGAACGCATGCACAGGCCACTTGTGCATCAAACAAATTTAAGCATTTGCGACTGCTCAAGCCAAATATGCATCTTGGCACGTCCGTTTCAGGCAAACAAAAGGACGAATACTTAAATTTGATCAAGCTTCACTGCATCGCAAAAGCACTGCGTTAATGCCAGCGTGAGCAGAAGAGCATTACATGATACGAAATGAACGCATGCACAGGCCACTTGTGCATCAACAAATATAAGCATTTGCGACTGCTCAGCCAAATATGCATCTTGACATGTACGTTTCAAGGAGACAAAAAAACAATTACCAAAAGACGATTAGGCTTCACTGCATTGCGAAAGCACTGCAGTAAAGCTAGCGTGAAAAGAAGAGCATTACTTAATACGAAATGAACGCATGCCCACGCCACTTAAGCATCAAAGAAATATAAGCATTTGCGACTGCACAGGCCAAATATGCATCTCTGCACGTCCATTTCTGGCAAACAAAAGGACAAATACTTAAATATGATCAAGCTTCACTGCATTGCAAAAGCACTGCGGTAAAGCCAGCGTGAACAGAAGAGCATTACATGATACGAAATGAACCCATGCACAGGCCACATGTGCATCAAACAAATATAAGCATTTTCGACTGCTCAGGCCAACTATGCATCTTGGCAGGTCCGTTTCAGGCAAACAAAAGGACAATTACCAAGAGACGATTAAGCTTCACTGCATCGCGAAAGCACTGCGGTAAAGCCAGCGTGAACAGAAGAGCATTACATGATACGAAATGAACGCATGCACAAGCCACTTGTGCATCAAACAAATATAATCATTTGCGACTGCTCAGCCAAATATGCATCTTGACATGTCCGTTTCAGGCAAACAAAAGGACAATTACCAAGAGATGATTAAGCTTCACTGCATCGCGAAAGCACTGCGGTAATGCCAGCGTGAGCAGAAGAGCATTACATGATACGAAATGAACGCATGCACTGGCCACTTGTGCATCAATCAAATATAAGCATTTGCGACTGCTCAGCCAAATATGCATCTTGACATGTTCGTTTCAGGGACACAAAAAACAATTACCAAAAGATGATTAGGCTTCACTGCATTGCGAAAGCACTGCAGTAAATCTAGCGTGAGAAGAAGAGCATTACTTAATACGAAATGAACGCATGCCCACGCCACTTAAGCATCAAACAATTATAAGCATTTGCGACTGCTCAGGCCAAATATGCATCTTTGCACGTCCGTTTCTGGCAAACAAAAGGACAAATACTTCAATATGATCAAGCTTCACTGCATTGCAAAAGCACTGCGGTAAAGTGAGCGTGAGCAGAAAAGCATTACATGATACGAAATGAACCCATGCACAGGCCACTTGTGCATCAAACAAATATAACCATTTTCGACTGCTCAGGCCAAATATGCATCTTGGCAAGTCCGTTTCAGGCAAACAAAAGGACAATTACCAAGAGATGATTAAGCTTCACTGCATCGCGAAAGCACTGCGGTAAAGCCAGCGTGAACAGAAGAGCATTACATGATACGAAATGAACGCATGCACAAGCCACTTGTGCATCAAACAAATATAAGCATATGCGACTTCTCGGGCCAAATGTGCATCTTGGCACGTGCGTTTCAGGCAAACAAAAGGACAAATATTTAAATTTAATGAAGCTTTACTGCATCGCAAAAGCACTGCGGTAATGCCAGCGTGAGCAGAAGAGCATTACACGATACGAAATGAACGCATGCACAGGCCACTTGTGCATCAAACAAATATAAGCATTTGCGACTGCTCAGGCCAAGTATGCATCATCGCACGTCCGTTTCAGGCCGACAAAAAGACAATTACCAAAAGATGATTATGCTTCACTGCATCGCGAAATCACTGCGGTAAAGCGAGCGTGAGCAGAAGAGCATTACATGATACGAAATGAACGCATGCACAGGCCACTTGTGCATCAAACAAATATAAGCATTTGCGACTGCACAGGCCAAATATGCATCTTGGCACGTCCGTTTTAGGGAGACAATAAGACAATTACCCAAAAATTATTAAGCTTCACTGGATCGAAAAAGCACTGCGGTAAAGCCAGCGTGAACAGAACAGCGTTACATGATACGAAATGAACGCATGCACAGGCCACTTGTGCATCAAACAAATATAAGCATTTGCGACACTCGGGCCAAATGTGCAACTTGGAACGTTCGTTTCAGGGAGACAAAACTACAATTACCAAAAGCTGATTAAGCTTCACTGGATCGAAAAAACACTGCGTTAAAGGCAGCGTGAACAAAGAGCATTACATGATACGAAATGAACGCATGCACACGCCACTTGTGCATCAAACAAATATTAGCATTTGCGACTGCTCGGGCCAATATGCAACTCGGCACATTCGTTTCAGGGAGACAAAACTACAATTACCAAAAGCTGATTAAGCTTCACTGCACCGCCAAATCACTGCAGTAAAGCTAGCGTGAGAACAAGAGCATTACTTAATACGAAATGAACGCATGCCCACGTCACTTGTGCATCAAAAAAAAATAGAAGTATTTGCGACTGCTCAGGCCAAATACGCATCTTGGCACGTCCGTTTCAGGCAAACAAAAGGACAAATACTAAAACATGATCGATCTTCACTGCATCGGAAAAGCACTGCGGTAAAGCCAGCATGAGCAGAAGAGCACTACATGATACAAAATTCACGCATGCCCAGGCCACTTGTGCATCAAACATATATAAGCATTTGCGACTGCACAGGCCAAATATGCATCTTGGCACGTCCGCATCAGGCAAACAAAAGGACAAATACTTTAATATGATCAAGCTTCACTGCATCTCAAAAGCACTGCGGTAAAGCCAGCTTGAGCAAATAGCATTACATGATACGAAATGAACGCATGCACAGGCCACCTGTGCATCAAACAAATATAAGCATTTGCGACTGCTCAGGCCATGTATGCATCTTGGCACGTCCAAGTTAGGGAGACAGTAAGACAATTACCAAAAAATTATTAAGCTTCACTGGATCGAAAAAGCACTACGGTAAAGCCAGCGTGAACAGAAGAGCAATACATGATACGAAATGAACGCATGCACAGGCCAATTGTGCATCAAACAAATATAAGCATTTGCGACTGCTCAGGCCAAATATGCAACTTGGCACATTCGTTTCAGGGAGACAAAACTACAATTACCAAAAGCTGATTAAGCTTCACTGCATCGCCAAAGCACTGCGGTAAAACCAGCATGAGCAGAAGAGCATTATATGATACGAAATGAACGCATGCACAGGCCACTTGTGCGTCAAATACAAGCATTTGCGACTTCTCAAGCCAAATATGCATCTTGGCACGTCCGTTTCAGGCAAACAAAAGGACAAATACTTAAATTTGATCAAGCTTCACTGCATCGCAAAAGCACTGCAGTAAAGCTAGCGTGAGAAGAAGAGCATTAATTAATACGAAATGAACGCATGCCCACGCCACTTAAGCATCAAACAAATATCAGCATTTGCGACTGCACAGGCCAAATATGCATCTTTGCACGTCCGTTTCAGGCAAACAAAAGGACAAATACTAAAATATGATCAAGCTTCACTGCATCGAAAAAGCACTGCGGTAAAGCCAGCATGAGCAGAAGAGCACTAACTACATGATACAAAATTCACGCATGCCCAGGCCACTTGTGCATCAAACATATATAAGCAATTGCGACTGCACAGGCCAAATATGTATCTTGGCACGTCCGCATCAGGCAAACAAAAGGACAGATACTTAAATATGATCAAGCTTCACAGCAATGCAAAAGCACTGCGGTAAAGCCAGCGTGAGCAGAAGAGCATTACATGATACGAAATGAACCCATGCACAGGCCACTTGTGCATCAAAAAAATATAAGTATTTGCGACTGCTCAGGCCAAATACACATCTTGGCAAGTCCGTTTCAGGCAAACAAAAGGACAAATACTAAAACATGATCAAGCTTCCCTGCATCAAAAAAGCACTGCGGTAAGGCCAGCGTCGGCAGAAGAGCATTACATGATACGAAATGAACGCATGCACAGGCCACTTGTGCATCAAACAAATATGAGCATTTGCGACTGCACAGGCCAAATATGCATCTTGGCACGTCCGTTTTAGGGAGACAATAAGACAATTACCAAAAAATTATTATGCTTCACTGGATCGAAAAAGCACTGCGGTAAAGCCAGCGTGAACAGAACAGCGTTACATGATACGAAATGAACGCATGCACAGGCCACATGTGCATCAAACAAATATAAGCATTCGCGACTGCTTCGGCCAAATATGTAACTTAGCACGTTCGTTTCAGGGAGACAAAACTACAATAACCAAAAGCTGATTAAGCTTCACTAGATCGAAAAAGCACTGCGGTAAAGGCAGCGTGAACAAAGAGCATTACATGATACGAAATGAACGCATGCACAAGCCACTTGTGCATCAAAAAATATAAGTATTTGCGACTGCTCAGGCCAAATATGCATCTTGGCAGGTCCGTTTCAGGCAAACAAAAGGACAATTACCAAGAGATCATTAAGCTTGACTGCATCACGAAAGCACTGCGGTAAAGCCAGCGTGAACAGAAGAGCATTACATGATACGAAATGAACGCATGCACGCACAAGCCACTTGTGCATCAAACAAATATAAGCATTTGCGACTGCTCGGGCCAAATGTGCAAATTGGCACGTTCGTATCAGGGAGACAAAACTGCAATTACCAAAAGCTGGTTAAGCTTCACTGGATCGAAAAAGCACTGCGGTAAAGCCAGCGTGAACAGAAGAGCATTACATGATACGAAATGAACGCATGCACAAGCCACTTGTGCATCAAACAAATATAAGCATTTGCGACTGCTCGGGCCAAATATGCAACTTGGCACATTCGTTTTAGGAAGACAAAAAGAAAATTACCAAAAGATGATTAAGCTTCACTGCATCGCCAAAGCACTGCGGTAAAACCAGCGTGAGCAGAAGAGCATAACATGATACGAAATGAACGCATGCACAGGCCACTTGTGCATCAAACAAATATAAGCATTTGCGACTGCTCAGGCCATATATGCATCTTGGCACGTCCAAGTTAGGGAGACAGTAAGACAATTACCAAAAAATTATTAAGCTTCACTGGATCGAAAAAGCACTGTGGTAAAGCCAGCGTGAACAGAAGAGCATTACATGATACGAAAGAAACGCATGCACAGGCCAATTGTGCATCAAACAAATATAAGCATTTGCGACTGCTCAGGCCAAATATGCAACTTGGCACGTTCGTTTCAGGGAGACAAAATGACAATTACCAAAAGCTCATTTAGCTTCACTGGATCGAAAAAGCACTGCGGTAAAGCCAGCGTGAACAGAAGAGCATTACATGATACGAAATGAACGCATGCACAAGCCACTTGTGCATCAAACAAATATAAGCATTTGCGACTGCTCGGGCCAAATATGCAACTTGGCACATTCGTTTCAGGGAGACAAAACTACAATAACCAAAAGCTGATTAAGCTTCACTGCATCATCAAAGCACTGCAGTAAAGCTAGTGTGAGAACAAGAGCATTACTTAATACGAAATGAACGCATGCCCACGCCACTTGTGCATCAAAAAAATATAAGTATTTGCGACTGCTCAGGCCAAATACACATCTTGGCAAGTCCGTTTCAGGCAAACAAAAGGACAAATACTAAAATATGATCAAGCTTCACTGCATCAAAAAAGCACTGCGGTAAGGCCAGCGTCGGCAGAAGAGCATTACATGATACGAAATGAACGCATGCACAGGCCACTTGTGCATCAAACAAATATGAGCATTTGCGACTGCACAGGCCAAATATGCATCTTGGCACGTCCGTTTTAGGGAGACAATAAGACAATTACCAAAAAATTATTATGCTTCACTGGATCGAAAAAGCACTGCGGTAAAGCCAGCGTGAACAGAACAGCGTTACATGATACGAAATGAACGCATGCACAGGCCACATGTGCATCAAACAAATATAAGCATTCGCGACTGCTTCGGCCAAATATGTAACTTAGCACGTTCGTTTCAGGGAGACAAAACTACAATAACCAAAAGCTGATTAAGCTTCACTAGATCGAAAAAGCACTGCGGTAAAGGCAGCGTGAACAAAGAGCATTACATGATACGAAATGAACGCATGCACAAGCCACTTGTGCATCAAAAAAATATAAGTATTTGCGACTGCTCAGGCCAAATATGCATCTTGGCAGGTCCGTTTCAGGCAAACAAAAGGACAATTACCAAGAGATGATTAAGCTTGACTGCATCACGAAAGCACTGCGGTAAAGCCAGCGTGAACAGAAGAGCATTACATGATACGAAATGAACGCATGCACAAGCCACTTGTGCATCAAACAAATATAAGCATTTGCGACTGCTCGGGCCAAATGTGCAAATTGGCACAATCGTTTCAGGGAGACAAAACTACAATTACCAAAAGCTGATTAAGCTTCACTGGATCGAAAAAGCACTGCGGTAAAGCCAGCGTGAACAGAAGAGCATTACATGATACGAAATGAACGCATGCACAAGCCACTTGTGCATCAAACAAATATAAGCATTTGCGACTGCTCGGGCCAAATATGCAACTTGGCACAATCGTTTCAGGAAGACAAAAAGAAAATTACCAAAAGATGATTAAGCTTCACTGCATCGCCAAAGCACTGCGGTAAAACCAGCGTGAGCAGAAGAGCATAACATGATACGAAATGAACGCATGCACAGGCGACTTGTGCATCAAACAAATATAAGCATTTGCGACTGCTCAGGCCATATATGCATCTTGGCACGTCCAAGTTAGGGAGACAGTAAGACAATTACCAAAAAATTATTAAGCTTCACTGGATCGAAAAAGCACTGCGGTAAAACCAGCATGAGCAGAAGAGCATTTCATGATACGAAATGAACGCACGCACAAGCCACTTGTGCATCAAACAAATATAACCATTTGCGAATGCTCAGGTCAAATATGCATCTTGGCACGTCCGTTTCAGGGAGACAAAAAGACAATTACCAAAAGGTGATTATGCTTCACTGCATCGCGAAAGCACTGCGGTAAAGCCAGCGTGAACAGAAGAGCGTTACATGATACGAAATGAACACATGCACAGGCCACTTGTGCATCAAACAAATATAAGCATTCGCGACTGCTCAGGCCAAATATGCAACTTGGAACTTTCGTTTCAGGGAGACAAAACGACAATTACCAAAAGCTTATTTAGCTTCACTGTATAGCCAAAGCACTGCGGTAAAACCAGCATGAGCAGAGAAGCATTACTTGATACGAAATGAACGCATGCACAGGCCACTTGTGCATCAACAATTATAAGCATTTGCGACTGCTCAGGCCAAATATGCATCTTGGCACGTTCGTTTCAGGGAGACAGAAAGACAATTACCAAAAGATGATTAAGCTTCACTGCATCGAAAAAGCACTGCGGTAAAGCCAGCATGAGCAGAAGAGACCTAAATGATACGAAATGAACGCATGCCCAGGCCACTTGTGCATCAAACAAATATAGGCATTTGCGACTGCTCAGGCCAAATAAGCATCTTGGCACGTCCGTTTCAGGGTGACAAAAAGAAAATTACCAAAAGATGATTAAGCTTCACATCATCGCGAAAGCACAGCGGTAAAACCAGCGTGAGCAGAAGAGCATTACATGACACGAAATGAACGCATGCACAGGCCACTTGTGCATCAAACAAATATAAGCATTTGCGACTGCTCAGGCCATATATTCATCTTGGCACGTCCAAGTTAGGAGACAGTAAGACAATTTCCAAAAAATTATTAGGCTTCACTGGATCGAAAAAGCACTGCGGTAAAGCCAGCGTGAACAGAAGAGCATTACATGATACGAAATGAACCCATGCACAGGCCAATTGTGCATCAAACAAATATAAGCATTCGCGACTGCTCAGGTCTAATATGCAACTTGGCACGTTCGTTTCAGGGAGACAAAACGACAATTACCAAAAGCTGATTTAGCTTCACTGCATCGCAAAGCACTGCGGTAAAACCAGCATGAGCAGAAGAGCATTTCCTGATACGAAATGAACGCATGCACAAGCCACTTGTGCATCAAAGAATTATAAGCATTTGCGACTGCTCGGGCCAAATGTGCATCTTGACATGTCCGTTTCAGGGAGACAAAAAAACAATTACCAAAAGATGATTAGGCTTCACTGCATTGCGAAAGCACTGAAGTAAAGCTAGCGTGAGAAGAAGAGCATTACTTAATTCGAAATGAACGCATGCACAGGCCACTTGTGCATCAAACAAATTTAAGCATTTGCGACTGCTCAAGCCAAATATGCATCTTGGCACGTCCGTTTCAGGCAAACAAAAGGACGAATACTTAAATTTGATCAAGCTTCACTGCATCGCAAAAGCACTGCGTTAATGCCAGCGTGAGCAGAAGAGCATTACATGATACGAAATGAACGCATGCACAGGCCACTTGTGCATCAACAAATATAAGCATTTGCGACTGCTCAGCCAAATATGCATCTTGACATGTACGTTTCAAGGAGACAAAAAACAATTACCAAAAGACGATTAGGCTTCACTGCATTGCGAAAGCACTGCAGTAAAGCTAGCGTGAAAAGAAGAGCATTACTTAATACGAAATGAACGCATGCCCACGCCACTTAAGCATCAAAGAAATATAAGCATTTGCGACTGCACAGGCCAAATATGCATCTCTGCACGTCCATTTCTGGCAAACAAAAGGACAAATACTTAAATATGATCAAGCTTCACTGCATTGCAAAAGCACTGCGGTAAAGCCAGCGTGAACAGAAGAGCATTACATGATACGAAATGAACCCATGCACAGGCCACTTGTGCATCAAACAAATATAAGCATTTTCGACTGCTCAGGCCAACTATGCATCTTGGCAGGTCCGTTTCAGGCAAACAAAAGGACAATTACCAAGAGACGATTAAGCTTCACTGCATCGCGAAAGCACTGCGGTAAAGCCAGCGTGAACAGAAGAGCATTACATGATACGAAATGAACGCATGCACAAGCCACTTGTGCATCAAACAAATATAAGCATTTGCGACTGCTCAGCCAAATATGCATCTTGACATGTCCGTTTCAGGCAAACAAAAGGACAATTACCAAGAGATGATTAAGCTTCACTGCATCGCGAAAGCACTGCGGTAATGCCAGCGTGAGCAGAAGAGCATTACATGATACGAAATGAACGCATGCACTGGCCACTTGTGCATCAATCAAATATAAGCATTTGCGACTGCTCAGCCAAATATGCATCTTGACATGTTCGTTTCAGGGACACAAAAAACAATTACCAAAAGATGATTAGGCTTCACTGCATTGCGAAAGCACTGCAGTAAATCTAGCGTGAGAAGAAGAGCATTACTTAATACGAAATGAACGCATGCCCACGCCACTTAAGCATCAAACAATTATAAGCATTTGCGACTGCTCAGGCCAAATATGCATCTTTGCACGTCCGTTTCTGGCAAACAAAAGGACAAATACTTCAATATGATCAAGCTTCACTGCATTGCAAAAGCACTGCGGTAAAGTGAGCGTGAGCAGAAAAGCATTACATGATACGAAATGAACCCATGCACAGGCCACTTGTGCATCAAACAAATATAACCATTTTCGACTGCTCAGGCCAAATATGCATCTTGGCAGGTCCGTTTCAGGCAAACAAAAGGACAATTACCAAGAGATGATTAAGCTTCACTGCATCGCGAAAGCACTGCGGTAAAGCCAGCGTGAACAGAAGAGCATTACATGATACGAAATGAACGCATGCACAAGCCACTTGTGCATCAAACAAATATAAGCATATGCGACTGCTCGGGCCAAATGTGCATCTTGGCACGTGCGTTTCAGGCAAACAAAAGGACAAATATTTAAATTTAATGAAGCTTTACTGCATCGCAAAAGCACTGCGGTAATGCCAGCGTGAGCAGAAGAGCATTACACGATACGAAATGAACGCATGCACAGGCCACTTGTGCATCAAACAAATATAAGCATTTGCGACTGCTCAGGCCAAGTATGCATCATCGCACGTCCGTTTCAGGCCGACAAAAAGACAATTACCAAAAGATGATTATGCTTCACTGCATCGCGAAATCACTGCGGTAAAGCGAGCGTGAGCAGAAGAGCATTACATGATACGAAATGAACGCATGCACAGGCCACTTGTGCATCAAACAAATATAAGCATTTGCGACTGCACAGGCCAAATATGCATCTTGGCACGTCCGTTTTAGGGAGACAATAAGACAATTACCCAAAAATTATTAAGCTTCACTGGATCGAAAAAGCACTGCGGTAAAGCCAGCGTGAACAGAACAGCGTTACATGATACGAAATGAACGCATGCACAGGCCACTTGTGCATCAAACAAATATAAGCATTTGCGACACTCGGGCCAAATGTGCAACTTGGAACGTTCGTTTCAGGGAGACAAAACTACAATTACCAAAAGCTGATTAAGCTTCACTGGATCGAAAAAACACTGCGGTAAAGGCAGCGTGAACAAAGAGCATTACATGATACGAAATGAACGCATGCACACGCCACTTGTGCATCAAACAAATATTAGCATTTGCGACTGCTCGGGCCAATATGCAACTCGGCACATTCGTTTCAGGGAGACAAAACTACAATTACCAAAAGCTGATTAAGCTTCACTGCACCGCCAAATCACTGCAGTAAAGCTAGCGTGAGAACAAGAGCATTACTTAATACGAAATGAACGCATGCCCACGTCACTTGTGCATCAAAAAAAAAATAGAAGTATTTGCGACTGCTCAGGCCAAATACGCATCTTGGCACGTCCGTTTCAGGCAAACAAAAGGACAAATACTAAAACATGATCGATCTTCACTGCATCGGAAAAGCACTGCGGTAAAGCCAGCATGAGCAGAAGAGCACTACATGATACAAAATTCACGCATGCCCAGGCCACTTGTGCATCAAACATATATAAGCATTTGCGACTGCACAGGCCAAATATGCATCTTGGCACGTCCGCATCAGGCAAACAAAAGGACAAATACTTTAATATGATCAAGCTTCACTGCATCTCAAAAGCACTGCGGTAAAGCCAGCTTGAGCAAATAGCATTACATGATACGAAATGAACGCATGCACAGGCCACCTGTGCATCAAACAAATATAAGCATTTGCGACTGCTCAGGCCATGTATGCATCTTGGCACGTCCAAGTTAGGGAGACAGTAAGACAATTACCAAAAAATTATTAAGCTTCACTGGATCGAAAAAGCACTACGGTAAAGCCAGCGTGAACAGAGGAGCAATACATGATACGAAATGAACGCATGCACAGGCCAATTGTGCATCAAACAAATATAAGCATTTGCGACTGCTCAGGCCAAATATGCAACTTGGCACATTCGTTTCAGGGAGACAAAACTACAATTACCAAAAGCTGATTAAGCTTCACTGCATCGCCAAAGCACTGCGGTAAAACCAGCATGAGCAGAAGAGCATTATATGATACGAAATGAACGCATGCACAGGCCACTTGTGCGTCAAATACAAGCATTTGCGACTTCTCAAGCCAAATATGCATCTTGGCACGTCCGTTTCAGGCAAACAAAAGGACAAATACTTAAATTTGATCAAGCTTCACTGCATCGCAAAAGCACTGCAGTAAAGCTAGCGTGAGAAGAAGAGCATTAATTAATACGAAATGAACGCATGCCCACGCCACTTAAGCATCAAACAAATATCAGCATTTGCGACTGCACAGGCCAAATATGCATCTTTGCACGTCCGTTTCAGGCAAACAAAAGGACAAATACTAAAATATGATCAAGCTTCACTGCATCGAAAAAGCACTGCGGTAAAGCCAGCATGAGCAGAAGAGCACTAACTACATGATACAAAATTCACGCATGCCCAGGCCACTTGTGCATCAAACATATATAAGCAATTGCGACTGCACAGGCCAAATATGTATCTTGGCACGTCCGCATCAGGCAAACAAAAGGACAGATACTTAAATATGATCAAGCTTCACAGCAATGCAAAAGCACTGCGGTAAAGCCAGCGTGAGCAGAAGAGCATTACATGATACGAAATGAACCCATGCACAGGCCACTTGTGCATCGAACAAATATAAGCATTTTCGACTGCTCAGGCCAAATATCCATCTTGGCAGGTCCGTTTCAGGCAAACAAAAGGACATTACCAAGAGATGATTAAGCTTCACTGCATCGCGAAAGCACTGCGGTAAAGCCAGCGTGAACAGAAGAGCATTACATGATACGAAATGAACGCATGCACAAGCCACTTGTGCATCAAACAAATATAAGCATTTGTGACTGCTCGGGCCAAATGTGCAACTTGGCACGTTCGTTTCAGGGAGACAAAACTACAATTACCAAAAGCTGATTAAGCTTCACTGGATCGAAAAAGCACTGCGGTAAAGCCAGCGTGAACAGAAGGGCATTATATGATACGAAATGAACGCATGCACAGGCCACTTGTGCATCAAACAAATATAAGCATTTGCGACTGCACAGGCCAAATATGCATCTTGGCACGTCCGTTTTACGGAGACAATAAGACAATCACCAAAAAATTATTAAGCTTCACTGCATCGCGAAAGCACTGCGGTAAAGCCAGCGTGAACAGAACAGCGTTACATGATACGAAATGAACGCATGCACAGGCTACTTGTGCATCAAACAAATATAAGCATTCGCGGCTGCTCAGGCTAAATATGCATCTTGGCACGTCCGTTTCAGGCAAACAAAAGGACAAATACTAAAATATGATCAAGCTTCACTGCATCGAAAAAGCACTGCGGTAAAGCCAGCATGAGCAGAAGAGAACTACATGATACAAAATGAACGCATGCCCAGGCCACTTGTGCATCAAACAAATATAAGCATTTGCGACTGCACAGGCCAAATATGCATCTTGGCACGTCCGCATCAGGCAAACAAAAGGACGAACACTAAAATATGATCAAGCTTCACTGCATCACAAAAGCACTGCGGTAAATCCAGCTTGAGCAAATAGCATTACATGATACGAAATGAACGCTTGCACAGGCCACTTGTGCATCAAAGAAATATAAGCATATGCGACTGCTCAGGCCAAATATGCATCTTGGCACGTCCGTTTCATAGAGAAAAAAAGAAAATTACCAAAAGATGATTAAGCTTCACTGCATCGCGAAAGCACTGCGGTAAAACCAGCGTGAGCAGAAGAGCATTACATGATACGAAATAAACGCATGCACAGGCCACTTGTGCATCAAACAAATATAAGCATTTGCGACTGCTCAGGCCATATATTCATCTTGGCACGTCCAAGTTAGGGAGACAGTAAGACAATTACCAAAAAATTATTAGGCTTCACTGGATCGAAAAAGCACTGCGGTAAAGCCAGCGTGAACAGAAGAGCATTACTTGATACGAAATGAACGCATGCACAGGCCACTTGTGCATCAAACAAAGATAAGCATTTGCGACGGCTCAGGCAGAATATGCATCTTGGCACGTCCGTTTCAGGCAAACAAAAGGACAAATACTTATATTTAATGAAGCTTTACTGCATCGCAAAAGCACTGCGGTAATGCCAGCGTGAGCAGAAGAGCATTACATGATACGAAATGAACGCATGCACAGGGCACTTGTGCATCAAACAAATATAAGCATTTGCGACTGCTCGGGCCAATATGCAACTCGGCACATTCGTTTCAGGGAGACAAAACTACAATTACCAAAAGCTGATTAAGCTTCACTGCACCGCCAAAGCACTGCAGTAAAGCTAGCGTGAGAACAAGGGCAGTGCCGTTCACGCATGTTCTGCTTCTTGTGCAGGTTAGTGAATGTTCCCTTTGTAGACAATTTGCTCTTGTTATCCAGCCGGTTCCACCCCATATGTTGTATAACTGTGTGCGCGTGCATTCCGATGCTGGAAACCACTCAAAGCGTCGGATTTTGCTGCTGCGTCGTTTTTGCTTTTATTTTTTGTTATTAATTCTCTGCGGGGATATCGAAACGAATCCTGGCCCTGTCGTTGATGCGACGCTACAGAAAATTTTGGATGGGCAAAACGCGATTGTTCGAAAGCTTAATACCATTGAAGCGAACCAAGCGGAACATAAGGCTGCTATAAATGACTTGAGTGAACGAGTGTCGTCAATGGAAGGAAAAATGTCAGTGCTGTCAAAATTAGAAGCCGCTATCACTGAGTGTACTGCGCGCTGTAATACCCAGCACGGGGTGATACAGTTGCTTCAAAATAAGATTGATGATCTTGAAAATCGTAGTAGACAGCATAACTTGGTATTCTACGGCATACCTGATACAAGTGTCCGCGAATCTTGGTCACAATCTGAATCGCTTGTGAAAGAAGTATGCTCGACAAAATTACAAGTTAACCCCGAAACGATAGAAAAAGCTCATCGGCTCGGGAAATTTCGAGAGGGAAAAACGCGGCCCGTGATCGCAAGGTTCGGGTCATTGAAAGAAAAGCACCTGATTTTAGGAAAGGCCAAGAATTTGAAAGATACAGGTATCGGTATGTCGGAAGACTTTTCTGAACCAGTGCGAAAGAAAAGGCGAATTTTGTGGCAGTTTGCTAGAGAAAATAGAAGCGGGGACGCACGAGTACAGCTAAAACACGATACCCTTCACATGGACGGCATCAGGTACACTTACGATGATACTTCAGGCAAGGTTGTGCAGTGCAAGTGACCGACTAAGTTCTTATGCTCTTCACTTTCTTTTTTGTTAGTAAACTGTAGGAGCATTAAAAATAAAGTTGACATATTCGATGACTTAGTGCGCATGACCAAACCAAGTGTAGTTATCGGTACTGAATCATGGCTGAATGAAGACGTGGCAAACACCGAGGTATTTCCAGATAACTTTACTTGTTACAGGAAAGACAGGAACTATCATGGAGGTGGTGTATTTATCTTGGTAGATCAGCGCATTCCGTCTATAGGCATAAGCACTACAGACGATACGAGTGAAGCTGTTTGGTGTCAACTTAAGCTCTCGAATGGCAAATCACTATCAGTCTGCTCTTTTTATCGACCGCCAACTGGTTCAACTAAGGAATTTAGTGAATTCACTGCTACAGCTACAAAAATCGCCTCTGATTACGTCGTTGTAGGTGGGGATTTTGACCTGCCTGATCTCGACTGGAATGAGCAACCAATAGCTTCTGGAAGTTCTCTTAGTTTTAAGTCTGAAATGGCTGATTTCATGAACCTCTTGTCTTTAACACAGACAGTGTTGAAACCAACTCGAGGAGGTCATATCCTTGATCTATTTTTCACAAATATGCCAGAAATGGTAGAAAACACTGAAGTATTACCAGGGATAAGTGACCACGAGGTTGTGCTAAGTGAGATAAATATGAAACATACGCGTGCTTACAGTGAAAGGAGTCGGTGCATGTACAATTACGCGAAGGCTAATGTCCAAGGAATCAACACTGCATTGGAGGCATATTTCATTGTTTTCGAAACACTTGCCGATGATTATTCAGTAGAAGAGCTGTGGAATTTGTTTAAAGACAAGATTCTAGAGCTGAGAAACCGATTTGTTCCGACATGGGTGCTAACTAGAAGGCGTAATAAAAGTAAACCATGGTTTTGTAGAGAACTCGACGTTTTGGTCAAGCGTAGGCAGAGAATTTACCGTTCATTTAAAAGAAATCCCTCGGAAGAGAACTCTTGCAAACTGAAGGTGGCAACGCGTGAAGTAAATAATGCTACAGTCGAAATGAAAGTAGCCTACTTTAAAACAATTGAACGTAAAATAACGCAAAACCCGAAAGAACTTTGGAGGTATATCAAACGAAACAAGAAAGACAACATTTCAATTCCCGCTTTGACCAGCGGTGATATTACTGTGAGCGATACGACAGAAAAGGCTAAGTTGTTCAATTTATATTTTACGTCAGTGTTCTCAGCCGCTACTGACCCCCAAAAAGACTTGAAATTGTTGGTACACGAATCCACATCCATGCCTGATGTAGTACTTGACGCTCGTGGCATTGAATTACTACTTAGAGGTCTAGATTGTGCGAAAGCAGTGGGTCCTGATTGCTTGCCTAATTTTATGTTGAAGTCTTCTTCCCATGCAGTGTCTATGTACTTGAAAGTTATTTTTGAAAAATCGTTAAAACAGAGTTCTGTCCCAACTGATTGGAAAATGGCGTCTGTTGCTCCTATACATAAATCTGGCCCGCGCAATGCTGTGAATAATTACCGCCCTATCTCACTCACTTCTGTGTGCAGTAAAATTCTTGAACATATTTTATATACTGCGATTGTAAAGCACATAGATAGTAATTCCCTATTCAACTCTAACCAGCATGAATTTAGGCAGGGGCTATCATGCGTCACACAACTGGTAGAGTTCACCCATGTTTTAGCAGCAGCACTGGACGACAAATTTTCGGTCGACTGTATTTTCCTCGACTTTCAAAAAGCGTTCGACACTGTATCACACTTCTTATTGCTGAAAAAACTAACCAGCTTTAATATTAATCACCAAGTTATTGCATGGATTGCTGAATATCTACATGAGAGGCGACAATATGTAGTTGTAAACGGCGAAATGTCTGAAATAACTAGTGTTACGTCAGGGGTACCTCAGGGATCAGTTCTGGGACCATTACTTTTCTTATTATATATAAATGACATTAACGAAAACGTACAATCCCATATTAGGCTATTTGCAGACGACTGCATTTTATATCGTCAGATTACTTCTGAAACTGACTGTTCCGTAATCCAAAACGACCTATGTGCAATATACGCGTGGTGCCAGCGATGGGAAATGAAACTGAACCTTAAGAAAACTGTATGCATGAGGTTTTCTAGAAAAAGAAACCCAGGTGACTTTGAATACACAATAAACAGCTCTCCGGTAAAAATGGTGCGCGAATACAAATACCTAGGTGTTTTCTTTTGCCCCTCTCTATCATGGAATCGGCATGTGGATTACACTGTAAATAAAGCTTGTCGGAGCTTAGGATTCTTAAAAAGAAACACACGTGCTTTTCCACAGCAAACCCGAGAGGTACTATACAAAACATACGTGAGATCAGTACTGGAGTACGCATGTTGTGTGTGGGACCCTGCAACATCATCAAATAAAGAAAGATTAGAAAAAGTTCAGTCTATGGCGGCGAGATATGTGTTTAATGCACCTATGTACGACAGACAATTCAGTGCGACGGAAGCTAAGCTGAAGTTAAAATGGAAGTCTCTGCAGCACCGAAGGGCATCGTTTCGACTGAAGCTATTGCACAGCATATTTTATTCTCATACTCGAATTCCCTGTGACGTATACATAAGCCGGCCTCACTACATTTCAGCCCGCAAAGATCATGAACACAAGATAAGAGAATATATATGTAATACATCGTCCTTCAGCAACTCTTTTTTTCCGAGAACTATCAGTCAGTGGAATCGACTTCCTCCCACAATTGTAGAAATTTCTTCAACGGATGCGTTCTTTTCTGCAATAAAAATGATTGAATCTTTGGACCGCTAAGCCCTGTAGACTACGTGTGTGCGCCTGGCAGTCGCCATGATCTGTACGGTATCTTGGTTGTAAGCTATGTTGTTTTGTTTTAGTGTTAATTTGCCCTTGTGCTAGACGAATGCTGCACTTTGTTTTAATTATCATGAGATTTTCATCAATTTTTTTTGGAAATCTACTTCTTTTCTCTTTTTTACTTATGTGAATGCAATTATGTGATCTTATGTGAACCTGCAATTTTCATGTTCTTTTCTGTACCCCCCCTCACTATAATGCCTGTATGGGCGCTGTGGGTACAAATTAAATAAATAATAAATTACTTAATACGAAATGAACGCATGCCCACGCCACTTGTGCATCAAAAAAATATAAGTATTTGTGACTGCTCAGGCCAAATACGCATCTTGGCACGTCCGTTTCAGGCAAACAAAAGGACAAATACTAAAATATGATCAAGCTTCACTGCATCACAAAAGCACTGCGGTAAAGCCAGCTTGAGCAAATAGCATTACATGATACGAAATGAACGCATGCACAGGCCACTTGTGCATCAAACAAATATAAGCATATGCGACTGCTCAGGCCAAATATGCATCTTGGCACGTCCGTTTTAGGGAGACAATAAGACAATTACCAAAAAATTATTAAGCTTCACTAGATCAAAAAAGCACTGCGGTAAAGCCAGCGTGAACAGAAGAGCGTTACATGATACGAAATGAACGCAATCACAGGCCACTTGTGCATCAAACAAAGATAAGCATTTGCGACGGCTCAGGCAAAATATGCATCTTGGCACGTGTGTTTCAGGCCAACAAAAGGACAAATACTTAAATTTAATGAAGCTTTACTGCATCGCAAAAGCACTGCGGTAATGCCAGCGTGAGCAGAAGAGCATTACTTGATACGAAATGAACGCATGCACAGGCCACTTGTGCATCAAACAAATATAAGCATTTGCGACTGCTCAGGCCATATATGCATCTTGGCACGTCCAAGTTAGGGAGACAGTAAGACAATTACCAAAACATTATTAAGCTTCACTGGATCGAAAAAGCACTGCGGTAAAGCCAGCGTGAACAGAAGAGCATTACATGATACGAAATGAACGCATGCACAGGACAATTGTGCATCAAACAAATATAAGCATTTGCGACTGCTCAGGCCAAATATGCAACTTGGCACGTTCCTTTCAGGGAGACAAAACTACAATTACCAAAAGCTGATTAAGCTTCACTGCATCGCCAAAGCACTGCGGTAAAGCCAGCATGAGCAGAAGAGCATTACATGATACGAAATGAACGCATGCACAGGCCACTTGTGCGTAAAACAAATATAAGCATTTGCGACTGCTCAAGCCAAATATGCATCTTGGCACGTCCGTTTCAGGCAAACGAAAGGACAAATACTTAAATTTGATCAAGCTTCACTGCATCGCAAAAGCACTGCGGTAATGCCAGCGTGAGCAGAAGAGCATTACATGATACGAAATGAACGCATGCACAGGCCACTTGTGCATCAATCAAATATAAGTATTTGCGACTGCTCAGCCAAATATGCATCTTGACATGTCCGTTTCAGGGAGACAAACAAACAATTACCAAAAGATGATTAGGCTTCACTGCATTGCGAAAGCACTGCAGTAAAGCTAGCGTGAGAAGAAGAGCATTACTTATTACGAAATGAACGCATGCCCACGCCACTTAAGCATCAAACAAATATAATCATTTGCGACTGCACAGGCCAAATATGCATCTTTGCACGTCCGTTTCTGGCAAACAAAAGGACAAATACTTAAATATGGTCAAGCTTCACTGCATTGCAAAAGCACTGCGGTAAAGCCAGCGTGAGCAGAAGAGCATTACATGATACGAAATAAACCCATGCTTAGGCCACTTGTGCATCAAACAAAGATAAGCATTTTCGACTGCTCCGGCCAAATATCCATCTTGGCAGGTCCGTTTCAGGCAAACAAATGGACAATTACCAAGAGATGATTAAGCTTCACTGCATCGCGAAAGCTCTGCGGTAAAGCCAGCGTGAACAGAATAGTATTACATGATACGAAATTAACGCATGAAAAAGCCACTTGTGCATCAAACAAATATAAGCATTTGCGACTGCTCGGGCCAAATGTGCAACTTGGCACGTTCGTTTCAGGGAGACAAAACTACAACTACCAAAAGCTGATTAAGCTTCACTGGATCGAAAAAGCACTGCGCTAAAGCCAGCGTGAACAGAAGAGCATTACATAATACGAAATGAACGCATGCACAGGCCACTTGTGCATCAAACAAAGATAAGCATTTGCGGCGGCTCAGGCAAAATATGCATCTTGGCACGTGCGTTTCAGGCAAACAAAAGGACAAATACTTAAATTTAATGAAGCTTTACTGCATCGCAAAAGCACTGCGGTAATGCCAGCGTGAGCAGAAGAGCATTACATGATACGAAATGAACGCATGCACAGGCCACTTGTGCATCAAACAAATATAAGCATTTGCGACTGCTCAGGCCAAATATGCATCTTCGCACGTCCGTTTCAGGCAGACAAAAAGACAATTACCAAAAGATGATTATGCTTCAATGCATAGCCAAAGCACTGGGGTAAAACCAGCATGAGCAGAAGAGCATTACATGATACGAAATGAATGCATGCACAGGCCACTTGTGCATCAAACAATTATAAGTATTTGCGACTGCTCAGGCCAAATACGCATCTTGGCACGTCCGTTTCAGGCAAACAAAAGGACAAATACTAAAATATGATCAAGCTTCACTGCATCGAAAAAGCACTGCGGTAAAGCCAGCATCAGCAGAAGAGAACTACATGATACAAAATGAACGCATGCCCAGGCCACTTGTGCATCAAACAAATATAAGCATTTGTGACTGCACAGGCCAAATATGCATCTTGGCACGTCCGCATCAGGCAAAGAAAAGGACAAACACTAAAATATGATCAAGCTTCACTGCATCACAAAAGCACTGCGGTAAAGCCAGCTTGAGCAAATAGCAATACATGATACGAAATGAACGCATGCACAGGCCACTTGTGCATCAAACAAATATAAGCATATGCGACTGCTCAGGCCAAATATGCATCTTGGCACGTCCGTTTCATAGAGAAAAAAAGACAATTACCAAAAGATGATTAAGCTTCACTGCACCGCCAAAGCACTGCAGTAAAGCTAGCGTGAGAACAAGAGCATTACTTAATACGAAATGAACGCATGCCCACGCCACTTGTGCATCAAAAAAATATAAGTATTTGTGACAGCTCAGGCCAAATACGCATCTTGGCACGTCCGTTTCAGGCAAACAAAAGGACAAATACTAAAATATGATCAAGCTTTACTGCATCGCAAAAGCACTGCGGTAATGCCAGCATGAGCAGAAGAGCACTACATGTTACGAAATGAACGCAAGCACAAGCCACTTGTGCATCAAACAAATATAAGCATTTGCGACTGCTGGGGCCAAATATGCATCTTGGCACGTGTGTTTCAGGCCAACAAAAGGACAAATACTTAAATTTAATGAAGCTTTACTGCATCGAAAAAGCACTGCGGTAAAGCCAGCGTGAACAGAAGAGCATTACATGATACGAAATGAACACATGCACAAGCCACTTGTGCATCAAACAAATATAAGCATTTGCGACTGCTCGGGCCAAATATGCAACTCGGCACATTCGTTTCAGGGAGACAAAACTACAATTACCAAAAGCTGATTAAGCTTCACTGCACCGCCAAAGCACTGAGGTAAATTTAACGTGAGAACAAGAGCATTACTTAATACGAAATGAACGCATGCCCTCGCCACTTGTGCATCAAAAAAATATAAGTAATTGCGACTGCTCAGGCCAAATACGCATCTTGGCACGTCCGTTTCAGGCAAACAAAAGGACAAATACTAAAATATGATCAAGCTTCACTGCATCGAAAAAGCACTGCGGTAAAGCCAGCATGAGCAGAAGAGAACTACATGATACAAAATGAACGCATGCACAGGCCACTTGTGCATCAAACAAATATAAGCATTTGCGACTGCACAGGCCAAATATGCATCTTGGCACGTCCGCATCAGGCAAACAAAAGGACAAATACTTATTATGATCAAGCTTCACTGCATCACAAAAGCACTGCGGTAAAGCCAGTTTGAGCAAATAGCATCACATGATACGAAATGAACGCATGCACAGGCCACTTTTGCATCAAACAAATATAAGCATATGCGACTGCTCAGGCCAAATATGCATCTTGGCACGTCCGTTTCATAGAGAAAAAAAGACAATTACCAAACGATGATTAAGCTTCACTGCATCGCGAAAGCACTGCGGTAAAGCCATCGTGAGCACAAAAGCAATACATGATACGAAATTAACGCATGCACACGCCACTTTTGCATCAAACAAATATAAGCATTTCCGACCGCTCAGGCCAAATATTCATCTTGGCACGTCCGTTTCAGGCAAACAAAAGGACAAATACTAAAATATGATCAAGCTTCACTGCATCGAAAAAGCACTGTGGTAAAGCCAGCATGAGCAGAAGAGCACTACATGATACGAAATGAACGCAAGCACAAGCCACTTATGCATCAAACAAATATAAGCATTTGCGACTGCTGGGGCCAAATATGCAACTTGGCACATTCGTTTCGGGGAGACAAAACTACAATTACCAAAAGCTGATTAAGCTTCACTGCATCACCAAAGCACTGCAGTAAAGCTAGCGTGAGAACAAGAGCATTACTTAATACGAAATGAACGCATGCCCACGCCACTTGTGCATCAAAAAATATAAGCATTTGCGACTGCTCGGGCCAAATGTGCAACTTGGCACGTTCGTTTCAGGGAGACAAAACTACACTTACCAAAAGCTGATTAAGCTTCACTGGATCGAAAAAGCACTGCGGTAAAGCCAGCGTGAACAGAAGAGCATTACATGATACGAAATGAACGCATGCACAAGCCACTTGTGCATCAAACAAATATAAGCATTTGCGACTGCTCGGGCCAAATATGCAACTCGGCACATTCGTTTCAGGGAGACAAAACTACAATTACCAAAAGCTGATTAAGCTTCACTGCACCGCCAAAGCACTGCAGTAAATCTAGCGTGAGAACAAGAGCATTACTTAATACGAAATGAACGCATGCCCACGCCACTTGTGCATCAAAAAAATATAAGTATTTGCGACTGCTCAGGCTAAATACGCATCTTGGCACGTCCGTTTCAGGCAAACAAAAGGACAAATACTAAAATATGATCAAGCTTCACTGCATCGAAAAAGCACTGCGGTAAAGCCAGCATGAGCAGAAGAGAACAACATGATACAAAATGAACGCATGCCCAGGCCACTTGTGCATCAAACAAATATAAGCATTTCAATCAATCAATCAATCAATCAATCAAACTTCATTTCAGGAATGCATACATTATATGAATAAAATTCTACAGTACAGAGGAAGTCCCGAAGTTAGAAAACTGTCGGGGGGACTTCCGTTAGAGAATAAGTAAATTGCGATAACAATGCAGCAAGCAGTGAAAAACACTTTGTACGAATTAAACAAAGAATGGTTAAAATTTTATAATAACAAGGCAAGAAAAGTTCTGTGCAACAGCAAGTGGTATAGTGAGTAAAAGAAATACTAAAATTAGGAGTAAGGCACGACGGCAGAGTTTAGAAAACACGTTTTGTGATTAGGTACTCTTTAAACATTTTGCGAAACGAATAGTATGTGGGACATAACTTTATTTCAAGTGGTATGTTGTTCCATACGGATACACCTGTAAATTTAAGAGTTAGTTTTCCATAATTGCTACGCACTTTAGGGAGAAGGAAATTGTGACAGGCTGAAAACCTGGTGTTATTAGTATTGACAAGATGTTGTGTGGATAGCCCTGAAACACATAGACCATGATAAATGAGGCGGTACATCAATATAGCTAACTTTAGAGTGAACAAAAGATTAATTGGAAGCACGGAAAAATAAATAAAGAGTGGCGTAGAAGGCGATTGAAATGGAGCGAAGGCGATCAGACATAGTGCCCGTTTCTGAAGGTGTAGAAGGGGCTCCAGGTGACTGGCATATGTATTACCCCAGGATGAAATGCAATAGGAAAGATGGCTATGAATATATGCATAGTATAATGATAAAATAATGCGTGACTGAAAATAAGGGCGGGCTTTAATGAGAACATGAATGCCAAAAGAAGCTTTTTTTATTATTGAGAGTATATGATAGTTATATTTCAAATGCTTGTCTAGTATTACGCCTAAGAACTTCACATGATCCGATACGGAAATAATATGGTTGTTAAGAGATACGGAAACTGGTGAGGGAAATGTGTTCTGTGCGGATGAAAACACCACAAATGTAGTTTTAGAGGGATTCATATAAAGATGATTGTTAACACACCATTGATAAATATTACAGAGATCGGAGTTTAAGCTACTTTCAAGTTCAGCAGTTGTTTTCTGGGATGTAAAAATAGTAGTGTCATCGGCGTAAAGAAGACAGTTAGTATGATTAAGGGAACTAGGTAGGTCGTTAATAAAAAGTAGGAATAGAAGAGGGCCTAAGATTGAACCTTGAGGGACGCCCATGGTAACTGGCTTAGCAGATGACGCAATGTTATTGACATAAACTACCTGTGAGCGATTTGTTAAGTAATTGCGAATGAACTGCAAAGCGGGACCCACAATTCCGAAAGATTCAAGTTTACACAGAAGGATCCGGTGGTTAATTGTGTCGAAAGCCTTCGTGAGATCAATAAAAACTGCCCCAGTAAGTAATCCATTGTCTATGGCTTGTTTAATTCGGTCAGTAAAGCTAAGCAAGGCGAGCTCTGTCGAGTAGTCAGGTCGAAAACCAAATTGGTGGGGAGAGAGTAGGTTAAATTTAAGCAGATAGCACATCAAACGCAAGTAAAAAAGCTTTTCAATTACTTTGCTAAAGAAAGGAAGTACACAAATCGGACGGTAATTATTAGTTGACAAACGATCGCCCTTTTTGAAAACAGGTGTTATCTTTCCTACCTTTAAAGCATCAGGAAATGCACCTGCTTTGAACAATTTGTTAATTATTTCAGCTAAAATAGGAGACAGTTCACGTGCCACGAGCTTTATCTTAGACGGGTGAATGGAATCTAAGCCTGGCCCTTTGGTTTTAAGAGATGACATGATTTGAAAGACTTCGTCTGCAGATGTAGGACGTAAATAAAAAGACTGAAATGAACGAGATAGAATGGGAAAATGAAGGTCAACTAGTGAATCGAGGGAATTTGATGCAAAAGTATCACTGAAAGCATTAGCGATATCGAGTGGCTCGGTAAGGGAACGTCCGTCAACCGTTATTTTTGATAAGCATGTGGTCTCGCTGCTGTTCAAGAATTTTTTTATTAGCTGCCAGCTTTTCCTGGTATAATTACCGTTCTTATCTATTTGTTTTTCATAATACTCGCGTTTGGCCCTCTTGAGCAGCATTGAAAGTAGATTTGAATATCTTTTTAAGCGCGTTTTTAGAGAGCTGTTTGAAGGCTGAGATTTTAATTTTCTTCGCATGTTTTCCTTTTTAGATATGGAATGCAAGAGACCAGGTGTTATCCATGGGTTTCTAGGCGTGCGAAACCAATGTATGACGGTACTTGTGGTTGTGCATTCTGCAATGAATGCGCTTATTTTTGCCGAATGAATGCGCTCATTTGCGACTGCACAGGCCAAATATGCATCTTGGCACGTCCGCATCAGGCAAACAAAAGGACAAATACTTAAATATGATCAAGCTTCACTGCATCACAAAAGCACTGCGGTAAAGCCAGCTTGATCAAATAGCATTACATGATACGAAATGAACGCATGCACAGGCCACTTGTGCATCAAACAAATATAAGCATATGCGACTGCTCAGGCCAAATATGCATCTTGGCACGTCCGTTTTAGTGAGACAATAAGACAATTACCAAAAAATTATTAAGCTTCACTGGATCAAAACAGCACTGCGGTAAAGCCAGCGTGAACAGAAGAGCGTTACATGATACGAAATGAACGCATGCACAGGCCACTTGTGCATTAAACAAATATAAGCATTCGCGACTGCTCAGGCCAAATATGCAACTTGGCCCGTTCGTTTCAGGGAGACAAAACGACAATTACCAAAAGCTGATTTAGCTTCACTGCATAGCAAAAGCACTGCAGTAAATCTAGCGTGAGAACAAGAGCATTACTTAATACGAAATGAACGCATGCCCAGGCAACTTGTGCATGAAACAAATATAAGCATATGCGACTGCTCAGGCCAAATATGCATCTTGGCACGTCCGTTTCATTAAGAAGAAAAGACAATTACCAAAAGATGATTAAGCTTCACTGCATCGCGAAAGCACTGCGGTAAAGCCACCGTGAGCACAAAAACATTACATGATACGAAATTAACGCATGCACAGGCCACTTTTGCATCAAACAAATATAAGCATTTGCGACTGCTCAGGCCAAATATGCATCTTGGCACGTGCGTTTCAGGCAAACAAAAGGAAAAATACTAAAATATGATCAAGCTTCAATGCATCGAAAAAGCACTGTGGTAAAGCCAGCATGAGCAGAAGAGCACTACAAGATACGAAATGAACGCATGCCCAGGCCACTTGTGCATTAAACAAATATAATCATTTGCGACTGCTCAGGCGAAATATGCATCTTGGCACGTCCGTTTGGGGCAAACAAAAGGACAAATACTAAAATATGATCACGCTTCACTGCATCGCAAAAGCTTTGCGGTAAAGCCAGCGTGAGCAAAAGAGCATTACATGTTACGAAATGAACGCATGCACAGGGTAATTGTGCATCAAACAAATATAAGCATTTGCGATTGCTCAGGCCAAATATGCATCTTGGCACGTCCGTTTCAGACAAACAAAAGGACAAATACTTAAATATGATTAAACTTCACTGCATGGCAAAAGCACTGCGGTAAAGCCAGCGTCAGCAGAATTGCACTACATGATACAAAATGAACGCATGCACAGGCCACTTGTGCATCAAACAAATATAAGCATTTTCGACTGCTCAGGCCAAATATGCAACTTGGCACATTTGTTTCAGGGAGACAAAACTACAATTACCAAAAGCTGATTAAGTTTCTCGGGATCGAAAAAGCACTGCGGTAAAGCCAGCGTGAACAGAAGAGCATTACATGATACGAAATGAACGCATGCACAAGCCACTTGTGCATCAAACAAATATAAGCATTTGCGACTGCTCGGGCCAAATATGCAACTTGGCACATTCGTTTCAGGGAGACACAACTACAATTACCAAAAGCTGATTAAGCTTTACTGCATCGCCAAAGCACTGCAGTAAAGCTAGCGTGAGAACAAGAGCATTACTCAATACGAAATGAACGCATGCCCACGCCACTTGTGCATCAAAAAATATAAGTATTTGCATCTGCTCAGGCCAAATACGCATCTTGGCACGTCCGTTTCAGGCAAACAAAAGGACAAATACTAAAATATGATCAAGCTTCACTGCATCGAAAAAGCACTGCGGTAAAGCCAGCATGAGCAGAAGAGCACTACATGATACAAAATGAACGCATGCCCAGGCCACTTGTGCATCAAACAATAATAAGCATTTGCGACTGCTCAGGCCAAATATGCATCTTGGCACGTCCGTTTCAGGCAAACAAAAGGACAAATACTAAAATATGATCAAGCTTCACTGCATCGAAAAAGCACTGCGGTAAAGCCAGCATGAGCAGAAGAGCACTACATGATACGAAATGAACGCATGCACAGGCCACTTGTGCATCAAACAAATATAAGCATTTTCGACTGCTCAGGCCAAATATGCAACTTGGCACATTCGTTTCAGGGAGACAAAACTACAATTACCAAAAGCTGATTAAGCTTCACTGATCGAAAAACCACTGCGGTAAAGCCAGCGTGAACAGAAGAGCATTACATGATACGAAATGAACGCATGCACAGGCCACTTGTGCATCAAACAAATATAAGCATTTGCGACTGCTCGAGCCAAATGTGCAACTTGGCACGTTCGTTTCAGGGAGACAAAACTACAATTACCAAAAGCTGATTAAGCTTCACTGGATCGAAAAAGCACTGCGGTAAAGCCAGCGTGAACAGAAGAGCATTACATGATACGAAATGAACGCATGCACAGGCCACTTGTGCATCAAACAAAGATAAGCATTTGCGACGGCTCAGGCAAAATATGCATCTTGGCACGTCCGTTTTAGGGAGACAATAAGACAATTACCAAAAAATAATAAGCTTCACTGGATCGAAAATGCACTGCGGTAAAGCCAGCGTGAACAGAAGAGCATTATATGATACGAAATGAACGCATGCACAGGCCACTTGTGCATCAAACAAATTTAAGCATTTGCGACTGCTCAGGCCAAATATGCATCTTCGCACGTCCGTTTCAGGCAGACAAAAAGACAATTACCAAAAGATGATTATGCTTCACTGCATGGCGAAAGCACTGCGGTAAAGCGAGCGTGAGCAGAAGAGCATTACATGATACGAAATGAACGCATGCACAGGCCACTTGTGCATCAAACAAATATACGCATTTGTGACTGCACAGGCCAAATATGCATCTTGGCACGTCCGTTTTAGGGAGACAATAAGACAATTACCAAAAAATAATAAGCTTCACTGGATCGAAAAAGCACTGCGGTAAAGCCAGCGTGAACAGAAGAGCATTACATGATACGAAATGAACGCATGCACAGGCCAATTGTGCATCAAACAAATATAAGCATTTGCGACTGCTCAGGCCAAATATGCAACTTGGCACGTTCGTTTCAGGAAGACAAAAAAACAATTACCAAAAGATGATTAGGCTTCGCTGCATTGCGAAAGCACTGCAGTAAAGCTAGCGTGAGAAGAAGAGCATTACTTAATACGAAATGAACGCATGCCCACGCCAGTTAAGCATCAAACAAATATAAGCATTTGCGACTGCACAGGCCAAATATGCATCTTTGCACGTCCGTTTCTGGCAAACAAAAAGACAAATACTTAAATATGATCAAGCTTCACTGCATTGCAAAAGCACTGCGGTAAAGCCAGCGTGAGCAGAAGAGCATTACATGATACGAAATGAACCCATGCACAGGCCACTTGTTCATCAAACAAATATAAGCATTTTCGACTGCTCAGGCCAAATATGCATCTTGGCACGTCCGTTTTAGGGAGACAATAAGACAATTACCAAAAAATAATTAAGCTTCACTGGATCGAAAAAGCACTGCGGTAAAGCCAGCGTAAACAGAAGAGCGTTACATGATACGAAATGAACGCATGCACAGGCCACTTGTGCATTAAACAAATATAAGCATTCGCGACTGTTCAGGAAAAATATGCAACTTGGCCCGTTCGTTTCAGGGAGACAAAACGACAATTACCAAAAGCTGATTTAGCTTCACTGCATAGCCAAAGCACTGGGGTAAAACGAGCATGAGCAGAAGAGTATTACATGATACGAAATGAATGCATGCACAGGCCACTTGTGCGTCAAGAAAATATAAGCATTTGCGACTGCTCAGGCCAAATATGCATCTTGGCACATCCGTTTCAGGGAGACAAAAAGACAATTACCGAAAAATGATTAAGCTTCACTGCATCGCAAAATCTCTGCGGTAAAGCCAGCATGAGCAGAAGAGCACAACATGATACGAAATGAACGCATGCACAGGCCACTTGTGCATCAAACAAATATAAGCATTTGCGACTGCTCAAGCCAAATATGCATCTTGGCACGTCCGTTTCAGGCAAACAAAAGGACAAATACTTAAATTTGATCAAGCTTCACTGCATCGCAAAAGCACTGCGATAATGCCAGCGTGAGCAGAGGAGCATTACATGATACGAAATGAACGCATGCACAGGCCACTTGTGCATCAATCAAATATAAGCATTTGCGACTGCTCAGCCAAATATGCATCTTGACATGTCCGTTTCAGGGAGACAAAAAAACAATTACCAAAAGATGATTAGGCTTCGCTGCATTGCGAAAGCACTGCAGTAAAGCTAGTGTGAGAAGAAGAGCATTACTTAATACGAAATGAACGCATGCCCACGCCACTTAAGCATCAAACAAATATAAGCATTTGCGACTGCACTGGCCAAATATGCATCTTTGCACGTCCGTTTCTGGCAAACAAAAGGACAAATACTTAAATATGATCAAGCTTCACTGCATTGCAAAAGCACTGCGGTAAAGCCAGCGTGAGCAGAAGAGCATTACATGATACGAAATGAACCCATGCACAGGCCACTTGTGCATCAAACAAATATAAGCATTTTCGACTGCTCAGGCCAAATATGCATCTTGGCACGTCCGTTTTAGGGAGACAATAAGACAATTACCAAAAAATAATTAGGCTTCACTGGATCGAAAAAGCACTGCGGTAAAGCCAGCGTAAACAGAAGAGCGTTACATGATACGAAATGAACGCATGCACAGGCCACTTGTGCGTCAAGCAAATATAAGCATTTGCGACTGCTCAGGCCAAATATGCATCTTGGCACATCCGTTTCAGGGAGACAAAAAGACAATTACCGAAAAATGATTAAGCTTCACTGCATCGCAAAATCTCTGCGGCAAAGCCAGCGTGAACAGAAGAGCATTACATGATACGAAATGAACGCATGCACTATCCACTTGTGCATCAAACAAATATAAGCATTTGCTTCTGCTCGGGCCAAATGTGCAACTTGGCACGTTCGTTTCAGGGAGACAAAACTACAATTACCAAAAGCTGATTAAGCTTCACTGGATCGAAAAAGCACTGCGGTAAAGCCAGCGTGAACAGAAGAGCATTACATGATACGAAATGAACGCATGCACAAGCCACTTGTGCATCAAACAAATATAAGCATTTGCGACTGCTCGGGCCAAATATGCAACTTGGCACATTCGTTTCAGGGAGACAAAACTACAATTACCAAAAGCTGATTAAGCTTCACTGCACCGCCAAAGCACTGCAGTAAATCTAGCGTGAGAACAAGAGCATTACTTAATACGAAATGAACGCATGCCCACGCCACTTGTGCATCAAAAAATATAAGTATTTGCGACTGCTCAGGCCAAATACGCATCTTGGCACGTCCGTTTCAGGCAAACAAAAGGACAAATACTAAAATATGATCAAGCTTCACTGCATCAAAAAAGCACTGCGGTAAAGCCAGCATGAGCAGAAGAGAACTACATGATACAAAATGAACGCATGCCCAGGCCACTTGTGCATCAAACAAATATAAGCATTTGCGACTGCACAGGCCAAATATGCATCTTGGCACGTCCGCATCAGGCAAACAAAAGGACAAGCACTAAAATATGATCAAGCTTCACTGCATCACAAAAGCACTGCGGTAAAGCCAGCTTCAGCAAATAGCATTACATGATACGAAATGAAAGCATGCACAGGCCACTTGTGCATCAAACAAATATAAGCATATGCGACTGCTCAGGCCAAATATGCATCTTGGCACGTCCGTTTCATAGAGAAAAAAAGACAATTACCAAAAGATGATTAAGCTTCACTGCATCGCGAAAGCACTGCGGTAAAGCCACCGTGAGCACAAAAGCATTACATTATACGAAATTAACGCATGCACAGGCCACTTTTGCATCACACAAATATAAGCATTTGCGACTGCTCAGGCCAAATATGCATCTTGGCACGTCCGTTTCAGGCAAACAAAAGGACAAATACTAAAATATGATCAAGCTTCACTGCATCGATAAAGCACTGTGGTAAAGAGAGCATGTGCAGAAGAGTACTACATGATACGAAATGAACGCATGCCCAGGCCACTTGTGCATCAAACAAATATAATCATTTGCGACTGCTCAGGCGAAATATGCATCTTGGCACGTCCGTTTGGGGCAAACAAAAGGACAAATACTTAAATATGATCACGCTTCACTGCATCGCAAAAGCACTGCGGTAAAGCCAGTGTGAGCAGAAGAGCATTACATGTTACGAAATGAACGCATGCACAGGGTACTTGTGCATCAAACAAATATAAGCATTTGCGATTGCTCAGGCCAAATATGCATCTTGGCACGTCCGTTTCAGGCAAACAAAAGGACAAATACTTAAATATGATTAAGCTTCACTGCATGGCAAAAGCACTGCGGTAAAGCCAGCGTGAGCAGAATTGCACTACATGATACGAAATGAACGCATGCACAGGCCACTTGTGCATCAAACAAATATAAGCATTTTCGACTGCTCAGGCCAAATATGCAACTTGGCACATTTGTTTCAGGGAGACAAAACTACAATTACCAAAAGCTGATTAAGCTTCAAGGGATCAAAAAAGCACTGCGGTAAAGCCAGCGTGAACAGAAGAGCATTACATGATACGAAATGAACGCATGCACAAGCCACTTGTGCATCAAACAAATATAAGAATTTGCGACTGCTCGGGCCAAATATGCAACTTGGCACATTCGTTTCAGGAAGACAAAACTACAATTACCAAAAGCTTATTAAGCTTTACTGCATCGCCAAAGCACTGCAGTAAAGCTAGCGTGAGAACAAGAGCATTACTTAATACGAAATGAACGCATGCCCACGCCACTTGTGCATCAAAAAATATAAGTATTTGCGACTTCCAGGCCAAATACGCATCTTGGCACGTCCGTTTCAGGCAAACAAAAGGACAAATACTAAAATATGATCAAGCTTCACTGCATCGAAAAAGCACTGCGGTAAAGCCAGCATGAGCAGAAGAGCACTACATGATACAAAATGAACGCACGCCCAGGCCACTTGTGCATCAAACAAATATAAGCATTTGCGACTGCACAGGCCAAATATGCATCTTTGCACGTCCGTTTCTGGCAAACAAAAGGACAAATACTTAAATATGATCAAGCTTCACTGCATCGAAAAAGCACTGCGGTAAAGCCAGCATGAGCAGAAGAGCATTACATGATACGAAATGAACCCATGCACAGGACACTTGTGCATCAAACAAATATAAGCATTTCCGACTGCTCAGGCCAAATATGCATCTTGGCACGTCCGTTTTAGTTAGACATTAAGACAATTACCAAAAAATAATTAAGCTTCACTGGATCGAAAAAGCACTGCGGTAAAGCCAGCGTAAACAGAAGAGCGTTACATGATACGAAATGAAGGCATGCACAGGCCACTTGTGCATTAAACAAATATAAGCATTCGCGACTGCTCAGGAAAAATATGCAACTTGGCCCGTTCATTTCAGGGAGACAAAACGACAATTACCAAAAGCTGATTAAGCTTCACTGCATAGCCAAAGCACTGGGGTAAAACCAGCATGAGCAGAAGAGTATTACATGATACGAAATGAATGCATGCACAGGCCACTTGTGCGTCAAGCAAATATAAGCATTTGCAACTGCTCAGGCCAAATATGCATCTTGGCACATCCGTTTCAGGGAGACAAAAGGACAAATACTAAAATATGATCAAGCTTCACTGCATCAAAAAAGCACTGCGGTAAAGCCAGCATGAGCAGAAGAGAACTACATGATACAAAATGAACGCATGCCCAGGCCACTTGTGCATCAAACAAATATAAGCATTTGCGACTGCACAGGCCAAATATGCATCTTGGCACGTCCGCATCAGGCAAACAAAAGGACAAGCACTAAAATATGATCAAGCTTCACTGCATCACAAAAGCACTGCGGTAAAGCCAGCTTCAGCAAATAGCATTACATGATACGAAATGAAAGCATGCACAGGCCACTTGTGCATCAAACAAATATAAGCATATGCGACTGCTCAGGCCAAATATGCATCTTGGCACGTCCGTTTCATAGAGAAAAAAAGACAATTACCAAAAGATGATTAAGCTTCACTGCATCGCGAAAGCACTGCGGTAAAGCCACCGTGAGCACAAAAGCATTACATTATACGAAATTAACGCATGCACAGGCCACTTTTGCATCAAACAAATATAAGCATTTGCGACTGCTCAGGCCAAATATGCATCTTGGCACGTCCGTTTCAGGCAAACAAAAGGACAAATACTAAAATATGATCAAGCTTCACTGCATCGATAAAGCACTGTGGTAAAGCCAGCATGTGCAGAAGAGTACTACATGATACGAAATGAACGCATGCCCAGGCCACTTGTGCATCAAACAAATATAATCATTTGCGAGTGCTCAGGCGAAATATGCATCTTGGCACGTCCGTTTGGGGCAAACAAAAGGAAAAATACTTAAATATGATCACGCTTCACTGCATCGCAAAAGCACTGCGGTAAAGCCAGTGTAAGCAGAAGAGCATTACATGTTACGAAATGAACGCATGCACAGGGTACTTGTGCATCAAACAAATATAAGCATTTGCGATTGCTCAGGCCAAATATGCATCTTGGCACGTCCGTTTAAGGCAAACAAAAGGACAAATACTTAAATATGATTAAGCTTCACTGCATGGCAAAAGCACTGCGGTAAAGCCAGCGTGAGCAGAATTGCACTACATGATACGAAATGAACGCATGCACAGGCCACTTGTGCATCAAACAAATATAAGCATTTTCGACTGCTCAGGCCAAATATGCAACTTGGCACATTTGTTTCAGGGAGACAAAACTACAATTACCAAAAGCTGATTAAGCTTCAAGGGATCGAAAAAGCACTGCGGTAAAGCCAGCGTGAACAGAAGAGCATTACATGATACGAAATGAACGCATGCACAAGCCACTTGTGCATCAAACAAATATAAGAATTTGCGACTGCTCGGGCCAAATATGCAACTTGGCACATTCGTTTCAGGAAGACAAAACTACAATTACCAAAAGCTGATTAAGCTTTACTCCATCGCCAAAGCACTGCAGTAAAGCTAGCGTGAGAACAAGAGCATTACTTAATACGAAATGAACGCATGCCCACGCCACTCTTGCATCAAAAAATATAAGTATTTGCGACTTCCAGGCCAAATACGCATCTTGGCACGTCCGTTTCAGGCAAACAAAAGGACAAATACTAAAATATGATCAAGCTTCACTGCATCGAAAAAGCACTGCGGTAAAGCCAGCATGAGCAGAAGAGCACTACATGATACAAAATGAACGCATGCCCAGGCCACTTGTGCATCAAACAAATATAAGCATTTGTGACTGCACAGGCCAAATATGCATCTTTGCACGTCCGTTTCTGGCAAACATAAGGACAAATACTTAAATATGATCAAGCTTCACTGCATCGAAAAAGCACTGCGGTAAAGCCAGCATGAGCAGAAGAGCATTACATGATACGAAATGAACCCATGCACAGGACACTTGTGCATCAAACAAATATAAGCATTTCCGACTGCTCAGGCCAAATATGCATCTTGGCACGTCCGTTTTAGGGAGACATTAAGACAATTACCAAAAAATAATTAAGCTTCACTGGATCGAAAAAGCACTGCGGTAAAGCCAGCGTAAACAGAAGAGCGTTACATGATACGAAATGAAGGCATGCACAGGCCACTTGTGCATTAAACAAATATAAGCATTCGCGACTGCTCAGGAAAAATATGCAACTTGGCCCGTTCATTTCAGGGAGACAAAACGACAATTACCAAAAGCTGATTTAGCTTCACTGCATAGCCAAAGCACTGGGGTAAAACCAGCATGAGCAGAAGAGTATTACATGATACGAAATGAATGCATGCACAGGCCACTTGTGCGTCAAGCAAATATAAGCATTTGCAACTGCTCAGGCCAAATATGCATCTTGGCACATCCGTTTCAGGGAGACAAAAAGACAATTACCGAAAAATGATTAAGCTTCACTGCATCGCAAAATCTCTGCGGTAAAGCCAGCATGAGCAGAAGAGCACAACATGATACGAAATGAACGCATGCACAGGCCACTTGTGCATCAAACAAATATAAGCATTTGCGACTGCTCAAGCCAAATATGCATCTTGGCACGTCCGTTTCAGGCAAACAAAAGGACAAATACTTAAATTTGATCAAGCTTCACTGCATCGCAAAAGCACTGCGATAATGCCAGCGTGAGCAGAGGAGCATTACATGATACGAAATGAACGCATGCACAGGCCACTTGTGCATCAAACAAATTTAAGCATTTGCGACTGCTCAGGCCAAATATGCATCTTCGCACGTCCGTTTCAGGCAGACAAAAAGACAATTACCAAGAGATGATTATGCTTCACTGCATGGCAAAAGCACTGCGGTAAAGCGAGCGTGAGCAGAAGAGCATTACATGATACGAAATGAACGCATGCACAGGCCACTTGTGCATCAAACAAATATACGCATTTGCGACTGCACAGGCCAAATATGCATCTTGGCACGTCCGTTTTAGGGAGACAATAAGACAATTACCAAAAAATAATAAGCTTCACTGGATCGAAAAAGCACTGCGGTAAAGCCAGCGTGAACAGAAGAGCATTACATGATACGAAATGAACGCATGCACAGGCCAATTGTGCATCAAACAAATATAAGCATTTGCGACTGCTCAGGCCAAATATGCAACTTGGCACGTTCGTTTCAGGAAGACAAAAAAACAATTACCAAAAGATGATTAGGCTTCGCTGCATTGCGAAAGCACTGCAGTAAAGCTAGCGTGAGAAGAAGAGCATTACTTAATACGAAATGAACGCATGCCCACGCCACTTAAGCATCAAACAAATATAAGCATTTGCGACTGCACAGGCCAAATATGCATCTTTGCACGTCCGTTTCTGGCAAACAAAAGGACAAATACTTAAATATGATCAAGCTTCACTGCATTGCAAAAGCACTGCGGTAAAGCCAGCGTGAGCAGAAGAGCATTACATGATACGAAATGAACCCATGCACAGGCCACTTGTGCATCAAACAAATATAAGCATTTTCGACTGCTCAGGCCAAATATGCATCTTGGCACGTCCGTTTTAGGGAGACAATAAGACAATTACCAAAAAATAATTAAGCTTCACTGGATCGAAAAAGCACTGCGGTAAAGCCAACGTAAACAGAAGAGCGTTACATGATACGAAATGAACGCATGCACAGGCCACTTGTGCATTAAACAAATATAAGCATTCGCGACTGTTCAGGAAAAATATGCAACTTGGCCCGTTCGTTTCAGGGAGACAAAACGACAATTACCAAAAGCTGATTTAGCTTCACTGCATAGCCAAAGCACTGGGGTAAAACGAGCATGAGCAGAAGAGTATTACATGATACGAAATGAATGCATGCACAGGCCACTTGTGCGTCAAGCAAATATAAGCATTTGCGACTGCTCAGGCCAAATATGCATCTTGGCACATCCGTTTCAGGGAGACAAAAAGACAATTACCGAAAAATGATTAAGCTTCACTGCATCGCAAAATCTCTGCGGTAAAGCCAGCATGAGCAGAAGAGCACAACATGATACGAAATGAACGCATGCACAGGCCACTTGTGCATCAAACAAATATAAGCATTTGCGACTGCTCAAGCCAAATATGCATCTTGGCACGTCCGTTTCAGGCAAACAAAAGGACAAATACTTAAATTTGATCAAGCTTCACTGCATCGCAAAAGCACTGCGATAATGCCAGCGTGAGCAGAGGAGCATTACATGACACGAAATGAACGCATGCACAGGCCACTTGTGCATCAATCAAATATAAGCATTTGCGACTGCTCAGCCAAATATGCATCTTGACATGTCCGTTTCAGGGAGACAAAAAAACAATTACCAAAAGATGATTAGGCTTCGCTGCATTGCGAAAGCACTGCAGTAAAGCTAGTGTGAGAAGAAGAGCATTACTTAATACGAAATGAACGCATGCCCACGCCACTTAAGCATCAAACAAATATAAGCATTTGCGACTGCACTGGCCAAATATGCATCTTTGCACGTCCGTTTCTGGCAAACAAAAGGACAAATACTTAAATATGATCAAGCTTCACTGCATTGCAAAAGCACTGCGGTAAAGCCAGCGTGAGCAGAAGAGCATTACATGATACGAAATGAACCCATGCACAGGCCACTTGTGCATCAAACAAATATAAGCATTTTCGACTGCTCAGGCCAAATATGCATCTTGGCACGTCCGTTTTAGGGAGACAATAAGACAATTACCAAAAAATAATTAGGCTTCACTGGATCGAAAAAGCACTGCGGTAAAGCCAGCGTAAACAGAAGAGCGTTACATGATACGAAATGAACGCATGCACAGGCCACTTGTGCGTCAAGCAAATATAAGCATTTGCGACTGCTCAGGCCAAATATGCATCTTGGCACATCCGTTTCAGGGAGACAAAAAGACAATTACCGAAAAATGATTAAGCTTCACTGCATCGCAAAATCTCTGCGGCAAAGCCAGCGTGAACAGAAGAGCATTACATGATACGAAATGAACGCATGCACTATCCACTTGTGCATCAAACAAATATAAGCATTTGCTTCTGCTCGGGCCAAATGTGCAACTTGGCACGTTCGTTTCAGGGAGACAAAACTACAATTACCAAAAGCTGATTAAGCTTCACTGGATCGAAAAAGCACTGCGGTAAAGCCAGCGTGAACAGAAGAGCATTACATGATACGAAATGAACGCATGCACAAGCCACTTGTGCATCAAACAAATATAAGCATTTGCGACTGCTCGGGCCAAATATGCAACTTGGCACATTCGTTTCAGGGAGACAAAACTACAATTACCAAAAGCTGATTAAGCTTCACTGCACCGCCAAAGCACTGCAGTAAATCTAGCGTGAGAACAAGAGCATTACTTAATACGAAATGAACGCATGCCCACGCCACTTGTGCATCAAAAAATATAAGTATTTGCGACTGCTCAGGCCAAATACGCATCTTGGCACGTCCGTTTCAGGCAAACAAAAGGACAAATACTAAAATATGATCAAGCTTCACTGCATCAAAAAAGCACTGCGGTAAAGCCAGCATGAGCAGAAGAGAACTGCATGATACAAAATGAACGCATGCCCAGGCCACTTGTGCATCAAACAAATATAAGCATTTGCGACTGCACTGGCCAAATATGCATCTTGGCACGCCCGCTTCAGGCAAACAAAAGGACAAATACTTAAATATGATCAAGCTTCACTGCATCACAAAAGCACTGCGGTAAAGCCAGCTTCAGCAAATAGCATTACATGATACGAAATGAAAGCATGCACAGGCCATTTGTGCATCAAACAAATATAAGCATATGCGACTGCTCAGGCCAAATATGCATCTTGGCACGTCCGTTTCATAGAGAAAAAAAGACAATTACCAAAAGATGATTAAGCTTCACTGCATCGCGAAAGCACTGCGGTAAAGCCACCGTGAGCACAAAAGCATTACATTATACGAAATTAACGCATGCACAGGCCACTTTTGCATCAAACAAATATAAGCATTTGCGACTGCTCAGGCCAAATATGCATCTTGGCACGTCCGTTTCAGGCAAACAAAAGGACAAATACTAAAATATGATCAAGCTTCACTGCATCGATAAAGCACTGTGGTAAAGCCAGCATGTGCAGAAGAGTACTACATGATACGAAATGAACGCATGCCCAGGCCACTTGTGCATCAAACAAATATAATCATTTGCGACTGCTCAGGCGAAATATGCATCTTGGCACGTCCGTTTGGGGCAAACAAAAGGACAAATACTTAAATATGATCACGCTTCACTGCATCGCAAAAGCACTGCGGTAAAGCCAGTGTGAGCAGAAGAGCATTACATGTTACGAAATGAACGCATGCACAGGGTACTTGTGCATCAAACAAATATAAGCATTTGCGATTGCTCAGGCCAAATATGCATCTTGGCACGTCCGTTTCAGGCAAACAAAAGGACAAATACTTAAATATGATTAAGCTTCACTGCATGGCAAAAGCACTGCGGTAAAGCCAGCGTGAGCAGAATTGCACTACATGATACTAAATGAACGCATGCACAGGTCACTTGTGCATCAAACAAATATAAGCATTTTCGACTGCTCAGGCCAAATATGCAACTTGGCACATTTGTTTCAGGGAGACAAAACTACAATTACCAAAAGCTGATTAAGCTTCAAGGGATCGAAAAAGCACTGCGGTAAAGCCAGCGTGAACAGAAGAGCATTACATGATACGAAATGAACGCATGCACAAGCCACTTGTGCATCAAACAAATATAAGAATTTGCGACTGCTCGGGCCAAATATGCAACTTGGCACATTCGTTTCAGGAAGACAAAACTACAATTACCAAAAGCTGATTAAGCTTTACTGCATCGCCAAAGCACTGCAGTAAAGCTAGCGTGAGAACAAGAGCATTACTTAATACGAAATGAACGCATGCCCACGCCACTTGTGCATCAAAAAATATAAGGATTTGCGACTTCCAGGCCAAATACGCATCTTGGCACGTCCGTTTCAGGCAAACAAAAGGACAAATACTAAAATATGATCAAGCTTCACTGCATCGAAAAAGCACTGCGGTAAAGCCAGCATGAGCAGAAGAGCACTACATGATACAAAATGAACGCATGCCCATGCCACTTGTGCATCAAACAAATATAAGCATTTGCGACTGCACAGGCCAAATATGCATCTTTGCACGTCCGTTTCTGGCAAACAAAAGGACAAATACTTAAATATGATCAAGCTTCACTGCATCGAAAAAGCACTGCGGTAAAGCCAGCATGAGCAGAAGAGCATTACATGATACGAAATGAACCCATGCACAGGACACTTGTGCATCAAACAAATATAAGCATTTCCGACTGCTCAGGCCAAATATGCATCTTGGCACGTCCGTTTTAGGGAGACATTAAGACAATTACAAAAAAATAATTAAGCTTCACTGGATCGAAAAAGCACTGCGGTAAAGCCAGCGTAAACAGAAGAGCGTTACATGATACGAAATGAAGGCATGCACAGGCCACTTGTGAATTAAACAAATATAAGCATTCGCGACTGCTCAGGAAAAATATGCAACTTGGCCCGTTCATTTCAGGGAGACAAAACGACAATTACCAAAAGCTGATTTAGCTTCACTGCATAGCCAAAGCACTGGGGTAAAACCAGCATGAGCAGAAGAGTATTACATGATACGAAATGAATGCATGCACAGGCCACTTGTGCGTCAAGCAAATATAAGCATTTGCAACTGCTCAGGCCAAATATGCATCTTGGCACATCCGTTTCAGGGAGACAAAAGGACAAATACTAAAATATGATCAAGCTTCACTGCATCAAAAAAGCACTGCGGTAAAGCCAGCATGAGCAGAAGAGAACTACATGATACAAAATGAACGCATGCCCAGGCCACTTGTGCATCAAACAAATATAAGCATTTGCGACTGCACAGGCCAAATATGCATCTTGGCACGTCCGCATCAGGCAAACAAAAGGACAAGCACTAAAATATGATCAAGCTTCACTGCATCACAAAAGCACTGCGGTAAAGCCAGCTTCAGCAAATAGCATTACATGATACGAAATGAAAGCATGCACAGGCCACTTGTGCATCAAACAAATATAAGCATATGCGACTGCTCAGGCCAAATATGCATCTTGGCACGTCCGTTTCATAGAGAAAAAAAGACAATTACCAAAAGATGATTAAGCTTCACTGCATCGCGAAAGCACTGCGGTAAAGCCACCGTGAGCACAAAAGCATTACATTATACGAAATTAACGCATGCACAGGCCACTTTTGCATCAAACAAATATAAGCATTTGCGACTGCTCAGGCCAAATATGCATCTTGGCACGTCCGTTTCAGGCAAACAAAAGGACAAATACTAAAATATGATCAAGCTTCACTGCATCGATAAAGCACTGTGGTAAAGCCAGCATGTGCAGAAGAGTACTACATGATACGAAATGAACGCATGCCCAGGCCACTTGTGCATCAAACAAATATAATCATTTGCGAGTGCTCAGGCGATATATGCATCTTGGCACGTCCGTTTCTGGCAAACAAAAGGACAAATACTTAAATATGATCAAGCTTCACTGCATCGAAAAAGCACTGCGGTAAAGCCAGCATGAGCAGAAGAGCATTACATGATACGAAATGAACCCATGCACAGGACACTTGTGCATCAAACAAATATAAGCATTTCCGACTGCTCAGGCCAAATATGCATCTTGGCACGTCCGTTTTAGGGAGACATTAAGACAATTACCAAAAAATAATTAAGCTTCACTGGATCGAAAAAGCACTGCGGTGAAGCCAGCGTAAACAGAAGAGCGTCACATGATACGAAATGAAGGCATGCACAGGCCACTTGTGCATTAAACAAATATAAGCATTCGCGACTGCTCAGGAAAAATATGCAACTTGGCCCGTTCATTTCAGGGAGACAAAACGACAATTACCAAAAGCTGATTTAGCTTCACTGCATAGCCAAAGCACTGGGGTAAAACCAGCATGAGCAGAAGAGTATTACATGATACGAAATGAATGCATGCACAGGCCACTTGTGCGTCAAGCAAATATAAGCATTTGCAACTGCTCAGGCCAAATATGCATCTTGGCACATCCGTTTAAGGGAGACAAAAAGACAATTACCGAAAAATGATTAAGCTTCACTGCATCGCAAAATCTCTGCGGTAAAGCCAGCATGAGCAGAAGAGCACAACATGATACGAAATGAACGCATGCACAGGCCACTTGTGCATCAAACAAATATAAGCATTTGCGACTACTCAAGCCAAATATGCATCTTGGCACGTCCGTTTCAGGCAAACAAAAGGACAAATACTTAAATTTGATCAAGCTTCACTGTATCGCAAAAGCACTGCGGTAATGCCAGCGTGAGCAGAGGAGCATTACATGATACGAAATGAACGCATGCACAGGACACTTGTGCATCAATCAAATATAAGCATTTGCGACTGCTCAGCCAAATATACATCTTGACATGTCCGTTTCAGGGAGACAAAAAAACAATTACCAAAAGATGATTAGGCTTCGCTGCATTGCGAAAGCACTGCAGTAAAGCTAGCGTGAGAAGAAGAGCATTACTTAATACGAAATGAACGCATGCCCACGCCACTTAAGCATCAAACAAATATAAGCATTTGCGACTGTACAGGCCAAATATGCATCTTTGCACGTCCGTTTCTGGCAAACAAAAGGACAAATACTTAAATATGATCAAGCTTCACTGCATTGCAAAAGCACTGCGGTAAAGCCAGCGTGAGCAGAAGAGCATTACATGATACGAAATGAACCCATGCACAGGCCACTTGTGCATCAAACAAATATAAGCATTTTCGACTGCTCAGGCCAAATATGCATCTTGGCACGTCCGTTTTAGGGAGACAATAGGACAATTACCAAAAAATAATTAAGCTTCACTGGATCGAAAAAGCACTGCGGTAAAGCCAGCGTAAACAGAAGAGCGTTATATGATACCAAATGAACGCATGCACACACCACTTGTGCATTAAACAAATATAAGCATTCGCGACTGCTCAGGAAAAATATGCAACTTGGCCCGTTCGTTTCAGGGAGACAAAACGACAATTACCAAAAGCTGATTTAGCTTCACTGCATAGCCAAAGCACTGGGGTAAAACCAGCATGAGCAGAAGAGTATTACATGATACGAAATGAATGCATGCACAGGCCACTTGTGCGTCAAGCAAATATAAGCATTTGCGAGTGCTCAGGCCAAATATGCATCTTGGCACATCCGTTTCAGGGAGACAAAAAGACAATTACCGAAAAATGATTAAGCTTCACTGCATCGCAAAATCTCTGCGGTAAAGCCAGCGTGAACAGAAGAGCATTACATGATACGAAATGAACGCATGCACAATCCACTTGTGCATCAAACAAATATAAGCATTTGCTTCTGCTCGGGCCAAATGTGCAACTTGGCACGTTCGTTTCAGGGAGACAAAACTACAATTACCAAAAGCTGATTAAGCTTCACTGGATCGAAAAAGCACTGCGGTAAAGCCAGCGTGAACAGAAGAGCATTACATGATACGAAATGAACGCATGCACAAGCCACTTGTGCATCAAACAAATATAAGCATTTGCGACTGCTCGGGCCAAATATGCAACACGGCACATTCGTTTCAGGGAGACAAAACTACAATTACCAAAAGCTGATTAAGCTTCACTGCACCGCCAAAGCACTGCAGTAAATCTAGCGTGAGAACAAGAGCATTACTTAATACGAAATGAACGCATGCCCACGCCACTTGTGCATCAAAAAAATATAAGTATTTGCGACTGCTCAGGCCAAATACGCATCTTGGCACGTCCGTTTCAGGCAAACAAAAGGACAAATACTAAAATATGATCAAGCTTCACTGCATCGAAAAAGCACTGCGGTAAAGCCAGCATGAGCAGAAGAGAACTACATGATACAAAATGAACGCATGCCCAGGCCACTTGTGCATCAAACAAATATAAGCATTTGCGACTGCACAGGCCAAATATGCATCTTGGCACGTCCGTTTCATAGAGAAAAAAAGACAATTACCAAAAGATGATTAAGCTTCACTGCATCGCGAAAGCACTGCGGTAAAGCCACCGTGAGCACAAAAGCATTACATGATACGAAATTAACGCATGCACAGGCCACTTTTGCATCAAACAAATATAAGCATTTGCGACTGCTCAGGCCAAATATGCATCTTGGCACGTCCGTTTCAGGCAAACAAAAGGACAAATACTAAAATATGATCAAGCTTCACTGCATCGATAAAGCACTGTGGTAAAGCCAGCATGTGCAGAAGAGCACTACATGATACGAAATGAACGCATGCCCAGGCCACTTGTGCATCAAACAAATATAATCATTTGCGACTGCTCAGGCCAAATATGCATCTTGGCACGTCCGTTTGGGGCAAACAAAAGGACAAATACTTAAATATGATCACGCTTCACTGCATCGCAAAAGCACTGCGGTAAAGCCAGCGTGAGCAGAAGAGCATTACATGTTACGAAATGAACGCATGCACAGGGTACTTGTGCGTCAAACAAATATAAGCATTTGCGATTGCTCAGGCCAAATATGCATCTTGGCACGTCCGTTTCAGGCAAACAAAAGGACAAATACTTAAATATGATTAAGCTTCACTGCATGGCAAAAATACTGCGGTAAAGCCAGCGTGAGCAGAATTGCACTACATGATACGAAATGAACGCATGCACAGGCCACTTGTGCATCAAACAAATATAAGCATTTTCGACTGCTCAGGCCAAATATGCAACTTGGCACATTTGTTTCAGGGAGACAAAACTACAATTACCAAAAGCTGATTAAGCTTTACTACATCGCCAAAGCACTGCAGTAAAGCTAGCGTGAGAACAAGAGCATTACTTAATACGATATGAACGCATGCCCACGCCACTTGTGCATCAAAAAATATAAGTATTTGCGACTTCCAGGCCAAATACGCATATTGGCACGTCCGTTTCAGGCAAACAAAACGACAAATACTAAAATATGATCAAGTTTCACTGCATCGAAAAAGCACTGCGGTAAAGCCAGCATGAGCAGAAGAGCACTACATGATACAAAATGAACGCATGCCCAGGCCACTTGTGCATCAAACAAATATAAGCATTTGCGACTGCTCAGGCCAAATATGCATCTTGGTACGTCCGTTTCAGGCAAACAAAAGGACAAATACTAAAATATGATCAAGCTTCACTGCACCGAAAAAGCACTGCGGTGAAGCCAGCGTGAACAGAAGAGCATTACATGATACGAAATGAACGCATGCACAAGCCACTTGTGCATCAAACAAATATAAGAATTTGCGACTGCTCGGGCCAAATATGCAACTTGGCACATTCGTTTCAGGGAGACAAAACTACAATTACCAAAAGCTGATTAAGCTTTACTACATCGCCAAAGCACTGCAGTAAAGCTAGCGTGAGAACAAGAGCATTACTTAATACGATATGAACGCATGCCCATGCCACTTGTGCATCAAAAAAATATAAGTATTTGCGACTTCCAGGCCAAATACGCATCTTGGCACGTCCGTTTCAGGCAAACAAAAGGACAAATACTAAAATATGATCAAGCTTCACTGCATCGCAAAAGCACTGCGGTAATGCCAGCGTGAGCAGAAGAGCATTACATGATACGAAATGAACGCATGCACAGGCCACTTGTGCATCAATCAAATATAAGCATTTGCGACTGCTCAGCCAAATATGCATCTTGACATGTCCTATTCAGGGAGACAAAAAAACAATTACCAAAAGATGATTAGGCTTCGCTGCATTGCGAAAGCACTGCAGTAAAGCTAGCGTGAGAAGAAGAGCATTACTTAATACGAAATGAACGCATGCCCACGCCACTTAAGCATCAAACAAATATAAGCATTTGCGACTGCACAGGCCAAATATGCATCTTTGCACGTCCGTTTCTGGCAAACAAAAGGACAAATACTTAAATATGATCAAGCTTCACTGCATTGCAAAAGCACTGCGGTAAAGCCAGCGTGAGCAGAACAGCATTACATGATACGAAATGAACCCATGCACAGGCCACTTGTGCATCAAACAAATATAAGCATTTTCGACTGCTCAGGCCAAATATGCATCTTGGCACGTCCGTTTTAGGGAGACAAAACTACAATTACCAAAAGCTGATTAAGCTTCACGGGATCGAAAAAGCACTGCGGTGAAGCCAGCGTGAACAGAAGAGCATTACATGATACGAAATGAACGCATGCACAAGCCACTTGTGCATCAAACAAATATAGGAATTTGCGACTGCTCGGGCCAAATATGCAACTTGGCACATTCGTTTCAGGGAGACAAAACTACAATTACCAAAAGCTGATTAAGCTTTACTACATCGCCAAAGCACTGCAGTAAAGCTAGCGTGAGAACAAGAGCATTACTTAATACGATATGAACGCATGCCCACGCCACTTGTGCATCAAAAAGTATAAGTATTTGCGACTTCCAGGCCAAATACGCATCTTGGCACGTCCGTTTCAGGCAAACAAAAGGACAAATACTAAAATATGATCAAGCTTCACTGCATCGAAAAAGCACTGCGGTAAAGCCAGCATGAGCAGAAGAGCACTACATGATACAAAATGAACGCATGCCCAGGCCACTTGTGCATCAAACAAATATAAGCATTTGCGACTGCTCAGGCCAAATATGCATCTTGGCACGTCCGTTTCAGGCAAACAAAAGGACAAATACTAAAATATGCTCAAGCTTCACTGCATCGAAAAAGCACTGCGGTAAAGCCAGCGTGAACAGAAGAGCATTACATGATACGAAATGAACGCATGCACAAGCCACTTGTGCATCAAACAAATATAAGAATTTGCGACTGCTCGGGCCAAATATGCATCTTGGCACGTCCGTTTCAGGAAAACAAAAGGACAAATACTTAAATATGATTAAGCTTCACTGCATGGCAAAAGCACTGCGGTAAAGCCAGCGTGAGCAGAATTGCACTACATGATACGAAATGAACGCATGCACAGGCCACTTGTGCATCAAACAAATATAAGCATTTTCGACTGCTCAGGCCAAATATGCAACTTGGCACATTTGTTTCAGGGAGACAAAACTACAATTACCAAAAGCTGATTAAGCTTCACGGGATCGAAAAAGCACTGCGGTGAAGCCAGCGTGAACAGAAGAGCATTACATGATACGAAATGAACGCATGCACAAGCCACTTGTGCATCAAACAAATATAAGAATTTGCGACTGCTCGGGCCAAATATGCAACTTGGCACATTCGTTTCAGGGAGACAAAACTACAATTACCAAAAGCTGATTAAGCTTTACTACATCGCCAAAGCACTGCAGTAAAGCTAGCGTGAGAACAAGAGCATTACTTAATACGATATGAACGCATGCCCACGCCACTTGTGCATCAAAAAATATAAGTATTTGCGACTTCCAGGCCAAATACGCATCTTGGCACGTCCGTTTCAGGCAAACAAAAGGACAAATACTAAAATATGATCAAGCTTCACTGCATCGAAAAAGCGCTGCGGTAAAGCCAGCATGAGCAGAAGAGCACTACATGATACAAAATGAACGCATGCCCAGGCCACTTGTGCATTAAACAAATATAAGCATTTGCGACTGCTCAGGCCAAATATGCATCTTGGCACGTCCGTTTCAGGCAAACAAAAGGACAAATACTGAAATATGATCAAGCTTCACTGCATCGAAAAAGCACTGCGGTAAAGCCAGCGTGAACAGAAGAGCATTACATGATACGAAATGAACGCATGCACAAGCCACTTGTGCATCAAACAAATATAAGAATTTGCGACTGCTCGGGCCAAATATGCAACTTGGCACATTCGTTTCAGGGAGACAAAACTACAATTACCAAAAGCTGATTAAGCTTCACGGCATCGCCAAAGCACTGCAGTAAAGCTAGCGTGAGAACAAGAGCATTACTTAATACGAAATGAACGCATGCCCACGTCACTTGTGCATCAAAAAATATAAGCATTTGCGACTGCTCGGGCCAAATGTGCAACTTGGCACGTTCGTTTCAGGGAGACAAAACTACAATTACCAAAAGCTGATTAAGCTTCACTGGATCGAAAAAGCACTGCGGTAAAGCCAGCGTGAACAGAAGAGCATTACATGATACGAAATGAACGCATACACAGGCCACTTGTGCATCAAACAAAGATAAGCATTTGCGACGGCCAGGGCAAAATATGCATCTTGGCACGTGCGTTTCAGGCAAACAAAAGGACAAATACTTAAATTTAATGAAGCTTTACTGCATCGCAAAAGCACTGTGGTAATGCCAGCGTGAGCAGAAGAGCATTACATGATACGAAATGAAGGCATGCACAGGCCACTTGTGCATAAAACAAATATAAGCATTTGCGACTGCTCAAGCCAAATATGCATCTTGGCACGTCTGTTTCAGGCAAACAAAAGGACAAATACTTAAAGTTGATCAAGCTTCACTGCATCGCAAAAGCACTGCGGTAATGCCAGCGTGAGCAGAAGAGCATTACATGATACGAAATGAACGCATGCACAGGCCACTTGTGCATCAATCAAATATAAGCATTTGCGACTGCTCAGCCAAATATGCATCTTGACATGTCCTATTCAGGGAGACAAAAAAACAATTACCAAAAGATGATTAGGCTTCGCTGCATTGCGAAAGCACTGCAGTAAAGCTAGCGTGAGAAGAAGAGCATTACTTAATACGAAATGAACGCATGCCCACGCCACTTAAGCATCAAACAAATATAAGCATTTGCGACTGCACAGGCCAAATATGCATCTTTGCACGTCCGTTTCTGGCAAACAAAAGGACAAATACTTAAATATGATCAAGCTTCACTGCATTGCAAAAGCACTGCGGTAAAGCCAGCGTGAGCAGAATGCATTACATGATACGAAATGAACCCATGCACAGGCCACTTGTGCATCAAACAAATATAAGCATTTTCGACTGCTCAGGCCAAATATGCATCTTGGCACGTCCGTTTTAGGGAGACAATAAGACAATTACCAAAAAATAATTAAGCTTCACTGGATCGAAAAAGCACTGCGGTAAAGCCAGCGTAAACAGAAGAGCGTTACATGATACGAAATGAACGCATGCACAGGCCACTTGTGCATTAAACAAATATAAGCATTCGCGACTGCTCAGGAAAAATATGCAACTTGGCCCGTTCGTTTCAGGGAGACAAAACGACAATTACCAAAAGCTGATTTAGCTTCACTGCATAGCCAAAGCACTGGGGTAAAACCAGCATGAGCAGAAGAGTATTACATGATACGAAATGAATGCATGCACAGGCCACTTGTGCGTCAAGCAAATATAAGCATTTGCGACTGCTCAGGCCAAATATGCATCTTGGCACATCCGTTTCAGGGAGACAAGAAGACAATTACCGAAAAATGTTTAAGCTTCACTGCATCGCAAAATCTCTGCGGTAAAGCCAGCGTGAACAGAAGAGCATTACATGATTCGAAATGAACGCATGCACAATCCACTTGTGCATCAAACAAATATAAGCATTTGCTTCTGCTCGGGCCAAATGTGCAACTTGGCACGTTCGTTTCAGGGAGACAAAACTACAATTACCAAAAGCTGATTAAGCTTCACTGGATCGAAAAAGCACTGCAGTAAATCTAGCGTGAGAACAAGAGCATTACTTAATACAAAATGAACGCATGCCCAGGCCACTTGTGCATCAAACAAATATAGGCATTTGCGACTGCACAGGCCAAATATGCACTTGGCACGTCCGCATCAGGCAAACAAAAGGACAAGCACTAAAATATGATCAAGCTTCACTGCATCACAAAAGCACTGTGGTAAAGCCAGCTTCAGCAACTAGCATTACATGATACGAAATGAAAGCATGCACAGGCCACTTGTGCATCAAACAAATATAAGCATATGCGACTGCTCAGGCCAAATATGCATCTTGGCACGTCCGTTTCATAGAGAAAAAAAGACAATTACCAAAAGATGATTAAGCTTCACTGCATCGCGAAAGCACTGCGGTAAAGCCACCGTGAGCACAAAAGCATTACATGATACGAAATTAACGCATGCACAGGCCACTTTTGCATCAAACAAATATAAGCATTTGCGACTGCTCAGGCCAAATATGCATCTTGGCACGTCCGTTTCAGGCAAACAAAAGGACAAATACTAAAATATGATCAAGCTTCACTGCATCGAAAAAGCACTGTGGTAAAGCCAGCATGTGCAGAAGAGCACTACATGATACGAAATGAACGCATGCCGAGGCCACTTGTGCATCAAACAAATATAATCATTTGTGACTGCTCAGGCGAAATATGCATCTTGGCACGTCCGTTTGGGGCAAACAAAAGGACAAATACTTAAATATGATCACGCTTCACTGCATCGCAAAAGCACTGCGGTAAAGCCAGCGTGAGCAGAAGAGCATTACATGTTACGAAATGAACGCATGCACAGGGTACTTGTGCATCAAACAAATATAAGCATTTGCGATTGCTCAGGCCAAATATGCATCTTGGCACGTCCGTTTCAGACAAACAAAAGGACAAATACTTAAATATGATTAAACTTCACTGCATGGCAAAAGCACGGCGGTAAAGCCAGCGTGAGCAGAATCGCACTACATGATACGAAATGAACGCATGCACAGGCCACTTGTGCATCAAACAAATATAAGCATTTTCGACTGCTCAGGCCAAATATGCAACTTGGCACATTTGTTTCAGGGAGACAAAACTACAATTACCAAAAGCTGATTAAGCTTTACTACATCGCCAAAGCACTGCAGTAAAGCTAGCGTGAGAACAAGAGCATTACTTAATACGATATGAACGCATGCCCACGCCACTTGTGCATCAAAAAATATAAGTATTTGCGACTTCCAGGCCAAATACGCATCTTGGCACGTCCGTTTCAGGCAAACAAAAGGACAAATACTAAAATATGATCAAGCTTCACTGCATCGAAAAAGCGCTGCGGTAAAGCCAGCATGAGCAGAAGAGCACTACATGATACAAAATGAACGCATGCCCAGGCCACTTGTGCATTAAACAAATATAAGCATTTGCGACTGCTCAGGCCAAATATGCATCTTGGCACGTCCGTTTCAGGCAAACAAAAGGACAAATACTGAAATATGATCAAGCTTCACTGCATCGAAAAAGCACTGCGGTAAAGCCAGCGTGAACAGAAGAGCATTACATGATACGAAATGAACGCATGCACAAGCCACTTGTGCATCAAACAAATATAAGAATTTGCGACTGCTCGGGCCAAATATGCAACTTGGCACATTCGTTTCAGGGAGACAAAACTACAATTACCAAAAGCTGATTAAGCTTCACGGCATCGCCAAAGCACTGCAGTAAAGCTAGCGTGAGAACAAGAGCATTACTTAATACGAAATGAACGCATGCCCACGTCACTTGTGCATCAAAAAATATAAGCATTTGCGACTGCTCGGGCCAAATGTGCAACTTGGCACGTTCGTTTCAGGGAGACAAAACTACAATTACCAAAAGCTGATTAAGCTTCACTGGATCGAAAAAGCACTGCGGTAAAGCCAGCGTGAACAGAAGAGCATTACATGATACGAAATGAACGCATACACAGGCCACTTGTGCATCAAACAAAGATAAGCATTTGCGACGGCCAGGGCAAAATATGCATCTTGGCACGTGCGTTTCAGGCAAACAAAAGGACAAATACTTAAATTTAATGAAGCTTTACTGCATCGCAAAAGCACTGTGGTAATGCCAGCGTGAGCAGAAGAGCATTACATGATACGAAATGAAGGCATGCACAGGCCACTTGTGCATAAAACAAATATAAGCATTTGCGACTGCTCAAGCCAAATATGCATCTTGGCACGTCTGTTTCAGGCAAACAAAAGGACAAATACTTAAAGTTGATCAAGCTTCACTGCATCGCAAAAGCACTGCGGTAATGCCAGCGTGAGCAGAAGAGCATTACATGATACGAAATGAACGCATGCACAGGCCACTTGTGCATCAATCAAATATAAGCATTTGCGACTGCTCAGCCAAATATGCATCTTGACATGTCCTATTCAGGGAGACAAAAAAACAATTACCAAAAGATGATTAGGCTTCGCTGCATTGCGAAAGCACTGCAGTAAAGCTAGCGTGAGAAGAAGAGCATTACTTAATACGAAATGAACGCATGCCCACGCCACTTAAGCATCAAACAAATATAAGCATTTGCGACTGCACAGGCCAAATATGCATCTTTGCACGTCCGTTTCTGGCAAACAAAAGGACAAATACTTAAATATGATCAAGCTTCACTGCATTGCAAAAGCACTGCGGTAAAGCCAGCGTGAGCAGAAGAGCATTACATGATACGAAATGAACCCATGCACAGGCCACTTGTGCATCAAACAAATATAAGCATTTTCGACTGCTCAGGCCAAATATGCATCTTGGCACGTCCGTTTTAGGGAGACAATAAGACAATTACCAAAAAATAATTAAGCTTCACTGGATCGAAAAAGCACTGCGGTAAAGCCAGCGTAAACAGAAGAGCGTTACATGATACGAAATGAACGCATGCACAGGCCACTTGTGCATTAAACAAATATAAGCATTCGCGACTGCTCAGGAAAAATATGCAACTTGGCCCGTTCGTTTCAGGGAGACAAAACGACAATTACCAAAAGCTGATTTAGCTTCACTGCATAGCCAAAGCACTGGGGTAAAACCAGCATGAGCAGAAGAGTATTACATGATACGAAATGAATGCATGCACAGGCCACTTGTGCGTCAAGCAAATATAAGCATTTGCGACTGCTCAGGCCAAATATGCATCTTGGCACATCCGTTTCAGGGAGACAAGAAGACAATTACCGAAAAATGTTTAAGCTTCACTGCATCGCAAAATCTCTGCGGTAAAGCCAGCGTGAACAGAAGAGCATTACATGATTCGAAATGAACGCATGCACAATCCACTTGTGCATCAAACAAATATAAGCATTTGCTTCTGCTCGGGCCAAATGTGCAACTTGGCACGTTCGTTTCAGGGAGACAAAACTACAATTACCAAAAGCTGATTAAGCTTCACTGGATCGAAAAAGCACTGCAGTAAATCTAGCGTGAGAACAAGAGCATTACTTAATACAAAATGAACGCATGCCCAGGCCACTTGTGCATCAAACAAATATAGGCATTTGCGACTGCACAGGCCAAATATGCACTTGGCACGTCCGCATCAGGCAAACAAAAGGACAAGCACTAAAATATGATCAAGCTTCACTGCATCACAAAAGCACTGTGGTAAAGCCAGCTTCAGCAACTAGCATTACATGATACGAAATGAAAGCATGCACAGGCCACTTGTGCATCAAACAAATATAAGCATATGCGACTGCTCAGGCCAAATATGCATCTTGGCACGTCCGTTTCATAGAGAAAAAAAGACAATTACCAAAAGATGATTAAGCTTCACTGCATCGCGAAAGCACTGCGGTAAAGCCACCGTGAGCACAAAAGCATTACATGATACGAAATTAACGCATGCACAGGCCACTTTTGCATCAAACAAATATAAGCATTTGCGACTGCTCAGGCCAAATATGCATCTTGGCACGTCCGTTTCAGGCAAACAAAAGGACAAATACTAAAATATGATCAAGCTTCACTGCATCGAAAAAGCACTGTGGTAAAGCCAGCATGTGCAGAAGAGCACTACATGATACGAAATGAACGCATGCCGAGGCCACTTGTGCATCAAACAAATATAATCATTTGTGACTGCTCAGGCGAAATATGCATCTTGGCACGTCCGTTTGGGGCAAACAAAAGGACAAATACTTAAATATGATCACGCTTCACTGCATCGCAAAAGCACTGCGGTAAAGCCAGCGTGAGCAGAAGAGCATTACATGTTACGAAATGAACGCATGCACAGGGTACTTGTGCATCAAACAAATATAAGCATTTGCGATTGCTCAGGCCAAATATGCATCTTGGCACGTCCGTTTCAGACAAACAAAAGGACAAATACTTAAATATGATTAAACTTCACTGCATGGCAAAAGCACGGCGGTAAAGCCAGCGTGAGCAGAATCGCACTACATGATACGAAATGAACGCATGCACAGGCCACTTGTGCATCAAACAAATATAAGCATTTTCGACTGCTCAGGCCAAATATGCAACTTGGCACATTTGTTTCAGGGAGACAAAACTACAATTACCAAAAGCTGATTAAGCTTTACTACATCGCCAAAGCACTGCAGTAAAGCTAGCGTGAGAACAAGAGCATTACTTAATACGATATGAACGCATGCCCACGCCACTTGTGCATCAAAAAATATAAGTATTTGCGACTTCCAGGCCAAATACGCATCTTGGCACGTCCGTTTCAGGCAAACAAAAGTACAAATACTAAAATATGATCAAGCTTCACTGCATCGAAAAAGCACTGCGGTGAAGCCAGCGTGAACAGAAGAGCATTACATGATACGAAATGAACGCATGCACAAGCCACTTTTGCATCAAACAAATATAGGCATTTGCGACTGCACAGGCCAAATATGCACTTGGCACGTCCGCATCAGGCAAACAAAAGGACAAGCACTAAAATATGATCAAGCTTCACTGCATCACAAAAGCACTGTGGTAAAGCCAGCTTCAGCAAATAGCATTACATGATACGAAATGAAAGCATGCACAGGCCACTTGTGCATCAAACAAATATAAGCATATGCGACTGCTCAGGCCAAATATGCATCTTGGCACGTCCGTTTCATAGAGAAAAAAAGACAATTACCAAAAGATGATTAAGCTTCACTGCATCGCGAAAGCACTGCGGTAAAGCCAGCATGAGCAGAAGAGCACTACATGATACAAAATGAACGCATGCCCAGGCCACTTGTGCATCAAACAAATATAAGCATTTGCGACTGCTCAGGCCAAATATGCATCTTGGCACGTCCGTTTCAGGCAAACAAAAGGACAAACACTAAAATATGATCAAGCTTCACTGCATCGAAAAAGCACTGCGGTGAAGCCAGCGTGAACAGAAGAGCATTACATGATACGAAATGAACGCATGCACAAGCCACTTGTGCATCAAACAAATATAAGAATTTGCGACTGCTCGGGCCAAATATGCAACTTGGCACATTCGTTTCAGGGAGACAAAACTACAATTACCAAAAGCTGATTAAGCTTTACTACATCGCCAAAGCACTGCAGTAAAGCTAGCGTGAGAACAAGAGCATTACTTAATACGATATGAACGCATGCCCATGCCACTTGTGCATCAAAAAATATAAGTATTTGCGACTTCCAGGCCAAATACGCATCTTGGCACGTCCGTTTCAGGCAAACAAAAGGACAAATTCTAAAATATGATCAAGCTTCACTGCATCGCAAAAGCACTGCGGTAATGCCAGCGTGAGCAGAAGAGCATTACATGATACGAAATGAACGCATGCACAGGCCACTTGTGCATCAATCAAATATAAGCATTTGCGACTGCTCAGCCAAATATGCATCTTGACATGTCCTATTCAGGGAGACAAAAAACAATTACCAAAAGATGATTAGGCTTCGCTGCATTGCGAAAGCACTGCAGTAAAGCTAGCGTGAGAAGAAGAGCATTACTTAATACGAAATGAACGCATGCCCACGCCACTTAAGCATCAAACAAATATAAGCATTTGCGACTGCACAGGCCAAATATGCATCTTTGCACGTCCGTTTCTGGCAAACAAAAGGACAAATACTTGAATATGATCAAGCTTCACTGCATTGCAAAAGCACTGCGGTAAAGCCAGCGTGAGCAGAACAGCATTACATGATACGAAATGAACCCATGCACAGGCCACTTGTGCATCAAACAAATATAAGCATTTTCGACTGCTCAGGCCAAATATGCATCTTGGAACGTCCGTTTTAGGGAGACAAAACTACAATTACCAAAAGCTGATTAAGCTTCACGGGATCGAAAAAGCACTGCGGTGAAGCCAGCGTGAACAGAAGAGCATTACATGATACGAAATGAACGCATGCACAAGCCACTTGTGCATCAAACAAATATAGGAATTTGCGACTGCTCGGGCCAAATATGCAACTTGGCACATTCGTTTCAGGGAGACAAAACTACAATTACCAAAAGCTGATTAAGCTTTACTACATCGCCAAAGCACTGCAGTAAAGCTAGCGTGAGAACAAGAGCATTACTTAATACGATATGAACGCATGCCCACGCCACTTGTGCATCAAAAAATATAAGTATTTGCGACTTCCAGGCCAAATACGCATCTTGGCACGTCCGTTTCAGGCAAACAAAAGGACAAATACTAAAATATGATCAAGCTTCACTGCATCGAAAAAGCACTGCGGTAAAGCCAGCATGAGCAGAAGAGCACTACATGATACAAAATGAACGCATGCCCAGGCCACTTGTGCATCAAACAAATATAAGCATTTGCGACTGCTCAGGCCAAATCAGCATCTTGGCACGTCCGTTTCAGGCAAACAAAAGGACAAATACTAAAATATGCTCAAGCTTCACTGCATCGAAAAAGCACTGCGGTAAAGCCAGCGTGAACAGAAGAGCATTACATGATACGAAATGAACGCATGCACAAGCCACTTGTGCATCAAACAAATATAAGAATTTGCGACTGCTCGGGCCAAATATGCATCTTGGCACGTCCGTTTCAGGCAAACAAAAGGACAAATACTTAAATATGATTAAGCTTCACTGCATGGCAAAAGCACTGCGGTAAAGCCAGCGTGAGCAGAATTGCACTACATGATACGAAATGAACGCATGCACAGGCCACTTGTGCATCAAACAAATATAAGCATTTTCGACTGCTCAGGCCAAATATGCAACTTGGCACATTTGTTTCAGGGAGACAAAACTACAATTACCAAAAGCTGATTAAGCTTCACGGGATCGAAAAAGCACTGCGGTGAAGCCAGCGTGAACAGAAGAGCATTACATGATTCGAAATGAACGCATGCACAAGCCACTTGTGCATCAAACAATTATAAGAATTTGCGACTGCTCGGGCCAAATATGCAACTTGGCACATTCGTTTCAGGGAGACAAAACTACAATTACCAAAAGCTGATTAAGCTTTACTACATCGCCAAAGCACTGCAGTAAAGCTAGCGTGAGAACAAGAGCATTACTTAATACGATATGAACGCATGCCCACGCCACTTGTGCATCAAAAAATATAAGTATTTGCGACTTCCAGGCCAAATACGCATCTTGGCACGTCCGTTTCAGGCAAACAAAAGGACAAATACTAAAATATGATCAAGCTTCACTGCATCGAAAAAGCGCTGCGGTAAAGCCAGCATGAGCAGAAGAGCACTACATGATACAAAATGAACGCATGCCCAGGCCACTTGTGCATTAAACAAATATAAGCATTTGCGACTGCTCAGGCCAAATATGCATCTTGGCACGTCCGTTTCAGGCAAACAAAAGGACAAATACTAAAATATGATCAAGCTTCACTGCATCGAAAAAGCACTGCGGTAAAGCCAGCGTGAACAGAAGAGCATTACATGATACGAAATGAACGCATGCACAAGCCACTTGTGCATCAAACAAATATAAGAATTTGCGACTGCTCGTGCCAAATATGCAACTTGGCACATTCGTTTCAGGCAGACAAAACTACAATTACCAAAAGCTGATTAAGCTTCACTGATCGAAAAAGCACTGCGGTAAAGCCAGCGTGAACACAAGAGCATTACATGATACGAAATGAACGCATGCACAAGCCACTTGTGCATCAAACAAATATAAGCATTTGCGACTGCTCGGGCCAAATATGCAACTTGGCACATTCGTTTCAGGGAGACAAAACTACAATTACCAAAAGCTGATTAAGCTTCACTGCATCGCCAAAGCACTGCAGTAAAGCTAGCGTGAGAACAAGAGCATTACTTAATACGAAATGAACGCATGCCCACGTCACTTGTGCATCAAAAAATATAAGCATTTGCGACTGCTCGGGCCAAATGTGCAACTTGGCACGTTCGTTTCAGGGAGACAAAACTACAATTACCAAAAGCTGATTAAGCTTCACTGGATCGAAAAAGCACTGCGGTAAAGCCAGCGTGAACAGAAGAGCATTACATGATACGAAATGAACGCATACACAGGCCACTTGTGCATCAAACAAAGATAAGCATTTGCGACGGCCAGGGCAAAATATGCATCTTGGCACGTGCGTTTCAGGCAAACAAAAGGACAAATACTTAAATTTAATGAAGCTTTACTGCATCGCAAAAGCACTGTGGTAATGCCAGCGTGAGCAGAAGAGCATTACATGATACGAAATGAAGGCATGCACAGGCCACTTGTGCATAAAACAAATATAAGCATTTGCGACTGCTCAAGCCAAATATGCATCTTGGCACGTCTGTTTCAGGCAAACAAAAGGACAAATACTTAAAGTTGATCAAGCTTCACTGCATCGCAAAAGCACTGCGGTAATGCCAGCGTGAGCAGAAGAGCATTACATGATACGAAATGAACGCATGCACAGGCCACTTGTGCATCAATCAAATATAAGCATTTGCGACTGCTCAGCCAAATATGCATCTTGACATGTCCTATTCAGGGAGACAAAAAAACAATTACCGAAGATGATTAGGCTTCGCTGCATCGCGAAAGCACTGCAGTAAAGCTAGCGTGAGAAGAAGAGCATTACTTAATACGAAATGAACGCATGCCCACGCCACTTAAGCATCAAACAAATATAAGCATTTGCGACTGCACAGGCCAAATATGCATCTTTGCACGTCCGTTTCTGGCAAACAAAAGGACAAATACTTAAATATGATCAAGCTTCACTGCATTGCAAAAGCACTGCGGTAAAGCCAGCGTGAGCAGAAGAGCATTACATGATACGAAATGAACCCATGCACAGGCCACTTGTGCATCAAACAAATATAAGCATTTTCGACTGCTCAGGCCAAATATGCATCTTGGCACGTCCGTTTTAGGGAGACAATAAGACAATTACCAAAAAATAATTAAGCTTCACTGGATCGAAAAAGCACTGCGGTAAAGCCAGCGTAAACAGAAGAGCGTTACATGATACGAAATGAACGCATGCACAGGCCACTTGTGCATTAAACAAATATAAGCATTCGCGACTGCTCAGTAAAAATATGCAACTTGGCCCGTTCGTTTCAGGGAGACAAAACGACAATTACCAAAAGCTGATTTAGCTTCACTGCATAGCCAAAGCACTGGGGTAAAACCAGCATGAGCAGAAGAGTATTACATGATACGAAATGAATGCATGCACAGGCCACTTGTGCGTCAAGCTAATATAAGCATTTGCGACTGCTCAGGCCAAATATGCATCTTGGCACATCCGTTTCAGGGAGACAAGAAGACAATTACCGAAAAATGTTTAAGCTTCACTGCATCGCAAAATCTCTGCGGTAAAGCCAGCGTGAACAGAAGAGCATTACTTGAGACGAAATGAACGCATGCACAAGCCACTTGTGCATCAAACAAATATAAGAATTTGCGACTGCTCGGGCCAAATATGCAACTTGGCACATTCGTTTCAGGCAGACAAAACTACAATTACCAAAAGCTGATTAAGCTTCACTGATCGAAAAAGCACTGCGGTAAAGCCAGCGTGAACACAAGAGCATTACATGATACGAAATGAACGCATGCACAAGCCACTTGTGCTTCAAACAAATATAAGCATGTGCGACTGCTCGGGCCAAATATGCAACTTGGCACATTCGTTTCAGGGAGACAAAACTACAATTACCAAAAGCTGATTAAGCTTCACTGCATCGCCAAAGCACTGCAGTAAAGCTAGCGTGAGATCAAGAGCATTACTTAATACGAAATGAACGCATGCCCACGTCACTTGTGCATCAAAAAATATAAGCATTTGCGACTGCTCGGGCCAAATGTGCAACTTGGCACGTTCGTTTCAGGGAGACAAAACTACAATTACCAAAAGCTGATTAAGCTTCACTGGATCGAAAAAGCACTGCGGTAAAGCCAGCGTAAACAGAAGAGCGTTACATGATACGAAATGAACGCATGCACAGGCCACTTGTGCATTAAACAAATATAAGCATTCGCGACTGCTCAGGAAAAATATGCAACTTGGCCCGTTCGTTTCAGGGAGACAAAACGACAATTACCAAAAGATGATTAAGCTTCACTGCATCGCGAAAGCACTGCGGTAAAGCCACCGTGAGCACAAAAGCATTACATGCTACGAAATTAACGCATGCACAGGCCACTTTTGCATCAAACAAATATAAGCATTTGCGACTGCTCAGGCCAAATATGCATCTTGGCACGTCCGTTTCAGGCAAACAAAAGGACAAATACTAAAATATGATCAAGCTTCACTGCATCGAAAAAGCACTGTGGTAAAGCCAGCATGTGCAGAAGAGCACTACATGATACGAAATGAACGCATGCCCAGGCCACTTGTGCATCAAACAAATATAATCATTTGCGACTGCTCAGGCGAAATATGCATCTTGGCACGTCCGTTTGGGGCAAACAAAAGGACAAATTCTTAAATATGATCACGCTTCACTGCATCGCAAAAGCACTGCGGTAAAGCCAGCGTGAGCAGAAGAGCATTACATGTTACGAAATGAACGCATGCACAGGGTACTTGTGCATCAAACAAATATAAGCATTTGCGATTGCTCAGGCCAAATATGCATCTTGGCACGTCCGTTTCAGACAAACAAAAGGACAAATACTTAAATATGATTAAACTTCACTGCATGGCAAAAGCACGGCGGTAAAGCCAGCGTGAGCAGAATCGCACTACATGATACGAAATGAACGCATGCACAGGCCACTTGTGCATCAAACAAATATAAGCATTTTCGACTGCTCAGGCCAAATATGCAACTTGGCACATTTGTTTCAGGGAGACAAAACTACAATTACCAAAAGCTGATTAAGCTTTACTACATCGCCAAAGCACTGCAGTAAAGCTAGCGTGAGAACAAGAGCATTACTTAATACGATATGAACGCATGCCCACGCCACTTGTGCATCAAAAAATATAAGTATTTGCGACTTCCAGGCCAAATACGCATCTTGGCACGTCCGTTTCAGGCAAACAAAAGTACAAATACTAAAATATGATCAAGCTTCACTGCATCGAAAAAGCACTGCGGTAAAGCCAGCATGAGCAGAAGAGCACTACATGATACAAAATGAACGCATGCCCAGGCCACTTGTGCATCAAACAAATATAAGCATTTGCGACTGCTCAGGCCAAATATGCATCTTGGCACGTCCGTTTCAGGCAAACAAAAGGACAAATACTAAAATATGATCAAGCTTCACTGCATCGAAAAAGCACTGCGGTGAAGCCAGCGTGAACAGAAGAGCATTACATGATACGAAATGAACGCATGCACAAGCCACTTGTGCATCAAACAAATATAAGAATTTGCGACTGCTCGGGCCAAATATGCAACTTGGCACATTCGTTTCAGGGAGACAAAACTACAATTACCAAAAGCTAATTAAGCTTTACTACATCGCCAAAGCACTGCAGTAAAGCTAGCGTGAGAACAAGAGCATTACTTAATACGATATGAACGCATGCCCATGCCACTTGTGCATCAAAAAATATAAGTATTTGCGACTTCCAGGCCAAATACGCATCTTGGCACGTCCGTTTCAGGCAAACAAAAGGACAAATACTAAAATATGATCAAGCTTCACTGCATCGCAAAAGCACTGCGGTAGTGCCAGCGTGAGCAGAAGAGCATTACATGATACGAAATGAACGCATGCACAGGCCACTTGTGCATCAATCAAATATAAGCATTTGCGACTGCTCAGCCAAATATGCATCTTGACATGTCCTATTCAGGGAGACAAAAAACAATTACCAAAAGATGATTAGGCTTCGCTGCATTGCGAAAGCACTGCAGTAAAGCTAGCGTGAGAAGAAGAGCATTACTTAATACGAAATGAACGCATGCCCACGCCACTTAAGCATCAAACAAATATAAGCAGTTGCGACTGCACAGGCCAAATATGCATCTTTGCACGTCCGTTTCTGGCAAACAAAAGGACAAATACTTAAATATGATCAAGCTTCACTGCATTGCAAAAGCACTGCGGTAAAGCCAGCGTGAGCAGAACAGCATTACATGATACGAAATGAACCCATGCACAGGCCACTTGTGCATCAAACAAATATAGGCATTTTCGACTGCTCAGGCCAAATATGCATCTTGGCACGTCCGTTTTAGGGAGACAAAACTACAATTACCAAAAGCTGATTAAGCTTCACGGGATCGAAAAAGCACTGCGGTGAAGCCAGCGTGAACAGAAGAGCATTACATGATACGAAATGAACGCATGCACAAGCCACTTGTGCATCAAACAAATATAAGAATTTGCGACTGCTCGGGCCAAATATGCAACTTGGCACATTCGTTTCAGGGAGACAAAACTACAATTACCAAAAGCTGATTAAGCTTTACTACATCGCCAAAGCACTGCAGTAAAGCTAGCGTGAGAACAAGAGCATTACTTAATACGATATGAACGCATGCCCACGCCACTTGTGCATCAAAAAATATAAGTATTTGCGACTTCCAGGCCAAATACGCATTTTGGCACGTCCGTTTCAGGCAAACAAAAGGACAAATACTAAAATATGATCAAGCTTCACTGCATCGAAAAAGCACTGCGGTAAAGCCAGCATGAGCAGAAGAGCACTACATGATACAAAATGAACGCATGCCCAGGCCACTTGTGCATCAAACAAATATAAGCATTTGCGACTGCTCAGGCCAAATATGCATCTTGGCACGTCCGTTTCAGGCAAACAAAAGGACAAATACTAAAATATGTTCAAGCTTCACTGCATCGAAAAAGCACTGCGGTAAAGCCAGCGTGAACAGAAGACCATTACATGATACGAAATGAACGCATGCACAAGCCACTTGTGCATCAAACAAATATAAGAATTTGCGACTGCTCGGGCCAAATATGCATCTTGGCACGTCCGTTTCAGGCAAACAAAAGGACAAATACTTAAATATGATTAAGCTTCACTGCATGGCAAAAGCACTGCGGTAAAGCCAGCGTGAGCAGAATTGCACTACATGATACGAAATGAACGCATGCACAGGCCACTTGTGCATCAAACAAATATAAGCATTTTCGACTGCTCAGGCCAAATATGCAACTTGGCACATTTGTTTCAGGGAGACAAAACTACAATTACCAAAAGCTGATTAAGCTTCACGGGATCGAAAAAGCACTGCGGTGAAGCCAGCGTGAACAGAAGAGCATTACATGATACGAAATGAACGCATGCACAAGCCACTTGTGCATCAAACAAATATAAGAATTTGCGACTGCTCGGGCCAAATATGCAACTTGGCACATTCGTTTCAGGGAGACAAAACTACAATTACCAAAAGCTGATTAAGCTTTACTACATCGCCAAAGCACTGCAGTAAAGCTAGCGTGAGAACAAGAGCATTACTTAATACGATATGAACGCATGCCCACGCCACTTGTGCATCACAAAATATAAGTATTTGCGACTTCCAGGCCAAATACGCATCTTGGCACGTCCGTTTCAGGCAAACAAAAGGACAAATACTAAAATATGATCAAGCTTCACTGCATCGAAAAAGCGCTGCGGTAAAGCCAGCATGAGCAGAAGAGCACTACATGATACAAAATGAACGCAAGCCAAGGCCACTTGTGCATTAAACAAATATAAGCATTTGCGACTGCTCAGGCCAAATATGCATCTTGGCACGTCCGTTTCAGGCAAAAAAAAGGACAAATACTGAAATATGGTCAAGCTTCACTGCATCGAAAAAGCACTGCGGTAAAGCCAGCGTGAACAGAAGAGCATTACATGATACGAAATGAACGCATGCACAAGCCACTTGTGCATCAAACAAATATAAGAATTTGCGACTGCTCGGGCCAAATATGCAACTTGGCACATTCGTTTCAGGCAGACAAAGCTACAATTACCAAAAGCTGATTAAGCTTCACTGATCGAAAAAGCACTGCGGTAAAGCCAGCGTGAACACAAGAGCATTACATGATACGAAATGAACGCATGCACAAGCCACTTGTGCATCAAACAAATATAAGCATTTGCGACTGCTCGGGCCAAATATGCAACTTGGCACATTCGTTTCAGGGAGACAAAACTACAATTACCAAAAGCTGATTAAGCTTCACTGCATCGCCAAACCACTGCAGTAAAGCTAGCGTGAGAACAAGAGCATTACTTAATACGAAATGAACGCATGCCCACGTCACTTGTGCATCAAAAAATATAAGCATTTGCGACTGCTCGGGCCAAATGTGCAACTTGGCACGTTCGTTTCAGGGAGACAAAACTACAATTACCAAAAGCTGATTAAGCTTCACTGGATCGAAAAAGCACTGCGGTAAAGCCAGCGTGAACAGAAGAGCATTACATGATACGAAATGAACGCATACACAGGCCACTTGTGCATCAAACAAAGATAAGCATTTGCGACGGCCAGGGCAAAATATGCATCTTGGCACGTGCGTTTCAGGCAAACAAAAGGACAAATACTTAAATTTAATGAAGCTTTACTGCATCGCAAAAGCACTGTGGTAATGCCAGCGTGAGCAGAAGAGCATTACATGATACGAAATGAAGGCATGCACAGGCCACTTGTGCATAAAACAAATATAAGCATTTGCGACTGCTCAAGCCAAATATGCATCTTGGCACGTCTGTTTCAGGCAAACAAAAGGACAAATACTTAAAGTTGATCAAGCTTCACTGCATCGCAAAAGCACTGCGGTAATGCCAGCGTGAGCAGAAGAGCATTACATGATACGAAATGAACGCATGCACAGGCCACTTGTGCATCAATCAAATATAAGCATTTGCGACTGCTCAGCCAAATATGCATCTTGACATGTCCTATTCAGGGAGACAAAAAAACAATTACCAAAAGATGATTAGGCTTCGCTGCATTGCGAAAGCACTGCAGTAAAGCTAGCGTGAGAAGAAGAGCATTACTTAATACGAAATGAACGCATGCCCACGCCACTTAAGCATCAAACAAATATAAGCATTTGCGACTGCACAGGCCAAATATGCATCTTTGCACGTCCGTTTCTGGCAAACAAAAGGACAAATACTTAAATAAGATCAAGCTTCACTGCATTGCAAAAGCACTGCGGTAAAGCCAGCGTGAGCAGAAGAGCATTACATGATACGAAATGAACCCATGCACAGGCCACTTGTGCATCAAACAAATATAAGCATTTTCGACTGCTCAGGCCAAATATGCATCTTGGCACGTCCATTTTAGGGAGACAATAAGACAATTACCAAAAAATAATTAAGCTTCACTGGATCGAAAAAGCACTGCGGTAAAGCCAGCGTAAACAGAAGAGCGTTACATGATACGAAATGAACGCATGCACAGGCCACTTGTGCATTAAACAAATATAAGCATTCGCGACTGCTCAGGAAAAGTATGCAACTTGGCCCGTTCGTTTCAGGGAGACAAAACGACAATTACCAAAAGCTGATTTAGCTTCACTGCATAGCCAAAGCACTGGGGTAAAACCAGCATGAGCAGAAGAGTATTACATGATACGAAATGAATGCATGCACAGGCCACTTGTGCGTCAAGCAAATATAAGCATTTGCGACTGCTCAGGCCAAATATGCATCTTGGCACATCCGTTTCAGGGAGACAAGAAGACAATTACCGAAAAATGTTTAAGCTTCACTGCATCGCAAAATCTCTGCGGTAAAGCCAGCGTGAACAGAAGAGCATTACATGATTCGAAATGAACGCATGCACAATCCACTTGTGCATCAAACAAATATAAGCATTTGCTTCTGCTCGGGCCAAATGTGCAACTTGGCACGTTCGTTTCAGGGAGACAAAACTACAATTACCAAAATCTGATTAAGCTTCACTGGATCGAAAAAGCACTGCGGTAAAGCCAGCGTGAACAGAAGAGCATTACATGATACGAAATGAACGCATGCACAAGCTTGTGCATCAAACAAATATAAGCATTTGCGACTGCTCGGGCCAAATATGCAACTCGGCACATTCGTTTCAGGGAGACAAAACTACAATTACCAAAAGCTGATTAAGCTTCACTGCACCGCCAAAGCACTGCAGTAAATCTAGCGTGAGAACAAGAGCATTACTTAATACGAAATGAACGCATGCCCACGCCACTTGTGCATCAAAAAAAATAAGTATTTGCGACTGCTCAGACCAAATACGCATCTTGGCACGTCCGTTTCAGGCAAACAAAAGGACAAATACTAAAATATGATCAAGCTTCACTGCATCGAAAAAGCACTGCGGTAAAGCCAGCATGAGCAGAAGAGAACTACATGATACAAAATGAACGCATGCCCAGGCCACTTGTGCATCAAACAAATATAAGCATTTGCGACTGCACAGGCCAAATATGCATCTTGGCACGTCCGCATCAGGCAAACAAAAGGACAAGCACTAAAATATGATCAAGCTTCACTGCATCACAAAAGCACTGCGGTAAAGCCAGCTTCAGCAAATAGCATTACATGATACGAAATGAAAGCATGCACAGGCCACTTGTGCATCAAACAAATATAAGCATATGCGACTGCTCAGGCCAAATATGCATCTTGGCACGTCCGTTTCATAGAGAATAAAAGACAATTACCAAAAGATGATTAAGCTTCACTGCATCGCGAAAGCACTGCGGTAAAGCCACCGTGAGCACAAAAGCATTACATGATACGAAATTAACGCATGCACAGGCCACTTTTGCATCAAACAAATATAAGCATTTGCGACTGCTCAGGCCAAATATGCATCTTGGCACGTCCGTTTCAGGCAAACAAAAGGACAAATACTAAAATATGATCAAGCTTCACTGCATCGAAAAAGCACTGTGGTAAAGCCAGCATGTGCAGAAGAGCACTATATGATACGAAATGAACGCATGCCCAGGCCACTTGTGAATCAAACAAATATAATCATTTGCGACTGCTCAGGCGAAATATGCATCTTGGCACGTCCGTTTGGGGCAAACAAAAGGACAAATACTTAAATATGATCACGCTTCACTGCATCGCAAAAGCACTGCGGTAAAGCCAGCGTGAGCAGAAGAGCATTACATGTTACGAAATGAACGCATGCACAGGGTACTTGTGCATCAAACAAATATAAGCATTTGCGATTGCTCAGGCCAAATATGCATCTTGGCACGTCCGTTTCAGACAAACAAAAGGACAAATACTTAAATATGATTAAACTTCACTGCATGGCAAAAGCACGGCGGTAAAGCCAGCGTGAGCAGAATCGCACTACATGATACGAAATGAACGCATGCACAGGCCACTTGTGCATCAAACAAATATAAGCATTTTCGACTGCTCAGGCCAAATATGCAACTTGGCACATTTGTTTCAGGGAGACAAAACTACAATTACCAAAAGCTGATTAAGCTTCACGGGATCGAAAAAGCACTGCGGTAAAGCCAGCGTGAACAGAAGAGCATCACATGATACGAAATGAACGCATGCACAAGCCACTTGTGCATCAAACAAATATAAGAATTTGCGACTGCTCGGGCCAAATATGAAACTTGGCACATTCGTTTCAGGGAGACAAAACTACAATTACCAAAAGCTGATTAAGCTTTACTGCATCGCCAAAGCACTGCAGTAAAGCTAGCGTGAGAACAAGAGCATTACTTAATACGAAATGAACGCATGCCCACGCCACTTGTGCATCAAAAAATATAAGTATTTGCGACTTCCAGGCCAAATACGCATCTTGGCACGTCCGTTTCAGGCAAACAAAAGGACAAATACTAAAATATGATCAAGCTTCACTGCATCGAAAAAGCACTGCGGTAAAGCCAGCATGAGCAGAAGAGCACTACATGATACAAAATGAACGCATGCCCAGGCCACTTGTGCATCAAACAAATATAAGCATTTGCGACTGCTCAGGCCAAATATGCATCTTGGCACGTCCGTTTCAGGCAAACAAAAGGACAAATACTAAAATATGATCAAGCTTCACTGCATCGAAAAAGCACTGCGGTAAAGCCAGCATGAGCAGAAGAGCACTACATGATACGAAATGAACGCATGCACAGGCCACTTGTGCATCAAACAAATATAAGCATTTTCGACTGCTCAGGCCAAATATGCAACTTGGCACATTCGTTTCAGGCAGACAAAACTACAATTACCAAAAGCTGATTAAGCTTCACTGATCGAAAAAGCACTGCGGTAAAGCCAGCGTGAACACAAGAGCATTACATGATACGAAATGAACGCATGCACAAGCCACTTGTGCATCAAACAAATATAAGCATTTGCGACTGCTCGGGCCAAATATGCAACTTGGCACATTCGTTTCAGGGAGACAAAACTACAATTACCAAAAGCTGATTAAGCTTCACTGCATCGCCAAACCACTGCAGTAAAGCTAGCGTGAGAACAAGAGCATTACTTAATACGAAATGAACGCATGCCCACGTCACTTGTGCATCAAAAAATATAAGCATTTGCGACTGCTCGGGCCAAATGTGCAACTTGGCACGTTCGTTTCAGGGAGACAAAACTACAATTACCAAAAGCTGATTAAGCTTCACTGGATCGAAAAAGCACTGCGGTAAAGCCAGCGTGAACAGAAGAGCATTACATGATACGAAATGAACGCATACACAGGCCACTTGTGCATCAAACAAAGATAAGCATTTGCGACGGCCAGGGCAAAATATGCATCTTGGCACGTGCGTTTCAGGCAAACAAAAGGACAAATACTTAAATTTAATGAAGCTTTACTGCATCGCAAAAGCACTGTGGTAATGCCAGCGTGAGCAGAAGAGCATTACATGATACGAAATGAAGGCATGCACAGGCCACTTGTGCATAAAACAAATATAAGCATTTGCGACTGCTCAAGCCAAATATGCATCTTGGCACGTCTGTTTCAGGCAAACAAAAGGACAAATACTTAAAGTTGATCAAGCTTCACTGCATCGCAAAAGCACTGCGGTAATGCCAGCGTGAGCAGAAGAGCATTACATGATACGAAATGAACGCATGCACAGGCCACTTGTGCATCAATCAAATATAAGCATTTGCGACTGCTCAGCCAAATATGCATCTTGACATGTCCTATTCAGGGAGACAAAAAAACAATTACCAAAAGATGATTAGGCTTCGCTGCATTGCGAAAGCACTGCAGTAAAGCTAGCGTGAGAAGAAGAGCATTACTTAATACGAAATGAACGCATGCCCACGCCACTTAAGCATCAAACAAATATAAGCATTTGCGACTGCACAGGCCAAATATGCATCTTTGCACGTCCGTTTCTGGCAAACAAAAGGACAAATACTTAAATAAGATCAAGCTTCACTGCATTGCAAAAGCACTGCGGTAAAGCCAGCGTGAGCAGAAGAGCATTACATGATACGAAATGAACCCATGCACAGGCCACTTGTGCATCAAACAAATATAAGCATTTTCGACTGCTCAGGCCAAATATGCATCTTGGCACGTCCATTTTAGGGAGACAATATGACAATTACCAAAAAATAATTAAGCTTCACTGGATCGAAAAAGCACTGCGGTAAAGCCAGCGTAAACAGAAGAGCGTTACATGATACGAAATGAACGCATGCACAGGCCACTTGTGCATTAAACAAATATAAGCATTCGCGACTGCTCAGGAAAAATATGCAACTTGGCCCGTTCGTTTCAGGGAGACAAAACGACAATTACCAAAAGCTGATTTAGCTTCACTGCATAGCCAAAGCACTGGGGTAAAACCAGCATGAGCAGAAGAGTATTACATGATACGAAATGAATGCATGCACAGGCCACTTGTGCGTCAAGCAAATATAAGCATTTGCGACTGCTCAGGCCAAATATGCATCTTGGCACATCCGTTTCAGGGAGACAAGAAGACAATTACCGAAAAATGTTTAAGCTTCACTGCATCGCAAAATCTCTGCGGTAAAGCCAGCGTGAACAGAAGAGCATTACATGATTCGAAATGAACGCATGCACAATCCACTTGTGCATCAAACAAATATAAGCATTTGCTTCTGCTCGGGCGAAATGTGCAACTTGGCACGTTCGTTTCAGGGAGACAAAACTACAATTACCAAAAGCTGATTAAGCTTCACTGGATCGAAAAAGCACTGCGGTAAAGCCAGCGTGAACAGAAGAGCATTACATGATACGAAATGAACGCATGCACAAGCTTGTGCATCAAACAAATATAAGCATTTGCGACTGCTCGGGCCAAATATGCAACTCGGCACATTCGTTTCAGGGAGACAAAACTACAATTACCAAAAGCTGATTAAGCTTCACTGCACCGCCAAAGCACTGCAGTAAATCTAGCGTGAGAACAAGAGCATTACTTAATACGAAATGAACGCATGCCCACGCCACTTGTGCATCAAAAAAAATAAGTATTTGCGACTGCTCAGACCAAATACGCATCTTGGCACGTCCGTTTCAGGCAAACAAAAGGACAAATACTAAAATATGATCAAGCTTCACTGCATCGAAAAAGCACTGCGGTAAAGCCAGCATGAGCAGAAGAGAACTACATGATACAAAATGAACGCATGCCCAGGCCACTTGTGCATGAAACAAATATAGGCATTTGCGACTGCACAGGCCAAATATGCATCTTGGCACGTCCGCATCAGGCAAACAAAAGGACAAGCACTAAAATATGATCAAGCTTCACTGCATCACAAAAGCACTGCGGTAAAGCCAGCTTCAGCAAATAGCATTACATGATACGAAATGAAAGCATGCACAGGCCACTTGTGCGTCAAACAAATATAAGCATATGCGACTGCTCAGGCCAAATATGCATCTTGGCACGTCCGTTTCATAGAGAAAAAAAGACAATTACCAAAAGATGATTAAGCTTCACTGCATCGCGAAAGCACTGCGGTAAAGCCACCGTGAGCACAAAAGCATTACATGATACGAAATTAACGCATGCACAGGCCACTTTTGCATCAAACAAATATAAGCATTTGCGACTGCTCAGGCCAAATATGCATCTTGGCACGTCCGTTTCAGGCAAACAAAAGGACAAATACTAAAATATGATCAAGCTTCACTGCATCGAAAAAGCACTGTGGTAAAGCCAGCATGTGCAGAAGAGCACTATATGATACGAAATGAACGCATGCCCAGGCCACTTGTGCATCAAACAAATATAATCATTTGCGACTGCTCAGGCGAAATATGCATCTTGGCACGTCCGTTTGGGGCAAACAAAAGGACAAATACTTAAATATGATGACGCTTCACTGCATCGCAAAAGCACTGCGGTAAAGCCAGCGTGAGCAGAAGAGCATTACATGTTACGAAATGAACGCATGCACAGGGTACTTGTGCATCAAACAAATATAAGCATTTGCGATTGCTCAGGCCAAATATGCATCTTGGCACGTCCGTTTCAGACAAACAAAAGGACAAATACTTAAATATGATTAAACTTCACTGCATGGCAAAAGCACGGCGGTAAAGCCAGCGTGAGCAGAATCGCACTACATGATACGAAATGAACGCATGCACAGGCCACTTGTGCATCAAACAAATATAAGCATTTTCGACTGCTCAGGCCAAATATGCAACTTGGCACATTTGTTTCAGGGAGACAAAACTACAATTACCAAAAGCTGATTAAGCTTCACGGGATCGAAAAAGCACTGCGGTAAAGCCAGCGTGAACAGAAGAGCATCACATGATACGAAATGAACGCATGCACAAGCCACTTGTGCATCAAACAAATATAAGAATTTGCGACTGCTCGAACCAAATATGAAACTTGGCACATTCGTTTCAGGGAGACAAAACTACAATTACCAAAAGCTGATTAAGCTTTACTGCATCGCCAAAGCACTGCAGTAAAGCTAGCGTGAGAACAAGAGCATTACTTAATACGAAATGAACGCATGCCCACGCCACTTGTGCATCAAAAAATATAAGTATTTGCGACTTCCAGGCCAAATACGCATCTTGGCACGTCCGTTTCAGGCAAACAAAAGGACAAATACTAAAATATGATCAAGCTTCACTGCATCGAAAAAGCACTGCGGTAAAGCCAGCATGAGCAGAAGAGCACTACATGATACAAAATGAACGCATGCCCAGGCCACTTGTGCATCAAACAAATATAAGCATTTGCGACTGCTCAGGCCAAATATGCATCTTGGCACGTCCGTTTCAGGCAAACAAAAGGACAAATACTAAAATATGATCAAGCTTCACTGCATCGAAAAAGCACTGCGGTAAAGCCAGCATGAGCAGAAGAGCACTACATGATACGAAATGAACGCATGCACAGGCCACTTGTGCATCAAACAAATATAAGCATTTTCGACTGCTCAGGCCAAATATGCAACTTGGCACATTCGTTTCAGGCAGACAAAACTACAATTACCAAAAGCTGATTAAGATTCACTGATCGAAAAAGCACTGCGGTAAAGCCAGCGTGAACACAAGAGCATTACATGATACGAAATGAACGCATGCACAAGCCACTTGTGCATCAAACAAATATAAGCATTTGCGACTGCTCGGGCCAAATATGCAACTTGGCACATTCGTTTCAGGGAGACAAAACTACAATTACCAAAAGCTGATTAAGCTTCACTGCATCGCCAAAGCACTGCAGTAAAGCTAGCGTGAGAACAAGAGCATTACTTAATACGAAATGAACGCATGCCCACGCCACTTGTGCATCAAAAAATATAAGCATTTGCGACTGCTCGGGCCAAATGTGCAACTTGGCACGTTCGTTTCAGGGAGACAAAACTACAATTACCAAAAGCTGATTAAGCTTCACTGGATCGAAAAAGCACTGCGGTAAAGCCAGCGTGAACAGAAGAGCATTACATGATACGAAATGAACGCATGCACAGGCCACTTGTGCATCAAACAAAGATAAGCATTTGCGACGGCCAGGGCAAAATATGCATCTTGGCACGTGCGTTTCAGGCAAACAAAAGGACAAATACTTAAATTTAATGAAGCTTTACTGCATCGCAAAAGCACTGTGGTAATGCCAGCGTGAGCAGAAGAGCATTACATGATACGAAATGAACGCATGCACAGGCCACTTGTGCATAAAACAAATATAAGCATTTGCGACTGCTCAAGCCAAATATGCATCTTGGCACGTCCGTTTCAGGCAAAGAAAAGGACAAATACTTAAAGTTGATCAAGCTTCACTGCATCGCAAAAGCACTGCGGTAATGCCAGCGTGAGCAGAAGAGCATTACATGAAACGAAATGAACGCATGCACAGGCCACTTGTGCATCAATCAAATATAACCATTTGCGACTGCTCAGCCAAATATGCATCTTGACATGTCCTATTCAGGGAGACAAAAAAACGATTACCAAAAGATGATTAGGCTTCGCTGCATTGCGAAAGCACTGCAGTAAAGCTAGCGTGAGAAGAAGAGCATTACTTAATACGAAATGAACGCATGCCCACGCCACTTAAGCATCAAACAAATATAAGCATTTGCGACTGCACAGGCCAAATATGCATCTTTGCACGTCCGTTTCTGGCAAACAAAAGGACAAATACTTAAATATGATTAAGCTTCACTGCATGGCAAAAGCACGGCGGTAAAGCCAGCGTGAGCAGATTTGCGCTACATGATACGAAATGAACGCATGCACAGGCCACTTGTGCATCAAACAAATATAAGCATTTTCGACTGCTCAGGCCAAATATGCAACTTGGCACATTTGTTTCAGGGAGACAAAACTACAATTACCAAAAGCTGATTAAGCTTCACGGGATCGAAAAAGCACTGCGGTAAAGCCAGCGTGAACAGAAGAGCATCACATGATACGAAATGAACGCATGCACAAGCCACTTGTGCATCAAACAAATATAAGCATTTGCGACTGCTCAGGCCAAATATGCATCTTGGCACGTCCGTTTCAGGCAAACAAAAGGACAAATACTAAAATATGATCAAGCTTCACTGCATCGAAAAAGCACTGCGGTAAAGCCAGCATGAGCAGAAGAGCACTACATGATACAAAATGAACGCATGCCCAGGCCACTTGTGCATCAAACAAATATAAGCATTTGCGACTGCTCAGGCCAAATATGCATCTTGGCACGTCCGTTTCAGGCAAACAAAAGGACAAATACTAAAATATGATCAAGCTTCACTGCATCGAAAAAGCACTGCGGTAAAGCCAGCATGAGCAGAAGAGCACTACATGATACGAAATGAACGCATGCACAGGCCACTTGTGCATCAAACAAATATAAGCATTTTCGACTGCTCAGGCCAAATATGCAACTTGGCACATTCGTTTCAGGCAGACAAAACTACAATTACCAAAAGCTGATTAAGCTTCACTGATCGAAAAAGCACTGCGGTAAAGCCAGCGTGAACACAAGAGCATTACATGATACGAAATGAACGCATGCACAAGCCACTTGTGCATCAAACAAATATAAGCATTTGCGACTGCTCGGGCCAAATATGCAACTTGGCACATTCGTTTCAGGGAGACAAAACTACAATTACCAAAAGCTGATTAAGCTTCACTGCATCGCCAAAGCACTGCAGTAAAGCTAGCGTGAGAACAAGAGCATTACTTAATACGAAATGAACGCATGCCCACGCCACTTGTGCATCAAAAAATATAAGCATTTGCGACTGCTCGGGCCAAATGTGCAACTTGGCACGTTCGTTTCAGGGAGACAAAACTACAATTACCAAAAGCTGATTAAGCTTCACTGGATCGAAAAAGCACTGCGGTAAAGCCAGCGTGAACAGAAGAGCATTACATGATACGAAATGAACGCATGCACAGGCCACTTGTGCATCAAACAAAGATAAGCATTTGCGACGGCCAGGGCAAAATATACATCTTGGCACGTGCGTTTCAGGCAAACAAAAGGACAAATACTTAAATTTAATGAAGCTTTACTGCATCGCAAAAGCACTGTGGTAATGCCAGCGTGAGCAGAAGAGCATTACATGATACGAAATGAACGCATGCACAGGCCACTTGTGCATAAAACAAATATAAGCATTTGCGACTGCTCAAGCCAAATATGCATCTTGGCACGTCCGTTTCAGGCAAAGAAAATCACAAATACTTAAAGTTCATCAAGCTTCACTGCATCGCAAAAGCACTGCGGTAATGCCAGCGTGAGCAGAAGAGCATTACATGAAACGAAATGAACGCATGCACAGGCCACTTGTGCATCAATCAAATATAACCATTTGCGACTGCTCAGCCAAATATGCATCTTGACATGTCCTATTCAGGGAGACAAAAAAACAATTACCAAAAGATGATTAGGCTTCGCTGCATTGCGAAAGCACTGCAGTAAAGCTAGCGTGAGAAGAAGAGCATTACTTAATACGAAATGAACGCATGCCCACGCCACTTAAGCATCAAACAAATATAAGCATTTGCGACTGCACAGGCCAAATATGCATCTTTGCACGTCCGTTTCTGGCAAACAAAAGGACAAATACTTAACTATTATCAAGCTTCACTGCATTGCTAAAGCACTGCGGTAAAGCCAGCGTGAGCAGAAGAGCATTACATGATAAGAAATGAACCCATGCACAGGCCACTTGTGCATCAAACAAATATAAGCATTTTCGACTGCTCAGGCCAAATATGCATCTTGGCAGATCCGTTTCAGGCAAACAAAAGGACAATTACCAAGAGATTATTAAGCTTCACTGCATCGCGAAAGCACGGCGGTAAAGCCAGCGTGAAAAGAAGAGCGTTACATGATACGAAATGAACGCATGCACAGGCCACTTGTGCATCAAACAAATATATGCATTTGCGACTGCTCGAGTCAAATGTGCAACTTGGCACGTTCCTTTCAGGGAGACAAAACTACAATTACCAAAAGCTGATTAGGCTTCACTGGATCGAAAAAGCACTGCGGTAAAGCCAGCGTGAACAGAAGAGCATTACATGATACGAAATAACGCATGCACAGGCCACTTGTGCATCAAACAAATATAAGCATTTGCGACTGCTCGGGCCAAATGTGCAACTTGGCACGTTCGTTTCAGGGAGACAAAACTACAATTACCAAAAGCTGATTAAGCTTCACTGCATCGCCAAAGCACTGCGGTAAAGCCAGCATGAGCAGAAGAGCACTACATTGAATTGAATTGAATTGAATTGAATCTTTATTTTCATGTCTGGTACAACATGAAGGATGGCGGGAGTAAAAGCTGCACTAAAAACAGCTTGACTAGCTCCCGCTACCTAAAAATAAATGGGTCACAAGCAGTGGCATACAAATGAGAACAAAAGCATAATGTACAGAAATTCCCATGCTATTGGGAATAAAATAATTACATAATCTGAACGTAAACAGGATACAACAGTTCCTACGAATAGAAGAACAAAACATCAGTAGCTTGAAGAGGCTGTGTATACATGTGTTGAAAAATACATAAGAGGTCAAACGGATACAAAAGGGTAGATTTCATCATAATACAATTTATAAGAGCAGAGATGCAATATTTTTTGTGGTCATGGTTTCTATATTTACGTCATTGCTGCTTAAATAATTCAACATTCTGGGAATAACACTGCGTACCATTTGGTCACCATACTTTGTGCGTGATCGTGGTATTAACCAGAGGTTATGCTTACGGGTATCGTATTTATTTTCCGAAGGTTGCAGGTTGGCTAAGTCAGATAGTACAGTTTTTTGCTTCAGCTCTTTTTTTATAGTCCTACAAATGTTGTAACTGTAAAGATTTTGAAAACTGATTAGTTTATATTTTTGTTGCATGTACATAACTGATTGATATGGTTCTTTCTTAGCAATAATTTTCAGAAATCTAGTTTGAAGTCTAGTAAGCTTCTCAATATTTGTTTGTGTTGTGTCACCCCATACTATAAAGCAATAGTTTACATAGGACATAAATAAGGAATGATAAATAATAAGTATTGTTTTTAATGGAAGTAGATAATTGTTGCGATATATTATACCAAGTACACGTGCCGTTTTTGTTGCCACCTGCTCTACTTGTGCATCCCATAGCATGTTGTTTGAAAATACGATACCTAATGTTTTGACATTGTCAACTATTTCAATCAGACTGTTATTAAGATAGAGCGGAGAACTTACTTGTATCTGCTTGCCTTTTGCTCGAAATATAACCGCTTTGGTTTTTTCCGCATTTATTAATAGTCTATTGGAACATGCCCACTTATATATCTTCTCTAATATATTATTTCCTTTTTGAATCAACTGGTCAGTATCGTTATGTGCAAAAAATACGCTTGTATCGTCCGCATAAATAACGAATTTTGCTGAAGGGTCTATGTTTACAATATCATTTATATACAAATTAAACAGGAATGGACCTAAAATACTGCCCTGAGGCACTCCAAGAGAATTTGGTTTAGTCACCGAAGAAAAATTGTTTATGCACACGTATTGTTTCCTTTCGCTTAGATATGAGTCGAGCAAGTCTAAAGCAACACCTCGTACACCGTATAAATCCAGCTTACGTAAAAGTAATAGTCTATTCAGATAGTCGAAGGCCTTACTGTAATCGATAAAGACACCGAGTACTAGTTGTTTACATTCTATGCTATTTAGAATGAACTCTTTCTGATCAAGGAGGGCAAGCTCAGTCGATCTATGTTTCCTGAAACCGTATTGTGCGTCACATAACATATTAGGTTTGTTAATGAATTCTGCCAGCTGGGAGTGAAGAATTTTTTCTATTATTTTAGAGAATACTGGCAAAATTGAGATGGGTCTATAGTTTGCTAAATTATTCTTATCTCCCTTTTTGTACAAGATGCACACTTTAGCAGTTTGAAGTATTGCAGGAAAAATTCCTTTTCCAAAACAAAGGTTAATGATTTCAGAAAATGGTTGGGCAATTATTTCGGCGGTGTATTTAATTGGTTTGATTTGAAAATCAAAACAATCACAGCAGTTACTATTTCTAAGCCGCATGATTGTTTTATATACCTCGCTTTCACATGTAGGTCTTACAAACATAGTACTTGAGCATTTATTGGAAACGTATGATGTCGCATCAAGAGATGTTTCTGGAAAAGCTGAGTTTACTAGATAATCGTTAAATGTATTGGATAAGTTACTACCATTAATAACACAACCATTAATTGTAATTTCCGTAATTACGCTATTTGAGGTGGGTGTTCCTAACACTTTATTGATGTTTTTCCAAGTGGAAGCAGAATTTCCAGCTGATTGCATAAAAATGTTATGAAAGTAGTTTTGTCTAGCCTTTTGGATGTCCTTATTTAGACGATTACGAAATTTTTTGAAGGTACTAAGTAGCTGTGGGTCACGAGAGACGAGAAATGCATTATACATTACATTCTTTTCATCGATTTGATGCAACAGGTCCCGTGTGATCCATGGCTTCCTAATTTTTTTAGATGGGCGGTGGGTAATTCGAGGGAAGTTATGGTCATATACCTCCTTGAATTTTTCTATGAATGTATTGACAGCAATGTTCGGGTTGTCATTTGCGAGAACATCGTTCCAGGATGTATTAATTAGTTCCTGACGAAAATTTTCAAGATTTTTGGATGTTATAGAACGCACTGGTATGGAAAGTCGTTTCTTTTTTATTCGTTGCCTAATAGCTAAAAATATGGGAAGGTGATCGCTAATGTCGCATGAAATGGTCCCAGCTTTAGTATCCTCAGAACTAATGCTCGTGAGAAAGACATCAATTAATGTAGATGAACAGGCAGTAACTCTTGTTGGCATATTAATCATGTTAGCCAATCCAAAGCTATCAAACAAACACGTGATCTCATGCTGTGAAGTTCCATTAGACAGCATGTCAATATTAATATCGCCGCCGCAAACAGTTACATGGTTTTTGAGCATAGCGTGGTGAAATAGGCTCTCCAAACGAGCCGTGAAAGTTGTAATACTTCCAGATGGAGGACGGTACATAACTGAGATGACGTAATTGCTTAGGACAGCTGTCAGCATTTCACAATCAGGCTCTGAATAACAAAATTCTGTTAAGAGTTGACAATCAAAGGTTTCTTTTACAAGTAAGCAGACACCACCCCCTCTACTGTGCGTGCGATTAACACAGAAAACATTATACCCAGGCATAGAAAATGGGTTATCATCATTTGTGTACCAAGTTTCAGTCAGCATGATGATGTCAAAGCGGAAATGAAGCTCTGAAAACAAGGAATTTAGCGATGCATATTTGTTTCTTGCGGACTGACAGTTTAGCTGAAAACTTTTTATGCCAGGCATATAGTTGTCTCCAATGTATTTATGTAGATCTGATGGTAAAATGAACATGATTCCTAAAAAGTAAAGTTATGAACGATTCTGATTTTTCAAGCCAATTTAGAGAAATCTTCCTTTCTCTTCACCAGAACGGCAGGAAAACCATCTCTGCGTCTCATTAGAACTTTACCGTTCGCACACCACACAAAACGGACGTCATTCTCTCGCGCCCATTGTTTTGCCTCCCGAAGTAGAGTTCGCGTTTGTTTGGTTAAGTTTTCTTGAATCATCACTTCGGATTTGGTATCCCTGAGTTTCTTACGACTATGTAGCTAGCTGTCTCGAACTGACTGTTGTGAGAAACGTACAATGATGCCCGGGGTCCTTTCCGCCTTAGAGGGAAGGCGGTGTATCGCGGTAACATCAGTTCCTGTCAGAGCGGGCATCGCAATTGATGCAGCAATTGCGTTGACCTTATCCAATAAGTTCTCGTGCTCAGTCTTACGAATTCCATGAAACTCGAGATTCAGCCTTCTGTTATGCCGCTCTAGTTCGTTCAGTTCACCTTTTATGTCTAGAATTTGTTTAGTGTTCGAGCTTGATTCTGCGGAATCAACTTTCCGTTTCATATCTGACAACTTGTTATCCTGTTCCTTAATGGCTGTAAGTACTCCATCATATTTGTCAGACAGCATTTGGACACTGGCCTCGATATGGGCAATAGTATCCTTCAGGTTTTTCACTGTCTCTGTTAACTCTGCAATGGCTAAAACACTGGGATGATCGACAACCTTCTTTGCCCGTGCTCCTCTGCATGTGGGACAACGCCACTGTTTTTTTGTTGCATCGGATTTCGCTCTAAATGTTCTTTCACTTATGCCTGAGCAAGTTCCTATGTGATAAGAACTGAGGCATTCGCTGCACACCATGCAATCATCATCAGAACCAACACACAAGCCACAATTAAAGCAAGGTACATTAGCAACAGTGCTCATGGTGACAAATTCTTGGGCAACAGTATAGGGCACAGTTAAGTGTGTAGTGTCTTAAGAAATAATAAGAACGTGATGCGATTCACAAACCTGTAAACGTAGAAATGTAGTTTTAGGACGCGCCTTTCCTGTGCCGCTGCTGCTGCCCAAGTGAAGACGGCGTCAGTGGAACTTCCTTTTAAAGCTGCTAGAAGGCAGGGGGGCGTCTTCGTCACGTGTGGTGTCCTCTGCGCTCGGCTTGCTGATGACAGCCTTACAGACACGTGTACGTTCGCGATCCGAGATTCCTAATACAGTTGACGCGGACTGAGAGTTCCACGCAACGTCCTGCGCAGCCGGTCACCGGCTACTCCTTCGCACGTGTCGAGACAGCTGCCCAAAACCTAACCAGGCAGGAAACACTGTAAACGTAGAAATGTAGTTTTAGGACGCGCCTTTCCTGTGCCGCTGCTGCTGCCCAAGTGATACGAAATGAACGCATGCACAGGCCACTTGTGCATCAAACAAATATAAGCATTTGTGACTGCTCAGGCCATATATGCATCTTGGCACGTCCAAGTTAGGGAGACAGTAAGACAATTACCAAATAATTATTAAGCTTCACTGGATCGAAAAAGCACTGCAGTAAAGCCAGCGTGAACACAAGAGCATTACATGATACGAAATGAACGCATGCACAGGCCAATTGTGCATCAAACAAATATAAGCAATTGCGACTGCTCAGGCCAAATATGCAACTTGGCACGTTCGTTTCAGGGAGACAAAACGACAATTACCAATAGCTGATTTAGCTTCACTGCATCGCAAAGCACTGCGGTAAAACCAGCATGAGCAGAAGAGAATTTCATGATACGAAATTAACGCATGCACAAGCCACTTGTGCATCAAACAAATATAAGCATTTGCGACTGCTCGGGCCAAATGTGCAACTTGGCACGTTCGTTTCAGGGAGACAAAACTACAATTACCAAAAGCTGATTAAGCTTCACTGCATCGCCAAAGCACTGCGGTAAAACCAGCATGAGCAGAAGAGCATTACATGATACGAAATGAACGCATGCACAGGCCACTTGTGCATAAAACAAATATAAGCATTTGCGACTGCTCAAGCCAAATATGCAACTTGGCACGTACGTTTCAGGCAAACAAAAGGACAAATACTTAAAGTTGATCAAGCTTCACTGCATCGCAAAAGCACTGCGGTAATGCCAGCGTGAGCAGAAGAGCATTACATGATACGAAATGAACGCATGCACAGGCCACTTGTGCATCAATCAAATATAAGCATTTGCGACTGCTCCAGCAAATATGCATCTTGACATGTCCTATTCAGGGAGACAAAAAAGTAATTACCAAAAGATGATTAGGCTTCACTGGATCGAAAAAGCACTGCAGTAAAGCCAGCGTGAACACAGGAGCATTACATGATACGAAATGAACGCATGCACAGGCCAATTGTGCATCAAACAATTATAAGCAATTGCGACTGCTCAGGCCAAATATGCAACTTGGCACGTTCGTTTCAGGGAGACAAAACGACAATTACCAATAGCTGATTTAGCTTCACTGCATCGCAAAGCACTGCGGTAAAACCAGCATGAGCAGAAGAGCATTTCATGATACGAAATGAACGCATGCACAAGCCACTTGTGCATCAAACAAATATAAGCATTTGCGACTGCTCGGGCCAAATGTGCAACTTGGCACGTTCGTTTCAGGGAGACAAAACTACAATTACCAAAAGCTGATTAAGCTTCACTGCATCGCCAAAGCACAGCAGTAAAGCTAGCGTGAGAAGAAGAGCATTACTTAATACGAAATGAACGCATGCCCACGCCACTTAAGCATCAAACAAATATAAGCATTTGCGACTGCACAGGCCAAATATGCATCTTTGCACGTCCGTTTCTGGCAAACAAAAGGACAAATACTTAAATATGATCAAGCTTCACTGCATTGCAAAAGCACTGCGGTAAAGCCAGCGTGAGCAGAAGAGCATTACATGATACGAAATGAACCCATGCACAGGCCACTTGTGCATCAAACAAATATAAGCATTTTCGACTGCTCAGGCCAAATATGCATCTTGGCAGGTCCGTTTCAGGCAAACAAAAGGACAATTACCAAGAGATAATTAAGCTTCACTGCATCGCGAAAGCACTGCGGTAAAGCCAGCGTGAAAAGAAGAGCATTACATGATACGAAATGAACGCATGCACCGGCCACTTGTGCATCAAACAAATATAAGCATTTGCGACTGCTCGAGCCAAATGTGCAACTTGGCACGTTCGTTTCAGGGAGACAAAACTGCAATTATCAAAAGCTGATTAGGCTTCACTGGATCGAAAAAGCACTGCGGTAAAGCCAGCGTGAACAGAAGAGCATTACATGATACGAAATAACGCATGCACAGGCCACTTGTGCATCAAACAAAGATAAGCATTTGAGACGGCTCAGGCAAAATATGCATCTTGGCACGTGCGTTTCAGGCAAACAAAAGGACAAATACTTAAATTTAATGAAGCCTTACTGCATCGCAAAAGCACTGCGGTAATGCCAGCCTGAGCAGAAGAGCACTACATGATACGAAATGAACGCTTGCACAGGCCACTTGTGCATCAAACAAATATAAGCATTTGCGACTGCTCAGGCCACATATGCATCTTGGCACGTCCAAGTTAGGGAGACAGTAAGACAATTACCAAAAATTATTAAGCTTCAATGGATCTAAAAAGCACTGCGGTAAAGCCAGCGTGAACAGAAGAGCATTACATGATATGAAATGAACGCATGCACAGGCCAATTGTGCATCAAACAATCATAAGCAATTGCGACTGCTCAGGCCAAATATGCAACTTGGCACGTTCGTTTCAGGGAGACAAAACGACAATTACCAAAAGCTGATTTAGCTTCACTGCATCGCAAAGCACTGCGGTAAAACCAGCATGAGCAGAAGAGCATTTCATGATACGAAATGAACGCATGCACAAGCCACTTGTGCATCAAACAAATATAAGCATTTGCGACTGCTCGGGCCAAATGTGCAACTTGGCACGTTCGTTTCAGGGAGACAAAACTACAATTACGAAAAGCTGATTAAGCTTCACTGCATCGCCAAAGCACTGCGGTAAAACCAGCATGAGCAGAAGAGCATTACATGATACGAAATGAACGCATGCACAGGCCACTTGTGCATAAAACAAATATAAGCATTTGTGACTGCTCAAGCCAAATATGCAACTTGGCACGTACGTTTCAGGCAAACAAAAGGACAAATACTTAAAGTTGATCAAGCTTCACTGCATCGCAAAAGCACTGCGGTGATGCCAGCGTGAGCAGAAGAGCATTACATGATACGAAATGAACGCATGCACAGGCCACTTGTGCATAAATCAAATATAAGCATTTGCGACTGCTCAGCCAAATATGCATCTTGACATGTCCTATTCAGGGAGACAAAAAAGTAATTACCAAAAGATTATTAGGCTTCGCTGCATTGCGAAAGCACTGCAGTAAAGCTAGCGTGAGAAGAAGAGCATTACTTAATACGAAATGAACGCATGCCCACGCCACTTAAGCATCAAACAAATATAAGCATTTGTGACTGCACAGGCCAAATATGCATCTTTGCACGTCCGTTTCTGGCAAACAAAAGGACAAATACTTAAATATTATCAAGCTTCACTGCATTGCAAAAGCACTGCGGTAAAGCCAGCGTGAGCAGAAGAGCATTACATGATACGAAATGAACCCATGCACAGGCCACTTGTGCATCAAACAAATATAAGCATTTTCGACTGCTCAGGCCAAATATGCATCTTGGCAGGTCCGTTTCAGGCAAACAAAAGGACAATTACCAAGAGATGATTAAGCTTCACTGCATCGCGAAAGCACTGCGGTAAAGCCAGCGTGAAAAGAAGACCATTACATGATACGAAATGAACGCATGCACAGGCCACTTGTGCATCAAACAAACATAAGCATTTGCGACTGCTCGAGCCAAATGTGCAACTTGGCACGTTAGTTTCAGGAAGACAAAACTACAATTACCAAAAGCTGATTAGGCTTCACTGGATCGAAAAAGCACTGCGGTAAAGCCAGCGTGAACAGAAGAGCATTACATGATACGAAATAACGCATGCACAGGCCACTTGTGCATCAAACAAAGATAAGCGTTTGCGACGGCTCAGGGAAAATATGCATCTTGGCACGTGCGTTTCAGGAAAACAAAAGGACAAATACTTAAATTTAATGAAGCTTTACTGCATCGCAAAAGCACTGCGGTAATGCCAGCGTGAGCAGAAGAGCATTACATGATACGAAATGAACGCATGCACAGGCCACTTGTGCATCAAACAAAGTTAAGCATTTGCGACTGCTCAGGCCAAATATGCATCTTCGCACGTCCGTTTCAGGCAGACAATAAGACAATTACCAAAAGATGATTATGCTTCACTGCATGGCGAAAGCACTGCGGTAAAGCGAGCGTGAGCAGAAGAGCATTACATGATACGAAATGAACGCATGCACAGGCCACTTGTGCATCAAACAAATATAAGCATTTGCGACTACACAGGCCAAATATGCATCTTGGCACGTCCGTTTTAGGGAGACAATAAGACAATTACCAAAAAATTATTAAGCTTCACTGGATCGAAAAAGCACTGCGGTAAAGCCAGCGTAAACAGAAGAGCGTTACATGATACGAAATGAACGCATGCACAGGCCACTTGTGCATTAAACAAATATAAGCATTCGCGACTGCTCAGGAAAAATATGCAACTTGGCCCGTTCGTTTCAGGGAGACAAAACGACAATTACCAAAAGCTGATTTAGCTTCACTGCATAGCCAAAGCACTGGTGTAAAACCAGCATGAGCAGAAGAGTATTACATAATACGAAATGAATGCATGCACAGGCCACTTGTGCATCAAGCAAATATAAGCATTTGCGACTGCTCAGGCCAAATATGCATCTTGGCACATCCGTTTCAGGGAGACAAAAAGACAATTACCGAAAGAGAATTAAGCTTCACTGCATCGCAAAATTCTCTGCGGTAAAGCCAGCGTGAACAGAAGAGCATTACATGATACGAAATGAACGCATGCACAATCCAGTTGTGCATCAAACAAATATAAGCATTTGCTTCTGCTCGGGCCAAATGTGCAACTTGGCACGTTCGTTTCAGGGAGCCAAACTACAATTACCAAAAGCTGATTAAGCTTAACTGGATCGAAAAAGCACTGCGGTAAAGCCAGCGTGAACAGAAGAGCATTACATGATACGAAATGAACGCATGCACAAGCCACTTGTGCATCAAACAAATATAAGCATTTGCGACTGCTCGGGCCAAATATGCAACTCGGCACATTCGTTTCAGGGAGACAAAACTACAATTACCAAAAGCTGATTAAGCTTCACTGCACCGCCAAAGCACTGCAGTAAATCTAGCGTGAGAACAAGAGCATTACTTAATACGAAATGAACGCATGCCCACGCCACTTGTGCATCAAAAAAATATGAGTATTTGTGACTGCTCAGGCCAAATACGCATCTTGGCACGTCCGTTTCAGGCAAACAAAAGGAAAAATACTAAAATATGATCAAGCTTCACTGCATCGAAAAAGCACTGCGGTAAAGCCAGCATGAGCAGAAGAGAACTACATGATACAAAATGAACGCATGCCCAGGCCACTTGTGCATCAAACAAATATAAGCATTTGCGACTGCACAGGCCAAATATGCATCTTGGCACATCCGCATCAGGCAAACAAAAGGACAAATACTTAAATATGATCAAGCTTCACTGCATCACAAAAGCACTGCGGTAAAGCCAGCTTGATTAAATAGCATTACATGATTCGAAATGAACGCATGCACAGGCCACTTGTGCATCAAACAAATATAAGCATATGCGACTGCTCAGGCCAAATATGCATCTTGGCACGTCCGTTTCATAGAGAAAAAAAGACAATTACCAAAAGATGATTAAGCTTCACTACATCGCGAAAGCACTGCGGTAAAGCCACCGTGAACAGAAAAGCATTACATGATACGAAATTAACGCATGCACAGGCCACTTTTGCATCAAACAAATATAAGCATTTGGGACTGCTCAGGCCAAATATGATCTTGGCACGTCCGTTTCAGGCAAACAAAAGAACAAATACTAAAATATGATCAAACTTCACTGCATCGAAAAAGCACTGTGGTAAAGCCAGCATGAGCAGAAGAGCACTACATGATACGCAATGAACGCATGCCCAGGCCACTTGTGCATCAAACAAATATAATCATTTGCGATTGCTCAGGCGAAATATGCATCTTGGCATGTACGTTTGGGGCAAACAAAAGGACAAATACTTAAATATGATTATGCTTCACTGCATCGCAAAAGCACTGCGGTAAAGCCAGCGTGAGCAGAAGAGCATTGCATGTTACGAAATGAACCCATGCACAGGGTACTTGTGCATCAAACAAATATAAGCATTTGCGATTGCTCAGGCCAAATATGCATCTTGGCACGTCCGTCTCAGGCAAACAAAAGGACAAATACTTAAATATGATTAAGCTTCACTGCATCATAAAAGCACTGCGGTAAAGCCAGCGTGAGCAGAATAGCACTACATGATACGAAATGAACGCATGCACAGGCCACTTGTGCATCAAACAAATATAAGCATTTGCGACTGCTCGGGCCAAATATGCAACTTGGCACATACGTTTCAGGGAGACAAAACTACAATTACTAAAAGCTGATTAAGCTTCACTGCATCGCCAAAGCACTGCAGTAAAGCTAGCGTGAGAACAAGAGCATTCCTTAATACGAAATGAACGCATGCCCACGCCACTTGTGCATCAAAAAATATAAGTATTTGCGACTGCTCAGGCCAAATACGCATCTTGGCACGTCCGTTTCAGGCAAACAAAAGGACAAATACTAAATAATGATTAAGCTTCACTGCATCGCAAAAACACTGCGGTAAAGCCAGCGTGAGCAGAATAGCATTACATGATACGAAATGAACGCATGCACAGGCCACTTGTGCATCAAACAAATATAAGCATTTTTGACTGCTCAGGCCAACTATGCATCTTAACACGTCCGCATCAGGCAAACAAAAGGACAAATACTTAAATTTAATGAAGCTTTACTGCATCGCAAAAGCACTGCGGTAATGCCAGCGTGAGCAGAAGAGCATTACATGATACGAAATGAACGCTTGCACAGGCCACTTGTGCATCAAACAAATATAAGCATTTGCGACGGCTCAGGCAAAATATGCATCTTGGCACGTGCGTTTCAGGCAAACAAAAGGACAAATACTTAAATTTATTGAAGCTTTACTGCATCGCAAAAGCACTGCGGTAATGCCAGCGTGAGCAGAAGAGCATTACATGATACGAAATGAACGCTTGCACAGGCCACTTGTGCATCAAACAAATATAAGCATTTGCGACTGCTCAGGCCATATATGCATCTTGGCACGTCCAAGTTAGGGAGACAGTAAGACAATTACCAAAAAATTATTAAGCTTCACTGGATCGAAAAAGCACTGCGGTAAAGCCAGCATGAACAGAAGAGCATTACATGATACGAAATGAACGCATGCACAGGCCAATTGTGCATCAAACAAATATAAGCAATTGCGACTGCTCAGGCCAAATTTGCAACTTGGCACGTTCGTTTCAGGGATACAAAACGACAATTACCAAAAGCTGATTTAGCTTCACTGCATTGCAAAGCACTGCGGTAAAACCAGCATGAGCAGAAGAGCATTTCATGATACGAAATGAACGCATGCACAAGCCACTTGTGCATCAAACAAATATAAGCATTTGCGACCGCTCGGGCCAAATGTGCAACTTGGCACGTTCGTTTCAGCGAGACAAAAGTACAATTACCAAAAGCTGAATAAGCTTCACTGCATCGCCAAAGCACTGCGGTAAAACCAGCATGAGCAGAAGAGCATTACATGATACGAAATGAACGCATGCACAGGCCACTTGTGCATCAAAAAAATATAAGCATTTGCGACTGCTCAAGCCAAATATGCATTTTGGCACGTCCGCATCAGGCAAACAAAAGGACAAATACTTAAATATGATCAAGCTTCACTGCATCACAAAAGCACTGCGGTAAAGCCAGCATGAGCAGAAGAGCACTACATGATACGAAATGAACGCATGCACAGGGTACTTGTGCATCAAACAAATATAAGCATTTGCGAGTGCTCAGGCCAAATATGCATCTTGGCATGTCCGTTTCAGGCAAACAAAAGGACAAATACTTAAATATGATCAAGCTTCACTGCATCACAAAAGCACTGTGGTAAAACCAGCATGAGCAGAAGAGCATTACATGATACGAAATGAATGCATGCACAGGCCACTTGTGCATCAAACAAATATAAGCATTTGCGACTGCTCAGGCTAAATATGCATCTTGGCACATCCGTTTCAGGGAGACAAAAAGACAATTACCGAAAGATGATTAAGCTTCACTGCATCGCAAAATTCTCTGCGGTAAAGCCACCGTGAACAGAAAAGCATTACATGATACGAAATGAACGCATGCACAATCCACTTGTGCATCAAACAAATATAAGCATTTGCTTCTGCTCGGGCCAAATCTGCAACTTGGCACGTTCGTTTCAGGGAGCCAAACTACAATTACCAAGAGCTGATTAAGCTTCACTGGATCGAAAAAGCACTGCGGTAAAGCCAGCGTGAACAGAAGAGCATTACATGATACGAAATGAACGCATGCACAAGCCACTTGTGCATCAAACAAATATAAGCATTTGCGACTGCTCGGGCCAAATATGCAACTCGGCACATTCGTTTCAGGGAGACAAAACTACAATTACCAAAAGCTGATTAAGCTTCACTGCACCGCCAAAGCACTGCAGTAAATCTAGCGTGAGAACAAGAGCATTACTTAATACGAAATGAACGCATGCCCACGCCACTTGTGCATCAAAAAAATATGAGTATTTGCGACTGCTCAGGCCAAATACGCATCTTGGCACGTCCGTTTCAGGCAAAAAGGAAAAATACTAAAATATGATCAAGCTTCACTGCATCGAAAAAGCACTGCGGTAAAGCCAGCATGAGCAGAAGAGAACTACATGATACAAAATGAACGCATGCCCAGGCCACTTGTGCATCAAACAAATATAAGCATTTGCGACTGCACAGGCCAAATATGCATCTTGGCACGTCCGCATCAGGCAAACAAAAGGACAAATACTTAAATATGATCAAGCTTCACTGCATCACAAAAGCACTGCGGTAAAGCCAGCTTGATTAAATAGCAAAACATGATTCGAAATGAACGCATGCACAGGCCACTTGTGCATCAAACAAATATAAGCATTAGCGACTGCTCAGGCCAAATATGCATCTTGGCACGTCCGTTTCATGGAGAAAAAAAGACAATTACCAAAATATGATTAAGCTTCACTGCATCGCGAAAGCACTGCGGTAAAGCCACCGTGAACAGAAAAGCATTACATGTTACGAAATTAACGCATGCACAGGCCACTTTTGCATCAAACAAATATAAGCATTTGCGACTGCTCAGGCCAAATATGATCTTGGCACGTCCGTTTCAGGCAAACAAAAGAACAAATACTAAAATATGATCAAACTTCACTGCATCGAAGAAGCACTGTGGTAAAGCCAGCATGAGCAGAAGAGCACTACATGATACGAAATGAACGCATGCCCAGGCCACTTTTGCATCAAACAAATATAATCTTTTGCGATTGCTCAGGCGAAATATGCATCTTGGCATGTACGTTTGGGGCAAACAAAAGGACAAATACTTAAATATGATTATGCTTCACTGCATCGCAAAAGCACTGCGGTAAAGCCAGCGTGAGCAGAAGAGCATTACATGTTACGAAATGAACGCATGCACAGGGTACTTGTGCATCAAACAAATATAAGCATTTGCGATTGCTCAGGCCAAATATGCATCTTGGCACGTCCGTTTCAGGCAAACAAAAGGACAAATACTTAAATATGATTAAGCTTCACTGCATCGTAAAAGCACTGCGGTAAAGCCAGCGTGAGCAGAATAGCACTACATGATACGAAATGAACGCATGCACAGGCCACTTGTGCATCAAACAAATATAAGCATTTTCAACTGCTCAGGCCAAATATGCAACTTGGCACATTCGTTTCAGGGAGACAAAACTACAATTACCAAAAGCTGTATAAGCTTCACTGGATCGAAAAAGCACTGCGGTAAAGCCAGCGTGAACAGAAGAGCATTACATGATACGAAATGAACGCATGCACAAGCCACTTGTGCATCAAACAAATATAAGCATTTGCGACTGCTCGGGCCAAATATGCAACTTGGCACATACGTTTCAGGCAAACAAAAGGACAAATACTTAAATATGATCAAGTTTCACTCCATCGCAAAAGCACTGCGGTAAAGCCAGCATGAGCAGAAGAGCAATATATGATACGAAATGAACGCATGCACAGGCCACTTGTGCATCAAACAAATATGAGCATTTGCGACTGCTCAGGCCAAATATTCATCTTGGCACTTCCGTTTCAGAGAGAGAAAAAGACAATTACCAAAAGATGATTACGCTTCACTGCATCACAAAAGCACTGCGGTAAAGCGAACATGAGCAGAATAGCATTACATGATACGAAATAAACGCATGCACAGGCCACTTTTGCATCAAACAAATATAAGCATTTTTGACTGCTCAGGCCAAATATGCATCTTTGCACGTCCGCATCAGGCAAACAAAAGGACAAATACTAAATTATGATCAAGCTTCACTGCATCAAAAAAGCACTGCGGTAAAGCCAGCATGAGCAGAAGAGCACTACATGATACGAAATGAACGCATGCACAGGGTACTTGTGCATCAAACAAATATAAGCATTTGCGAGTGCTCAGGCCAAATACGCATCTTGGCACGTCCGTTTCAGGCAAACAAAAGGACAAATACTAAATTATGATCAAGCTTCACTGCATCAAAAAAGCACTGCGGTAAAGCCAGCATGAGCAGAAGAGCACTACATGATACGAAATGAACGCATGCACAGGGTACTTGTGCATCAAACAAATATAAGCATTTGCGAGTGCTCAGGCCAAATACGCATCTTGGCACGTCCATTTCAGGCAAACAAAAGGACAAATACTAAATTATGATCAAGCTTCACTGCATCAAAAAAGCACTGCGGTAAAGCCAGCATGAGCAGAAGAGCACTACATGATACGAAATGAACGCATGCACAGGGTACTTGTGCATCAAACAAATATAAGCATTTGCGAGTGCTCAGGCCAAATATGCATCTTGGCATGTCCGTTTCAGGCAAACAAAAGGACAAATACTTAAATATGATCAAGTTTCACTCCATCGCAAAAGCACTGCGGTAAAGCCAGCATGAGCAGAAGAGCAATATATGATACGAAATGAACGCATGCACAGGCCACTTGTGCATCAAACAAATATAAGCATTTGCGACTGCTCAGGCCAAATATGCATCTTGGCACTTCCGTTTCAGAGAGAGAAAAAGACAATTACCAAAAGATGATTACGCTTCACTGCATCACGAAAGCACTGCGGTAAAGCGAGCATGAGCAGAATAGCATTACATGATACGAAATGAACGCATGCACAGGCCACTTGTGCATCAAACAAATATAAGCATTTTTGACTGCTCAGGCCAAATATGCATCTTGGCACGTCCGCATCAGGCAAACAAAAGGACAAATACTTAAATATGATCAAGCTTCACTGCATCACAAAAGCACTGCGGTAAAGCCAGCATGAGCAGAAGAGCACTACATGATACGAAATGAACGCATGCACAGGGTACTTGTGCATCAAACAAATATAAGCATTTGCGAGTGCTCAGGCCAAATATGCATCTTGGCATGTCCGTTTCAGGCAAACAAAAGGACAAATACTTAAATATGATCAAGTTTCACTGCATCGTAAAAGCACTGCGGTAAAGCCAGCATGAGCAGAAGAGCATTACATGATACGAAATAAACGCATGCACAGGCCACTTGTGCATCAAACAAATATAAGCATTTGCGACTGCTCAGGCCTAATATGCATCTTGGCACGTCCGTTTCAGAGAGAGAAAAAGACAATTACCAAAAGATGATTGCGCTTCACTGCATCACGAAAGCACTGCGGTAAAGCCAGCGTGAACAGAAGAGCGTTACATGATACGAAATGAACGCATGCACAGGCCACTTGTGCATCAA